>NC_088921.1:56412500-56430000 GCF_038396675.1 Hydra vulgaris
CAAAATAAAAAATAAAAGTTTTGACTGCTCAAAAAAAACAATTGACTGGCATATCTATGAGTTAGCCAGTGGAGCTAAATATTTCTAATAGCTTCTTGTACAAGAAACAAAAATGGATGATAGAAACCACTGTAAAAAAAAGTGTTAAATAGATCTATTATATTAACCACTAACATTTTGAGTTATTTATTTAAACAAACGTATTCAAAGAAATAATAAATAATCAACCTTCATGAAGTTTAAATGTATAAATTTTTATAATTAGTTATATGTTTACAGAGAAATACAATGATAATAAAGTATGTAGAATAAGTACAATAAGGTCAATCATTAATTTATACTAATTTTTAAATTTAACAGTTTTTACTCTTTATCAAGTGTTACTTGGGAGCCATTTGAAAGATGTTCTATGCATTAACCTTTATTTCAGAGTTGTTACCAAGCTTGAGCCTCTCTCCCATAGTTGTAACATTGCACCTCTTGCTACCTGGCAACAAAATACAAATTAAATTATAACTTGACATATTTATGAACAAAGTTTATATTTTATTTGGAGTTTCTAAATACCTTAATCATGATTAACTTAAATTCTTAATCATTTCAGCTTGATCAAATTTTAATTAATCTTTAGATATTTTGATTTTGAGTATATTATTGGTTGTAAATATTTTATTATAAAGCAAGTAATCCATACAATGCAAGAATACGAAATTTTGATGACATATATTGTTTTATGTTTTATTTATTACAATTTTATATGGTCAACAAATGGTTTATCAAAAACATTTTAATTTCTCTTTAACTTATTGCTTTTGTTGTGGCAACTTTTTCTTGTTGTTAATACAATTTTCATAAAATATAAAAATCTGAGTCTTTATTAAATTTTATTTTTTAGAAATTTCTTCTTGACAAAGGTTATTTAAAAACAACTCAATCTGAAGTTGGTCACTTACAGCAGAGAGACATAAGTGGAGCCATAAAAAGACTTCAAAGGTAAATTACCTATGGTAATAATAATTTTGTATTAAGTTTATATATATGTATATATATATGTAAATTAATAAGGTAATTTACCTATGGTAATAATAATTTTATATTAAGTTTATATATATGTATAATATATATATATATATATATATATATATATATATATATATATATCTATATATATATATATATATATATATATATATATATATATATATATATATATATATATATATATATATATATATATATATATTATATATATATATATATATATATAGAACTTTTATATGTTGTCAGAAAGTTTTTTCCATATTTTGTTGACAAAAAGTAAAAATTAAAATGCAAGACCGGAATTTTTTTTTTTTTAATAATTGTAAACTGCCTGCCTTAACCAAACCCTCAGTTGAGGTAGCAGCGCTCCCTTGCGAGTCAGGCTATTTCAGAATAGGGTAAGTCGATGTAGCAGCATTTCCTTGCGAGTCAGGCTATAAGATAGTCAATGTAGCAACACTCCGTGCATGATTTACAGTAAAAAAAATAAAAATAAAAACATTTTGTTAAAAAAAATAAAAATAAAAACATTGTTTATATTGTTAAAAATATTCAGAATGTTTTTAAAAACATTCTGGTCAATTAAATTTGCGTTTTTGCGGTTTTTTTAAAAAACAATTAATTTGTAATTAAATTAATGGTTTTGACTTTCGTCCAATACGCAAATGATGGACAAAAGTCAAAAGTAATTAAAAGTGACGTATGTGTTGGCGTAAGAATCATTTTTTTCCTTCTGCTCTTCCCAAATGCAACAAACTATATATATATATATATATATATATATATATATATATATATATATATATATATATATATATATATATATATATATATATATATATGTATATATATATATATATATATATATATGTATATATATATATATATATATATATATATATATATATATATATATATATATATATATATATATATATATATATATATATATATATATATATATATATATATACCCTGGTGGTGGTAGGTTGAAACCAAAAAAAATGTCCCAGGGTTATCTGATTGACTTTTTTGATCCATACTGACCTCTACTTTCAGAAAATAGCACAAAGGAAAAAAAATTTTGGGGTCCAAGAAAAATTTTTTTTTTTGTAAACTGAACAAAAGACCAGTATTTTTCCTTATATGTACAATAAATATTTTATTTGATCATAAATTATTTCAAGACTATAACATATTTTTAAAGCTATGAAATGTTCACAATAGACAGATATTTGATGGGAATATGTTCTTATATCAATTATGGTTACTAAGTTATTGAACAAGCGTTTCAAATAATTTTATTCCTTAATGTTAAAAAACAATTCTAATGCATTGGTCAAGCTCAATATCTTTATAAGGAGGTTTAAAAATGCTGGAATATATATATTTTAAATAGCTATTTAATTATTTCCTATGAGAAATAAAACCATATTGAGACTTTGATATTTACCATATTGATATTTAAATACATATGAATTATAAATATAAAATTAAATATATGTATAAGTTTTCTAAGAACATAAATGTCTCCTTTAAAATTAAATCTTGAGTTGTGCTTGTCTACTATTATAAGCAACAGCTAATCTCAGCAGTTTTGATTGAAACAGTTTGTGACAACTTGGAACTTTGTATCCTTGCTTATAAAACTGTTTGAAGTCATAATGAACAGATTCAGAAGTCTGTTCTGAGCAAAAGCCATGACCTTTTCAAGGGTATTTGTCAGCCATTGAATTCAAAAAAGCTGGTACATGAATGATTATAACATGTACTTTTGGGGACTGTAACATGTACTTTTTTGTTCAATGCCATATATGCTTTCTTCTAGGCATTGATGTGATTCTTGTAATATATGTTTAAACTTAGACCAAAGCAAGTTTTCTTCACATTATTTAGTACTTTCATAGCACACATAAGCATTTTCAATTCATCAGGTACAACTTCAAACTTGGATTTGAGAATTTTGTCTGATGTTTCTATGTTATCTAGTAGCTTTGAACACTGTCCTACCTTGAACTGGTCGCTGTGCAATCTTGGCCTTTTAAATCCAATTGCTTTATTCCACATATCCATGGAAATTGATGTTTCTGTTTTAGTATACAGTATTTTACTAGACAGTATTTTATTAGCTATGTTATACAAATGGTTTGTGTTTCCAGAAAATAAATAAAGCTTCATTGAAGCTTTATTTATTTTTTGGAAACAATATTTATTTTCTAAAACTTGGTTTTAGGTTCATTCACTTCACAATAAAGAATACTCAAATAAACCTTTAAAAATCTACCTCTGCCATCTATTCCAATCTTTACAATATAATCTGGGGATATTTTTCTTTTTTCCACTAATTGATTTATTAGCTCAGGCACAGTAAGCTCAGGTACAGTAAACTAAATATTTTGTTTGCATATTGATTTGAAGTTCTGCAACAATCTATAACACAGTGTTAAAACACAAGTTTTTCTTTTAGATTAGGTTCAAAAAGCTTTCTTCCTTTCCAGCCCCTAAAAACACTACAAGCAGTTTCTGTTTGAGAGTTGCCTAACCCTAGTATATTTTTGAATCTTGCAACTTCACTAGCTGGTACCTTGTTTTGAGGAAAAAGGGCTTTCATCTCTGTTTTCTTTGGAATTTCAATATTAAAAAGTTTAGACCCTTAATTAACAAGCTTTATTAAATCATAGGATTTTAGTACAAAAAAGCTCTGTACCTTGCTCATCTGAAATATATTACATTTTTACAATCCAAAATTGTATGTACCTACATAATACTATATTTCATATGGTTTTAGGTTTAGTAATTATTATATATATATACGTACAGACTAACCTCTAGGCAATGGTGTCTCGATATTATCCTTGCGAATCAAAATATTGCATGAGGTGAGGTAAACTGTATCCCACTGTACATAGACAACTTTGGCATACAGATATGGGTAGGGGAGGTGGCAGAATTGGTTCAGTGGATACTTGTCTTCCTTTTTTTCAATTTTTTCCTGATCCTGGGAAGATAGTTTTCCTTTCAATAACACAAACTGCATACTCACATGTAGGTTGACTTCTTGTAATAATGAAAATTCTTATTCCAAAAAAATCATATGGTGCTGGAAGAACTTCAGGTTCTTTTATAACTTTTTCAATGAGCTCTAGAAATTTTTAGCTCTATTTGTTTTGTCTTTCTCAAAGCACACAATGTAAACTTATCTTCTGTATTTATGTTCTTTATTGCCTGATTAGGCATCATTGTTTTACTGGTGGCACAAAATATAGAGTTTAGCTTATATATTTAAAAAAATATCGGGTTTAGTGGTTGAATTTTTTTAGTTGGTTTTCATAGATTTCCTTAAATATATTGTAATAATTGTTACAAAATTAATTTCCTCAGGATAATAATTTCTAACATTCGTTTAGAATAATGATTAACCATTGCAACACAAGCATTTCCCTTGGAGAACTATATGAAAAACTCTCTATAATGATTGATCTATATAAATGATCTATAATGATTGCTAAACTATTCCCTCAGAGATCAATTCCACTTGAGGAATTCTTGCTTGAATGGAATAAAAGCCGTAGCACTAGACTCAAATTATCTTTACCATAAGCAAGAATACAAAACATTACATATATGTTCTTGATAAATGTTGACACATATTAAAATGTTTGCCTGTCTATTGTGAATATTTTAAAGCTTTTAAAATATGTAACAGTCTTCAAAAAATTCATAATCAAATAAAAATTTATTAAACATACAAGGTAAAATACTGGGTGGGGATTCACCAAACTTTTATAACTCTTGCGTAATTCAACTAAGGTTATGGAAATTGTATGTTCAGCGTTGTTTTCGTAACTATTTGGTATTTACCAATGTTTTACAGCATTTCTGTAAAGTTAGGGTTTCGCATGAGTTGCGCTGAACTTACGCAAAAACTTACACAAAAAAAAACAACCAAGTTGATTTTTTTTTTTAGTGAACCAAGTTTTTGTAGTTTTATAAAACAAACATTTCTAGTATTGAATTCATATAATTTCTAACAAATTTAAGTTTGGGATTATTACTAATTAATATTTTTTACAATCTGATAAAATGAAAGTAAAAATTTTTTAAAACTCTGCTATAAAAACTAAATACTTTTAATTGAATATTTATTTAGTAAAAACTATTAAGAAAATGATTTTAAGTAGGTTCAGAATTGATTAATCTACAAAGAAATAAAAAGAGATAGGTGGTTTAGACTACTTACTTAAAAAGCTTTTTTTAAGTAAGTAGTCTAAAAAATCAACTCTTTTAAACTACATTTGTAACAGACCATTAATAACAAGCATGTTTAACAATAAAAGATCAAAAGATTATTCCTTTTTTGTAGCTAATTTTTTTTGAGTTGACTAATAATTTTTACCAATTACTCTTTAAAAACTCCCAGTTATTTTGATAAAACCCTCATTGATATTAGCATTTTTGCTTCTACAAAAAATAGGTTGCTTCTCAATGTGATTGGTAACAAATCATTGTTAATGCATTGACAATATCTCTATTTACTTTTAGACAAAAGAAATTTTCGAACACGTTCTACATCATAATAATCATTTAAAGCAATATACTGAGCCTAATGCCAGATTTGATCTTCACCAATTTCTTTTTTAACTAAAACTAAATAAAGCTGTTAAAACAACTAAATGAACTATTAGTCCGGTCAAAATAGACATTTCAGTTTACAATAATTCGCATAGAGCTGAAAATTGGTACAGACCTTGGGGACATTACAAATAAAATATCAAAAGTCCCCACCGATCCTGCATCTGCAAAAAAAGTTATTCAAAGTCAAAAGTTGAAAAAATGGTTTTTCATATTTTCCTGATCAACGGTAAACTTTATCAAAAAAAAAATTGATCAAGCAAAAGTTTTAGATGAAATTATCTACAAAAATTGTCTTTTTCTAAGAATCACGATTCCTGAGATATTGCAAATCTTAAAGTTGAAGAAGTCTCATTTAACATAATCTGTATATTATGGTTTAAGACATATACCAGAAAAAATCTGCGCATGTTCTGATGTGGTGTTTACGGAAACTGTGCATCATTTTAAATAGCTAATTGTTTTAAAATGTCTTTTTATTAGTGTTATTCAAAATTTAAAAAACTCTGTTATCAAAATTAGTTTTAATTGAAACATTGAATCAAAAAATTTTTTTTTCTTTTTCTCGTTGAAAATCCTGGTGTATCAAACAAAACAATTTCTAAAGAGTTGCAGATTGCTTTGAAAACAGTGCAGAGCGTTGTGAAACAATTTAAGGACACTGGTACAATAAAAAGGAAATCAGGAAGTGGAAGAAAAAAATGTTTTGTTAGACAAGATCTTGATAAAAAAGTAAAAGATGTCTTAGACAGAAAACCAGAGATTTCTGTTTCAACTTTAGTGAATAAATTTAAGACATAATAAATTTAAATCTTAAAAAAAGAAAAAAGTTCCTCGTCGTGAAGAAAAGCAAGAAAATATCTCAATTCATTGTTCAAAGCTGCTCTATAAAAAATTATGTACCAAAAAATCTTGTTTGATTATTGACAATGAAACTTATTGTGCTGCATATTTCCAATCTCTTCCAGGACACCAATATTATTCAGCAATAATTGCAAGAAACTGAGTTCCAGTTATAAATGTATTGGAATGCAAAAATTCGCTTAAAAATTCTTAGTTTGGCAAGCAATTTGTGAATGTGGTGAAAGAAGCTCTTGTTTTGTGAATATGGGAACAATTAACATCAAAATATACATAAAAGAATGCCTCAAGAAATGTCTTTTGCCATTTTTAAGAAAACACACAGGTAACCCATTATTTTGGCACAATTTAGTATCATGTCACTATTCTTGGACAACTTTAAACTGGCTTAGAGAACATATAGTAGATTTCGTTGAAAAACACTGCAATCCACTAAATTGTCCCGAACTACGTTCAATCGAAAGATATAAGGCTCTTGTCAAAAGAAAAATAAGGTTCAATGTAAAAGAAGCCAAAAACATTAAAGACTTCAAAAATAAATGGATTAGAGCTACCTAGAAAGTCCAGCCGAAGACTATGCAAAAGCTGATGTCGAGTGTAAAACGTAAAGTGCGCGTTCTCACATACAAATCTTCACAAACTTTCTAAAGTGACATTTAAGAATATTAATATATGTACTTTCAAAATATATATAACGTTAAATAAATATCCTTTAAAATGTACGCGCGTATCTTTTCTGGTGCATGTCTTATATATTGTATATTAGTATTATTATTATATATTATATATATATTATATATAATATATAATAATATATATTGTATATAATATATATATAATATATTGTATATTAGTATTATTATTATATATTATATATATATTAGTATATTATATCTTCTTCGCTTTTTCCTTCTCTAATATCATCAAAATCTTCATTTGTTGAAATTGATTCAAAATCGGAGCAAGACTAGCCTCGACAATTAATACATACCGGTGAACACAATGACTTTTTTGCAGCTACATTTTGCACTACAACCCTTTTTGCAATTGCAAAAGATGGTGTTTAGAAGTATTTCCGGAGCAAGTGGGAGTAAAGCTTGAATTGGCTCCCACTCCCACCTACTAATTTCCAACCCCAGTCTGCTGAGTCTAGTTGGTTGCCTATCCATACTTTAACTTGATAGTATACTCAACATAAGTGTTGACCTGCAGAAACAGATGTTGGAAGAAGACAAGATAGTTGCACTCTTTTATTGTTCTGTGTATTTTTACAAGAC
Organism: Hydra vulgaris; assembly: GCF_038396675.1. NCBI lineage: Eukaryota > Metazoa > Cnidaria > Hydrozoa > Anthoathecata > Hydridae > Hydra > Hydra vulgaris. Next base: position 56,420,312 of record NC_088921.1, read on the forward strand.
TTTTATATCTAGAATTGTTTATACAAACAATTTTTTTTGGAGCTCTATAATGAGCAAGAAGATGCTGTTCAAATAAGCTTGCCAATCTACCATGCGTACTCTTATAAACTTCTTTGCAATCGACACCATATTAAAATATTGCATCCATAGTTTTGCTGTAGGTCTTCGTTTTTCAAATTCTTTTAGTTTTTCTTTGAACTGATAAAGAAATCCTTCTTATATTGTATTATCGTAAACAATTTTGATAACGTTATATGAAACTATGTTATTTATGATATTTTCAACGGTAATATTAAGATTTGCAACTATCTCATCATTAATAACAAGATCTATTTGTGGTATTTGATCTTCTTGTGTAAATGAAATTTTCAGGGGTAACAAATTTAATGATACCCTTTATGCGAAGTGTGTTATTACCGTCTTAAGTCTTTACATTCGTATCTGCAACATCAATTTTTTGGTGTTAGGATTTGGTGCCAGTTTTTGGTGGTAAGATTGGTAAGAAAATGTGCATGATAAAGAATAGACAATTCCTCATACATCACAGTGTCGTTGAATGATGCGCACTAATAAGACTAATGATTAGATGTCCTTTTGAATGATTGCTGATGTAGTTTTTAAGATTTGAAATTGCTCTTTCTCTTTATTTTGGCTTTTTTTTTCATATTAAGCTTGGTTAAGAATATTACAATGATTGTCAAAAAAGCAAATGAAATCTGCCCAGTTTTTCAGTGATTTTATTGCCATACTTGATTTCAATCGTTAATTGTTCTTTATCTAAATCTGAATTTTTGCAAATACTTTTTAATTCTTCCAATAAAAACTGACAATCATCACTATTTTCATTGTGTCTAAATATTTCTTCCATCAAATCATTATGAGAAAAGTCGTTATGAGAAATAACCAAACATTTTAACTACAAAAGTCAGACGAAATATCGATTAAGACAAACTTAATTTGGCATAACTCAGACCCGTAGAAACAAAAATTATATCAAAGGGGGGGGGGGGCAATATTATTAGGTAGGTCAAATAGTAGTAGGTCCAAATTTTTTTGCCAAAGGAACTTACGTCAAAAATACGGATAACAAATTAGGTCCTTTCTATCCTTTTTTTTTCTTTTATTTCTTAATTTGTAATCGCTTTTTTCTAATAATTAACTTTAGAACTATTTATTTGAAAAATTATTGGGAAGGGCAAATGCCCCTGCTGACCCCCCAGTTGCTACGGGCCTGTAACGTGATGAAACACTTATAGCGTTTAAAACTTAGTTTTAAAAATAAAATTTTGTTTAAAAAATCTTGAAAAAGAACATTAGTAAATTATTTTTCATAACAGGGTTCATAAAAATGACTTTACAAAAAAATTACATTAAAAAAAATTAATAAATAAAAAATATACTAAATCAATAGTCATAAATTTTTTTTTAAACATATTGCAATTATAAGAACTTAATTTTAAATAAATGTAATTTATTTTAGAACGGCTAAACAAAAAATAAAACCCCCTATAACTAAGCAATATTTTGTTGTTCTAATCCAAGATCAGAGAAAAGCCGCAAAAACTTTTTTTTTCTTTAGATAGTAAATGGTGCCAGCAAAATGAAAAAAGTTTTTATCCATTTTCCTTGAATAAATTTTTTTGCAGATGTGGAATCGGTGGGGACTTTTTATATTTTATTTAGAATAATGTCCCCAACATATGTACCGATTTTCAGCTCTATGCGAATTATTGCAAACCTACCACTATTTTTTCGACTATTTTGACTGGACTATATGATCGTTATACTTAATGAGATATATACCATTTAACAAAAAACTGTGAAATATAATATTTATAGTTATATAGTTGTTTTTTTGTTTGTTAATATATACAGTGTTTTGTTAATATTTATAGAGATATAATTGCTTTTTTGTTAGTATAATAATTCAATGATTATATATATTACCAAAATCATAACTACATCATAACAATATAGCATCTTTTAAAATATACAATATATATTTCATACTATAAATAATATATAATATACTATAATATCTTATTTTATATAATAATGTTACTATTATTTTATATAATATGTATGTATATGTATATATATATATATATATATATATATATATATATATATATATATATATATATATATATATATATATATATATATATATATATATATATATATACATATATATATATATATATATATAAATTATATACAATAAGTTTAAATCAATTATTAATATAACATCTATATAACATCAATCTAATATCAACATTAATATAACAAATATTAATATATATTTCATACTATAAATAATATATAATATACTATAATATTTTATTTTATATAATGTTACTATTATTTTATATAATATGTATGTATATATGTATATATATATATATATATATATATATATATATATATATATATATATATATATATATATATATATATATATATATATGTATATATATATATATATATATATATATATATATATATGTATATATATATATATATATATATATAAATAAATTATATACAATAAGTTTAAATCAATTATTAACAATTATAACATCTTAATGGTTGTCATTAAATTATTATATTGATATTTATCAATAGTATCACTTATTATGCATATAATTTAAATATATTAAGGTCCTATTTTATGCTGTTATATTACTGATATAAGATAATAAATTGATAATATTATACAAAAATGTAACAACATTATTATGATATTATAATAAATGATGTTTTATTACTATAATTTATAATAATATAACATCTTAACTATTAAGATGTTATCAAGTTAATAAGATGTTAAATTATTATGATGCATTTAAATTTGTATTAATATCTATAATTATTGTTAACTTTATTATGATATTTACAGTTTACATACATGAATTGTATATATTATAATAAGATTCTATATCAATCTGACAATATATAGCTATTTATGAATCATAACAATATTACACCCAGTGCCAGCTCTAGGCACAGGCAAAAAAGGCATCTGCCTCGGGCGGCACTTTCCTAGGGCAGCATTTTGAGTTTTGATTATATATTTTCTGACATCCATAGATAAAAATGGTAGGACATAAAAGAAAGAAGTCTGAAGATTTCTACAGGAAGCAAAAAGAAAAACGAAGAGAAGAGGATGAACAAATGTCTGAATCTTTAAGCAATTTTTTTAATAACACCGAAAGCAAGCCAACAACAACTATGAGAAATCCTTGTGATGTTAGTGTTTGTGATGAAATCCATGAAATTCAAGATGCAACAACAAGTTCAAACTTAGAAGTGAAAAATGAGCTGAAAGGTAAAAAATCTAACTTATGAGAATTTATCTACGATTTTGCCATTTTCTGGAAATTGCATTGCCAGAAGAAGAACAGAGTTTTCAAACTTTACCAACTACAGACCTGACAGATTGGCCTGATCGAATTCTAGATAATTTTCGAGTGACTCTTTTTAAAAATGGTCCATCAGCACCTAATCCATCTTTTCTATTTCCTGTCAATGCAAGCAATAGAAGATTTAATCCTTCATGCACGCAAAAAATACTCAAGAATGGTGAAGTTGTTAAAAGATCCTGGCTTATATACTCTAAAAGAAAAGATGTTGTGTTTTGTTTCTCATGTAAGTTGTTTGGTGACATCTGACATTTGAAGACAATTGGTTTTGGAGACTGGAAAAATTTGCACAGACAGCTGAAGGAACCTAAAACTTCTAAAAATCACATCTGTTCATTAAGCAAATGGATGGACTTAGCAAACCGACTAGATACCAACAAAACAATTGTTGCATAACAACAACAACTTCTCAGTGCAGAGATACAGCATTGGCAGTTAGTTCTGGAAAGATTATTTGCAATAGTGACATTTTTAGGAGAACAATGTCTTAATATTCTGATGTTTTACATGAGAAAAGTAATGGAAACTTCCTAAAACTAGTTGAACTGCAAGCACAGTTTGATGCAGTTATGGCAGATCATGTTCACCGAATAAAGAATGAGGTGATTAACACCCATTACTTGGGGGAAAATATACAAAATGAACTCATTCAAATAATTGCAAAACGAATTCGTGAAGAAATTTTGTCAAAATTGAAAATGGCAAAATATTTTTCCATTATAGTGGATTGTACCCAAGATGTGAGTAAAGTGGAACAAATGTCAATTGTGCTACGTTTTGTTCAGATGGAAAATGCTGAAGTTAAAGTCTGCGAACATTTCATTGATTTCATACCTGTAGAGCAGACAACTGGTGCAGCACTCACAGATGTTATTCTACAAATGTTGACTCAAGCTGGGATTCTAATTGAAGATGCGTGGACAGGGCTACGACAACGGTGCAAATATGAGAGGACATCAGTCAGGAGTGCAGGTATATAACAAGGTATATAACAAGGTGATGCCCTTACCTTATACCTTGTGATGCCCTTTCTCTTTCAGACAAGGTAGTACCACCTTGTCTGAAAGAGAAAGGGCATCACTCAAAGATCCACTCCAGATATGGCACTAGTATTCCATACAAGGGTGGGTCTAAGATTTATAGAGATAAAGTATAGAATCCGGAGTAAGAAAGTGGTGAGCACAATAAAGATATGCAACCTTTGAAGATGCTAATTTTGCTATGGATTTGATATATGGTTTCCTGGAAAGATCAGAAGTAAGAGTTAATCCTAAAAGACAAAGGGTAGATGGCTCATCGAGTACATTACAGTTCATAAATATAGAAAGATCTAGGTTTTTGTGAAAATGATTAGCTGAAAAAAATTCAGTTTTATCTGAGTTAAAGTTCACCATAAATATCAAAGGTTAATAAAGATAACCACTTTATCAACGAAGTAATGCAAATCTCAATAGTTTGAGATCATTAAACATTAAAACGATGTAATAGCTTTTGTTTTTAAGTGTTAAAATTGATTAAATAAAAAGTATAAAATAAATTATTATCCAAAAGTGGAGTCAGACGAAATACAACAATTATTTTATTTAATAAGAAATTAGTATCTGAATAACCTGAAAAGAAAACATTAAAACTTTTTTTTTTTAGAAAGTTTATTATCTTTCATGTTATTTGAATCACTCAAGGCTGGTGCAAAGGTAGGGTGTGGGAGTGTCTGACATCCCCCTTCATTCAATGAATATTTACACCATTTTGTAAGTTTGGATCTTTTCTTACCTTCAGTTGGCAAATTAGAACCCTAAAATACAGTTGCCAAAATAAGACTTAGGCTATTTATCTCTAGTTGGAAAATTGTAGAATTTGAGGGCCTTTTTTTTTTTCCACTAAAAACAAATGATATATATATATATATATATATATATACATACATACATACATACATACATACATACATACACACACACACACACACACACACACACACACACACACACACACACACACACACACACACATACATACATGCATAAGTCTATATATGTGAATAAAGAGAATATCTTTATATTATCATATATAAAATTGTATACTTAAAAGAGTGCTCAATAGATAAATTAGAGCTATATAATATATGTTACTGTTACCTGCAGTACCAGGTTTTAGCTAAATGCTAATGTTTATAATACTCTAAGTTACATGTGTTACCACAATCTTCAGGCAAGTAGTAAAAACTTAATTTTGCTATGATTTGTTTAGTAGACGTTATGGTTTCTATTTGTATTTTAGATCGTTACGGGACGGAAATTGTTTAGTAGTTAGGTTGATGTTATTATCAATTTGTTTTTGTTAATTAATAGTTGTGAAATAGTTATATGTTTTAATGCTTGTTTAAAAAATTTGTTTATGTGATAATGTGCAGTATTTATAAAGTAAAAAATATTAAATTAAAAATTGATATAAAAATATAAATAATATTGTGAAATATATTACAGTAGCTGTGTATGTAATTTATTAGTTAACCTAGAGATATATGAAGTAGAATAATATAGTTATTGTTAGTTGTTAGTTAGGTTTGTAGCGAGCTTTGTAATTTTTTAATAAGAATTTATTTTCGTGGTGGCACTTTGATATAATTTCGGTTCTTTTATCTAGCAGTTCCTCAGGTTTTGAATACAATATAATAGCAAATTTCTCATATAGACATAGTGGGCACCTTTTGGAAGTATTTGATTAGAGGGGTACAGACTTTGAATAGACCATGTTAATATAAGGGTTTTGTTAAAATTGTTTTTCAAATACCAGACATAGTTTGATAGGGCTGTGGAATTTTTTTAACATTACTGAATGATAGTTTGCGGTTGTTATATCTAGTATTCCATTCACCTTCTGTTAATCCAATATAAACTTTGTTAAGTTGGTTTTTAGCTGCAATGATGCATTTTTATATGATGTTTTTAAATTTGCACTTTCCATTCAGGGGGCATTCTGCTTTATTTCGACAATTACTTTTTTGGTCATTATTTTCAATTCTTGGGAAAATATTTTTTGTTGTTGTGGTTTCTTATAATTGTTTTGATATTTTCAGAGCATATGATATTGCATTTATAATTTTTTTTAGGTGTTTTTGTTTGTCTGATATTTAAAGAAACAGTTTTTGTATCCGCTATTTTTTAGTGCTTGTTCATATTCATTTATGGATTGCTTAAATAAAACTTCATTTAAGGAATTCTGCAAAAGTCTGAACATTAAAGTAGGTAGAAGTAAATAGTTTGATAATTTGTGGTGGGTGGTTAGAAGATTTATGGGTGTATTAAAGATTATTGATAGGTTCTTTGAAAGGTTTATGGATGTTTTGGGCTTAATTAATGGTGACATCAAAGATGTTAACTGATTTAAGATTTGTTTTTATATCTGGGTCATTCCATGCCAAGTGGAGCAAAGGTCCCTCATGAACCATCTCAGATTTTATTGAAACTTTTTGACATTGTACGTATAAGAAAAACGTTTTGAAAATTTTAGATCAATATCTAATATGGTTCTTGAGAAAACACTATTTAAGTAGCATTTTGCATGAAATTTCACTCTACAAGAATAAAGGTTTTTTTTCATCATTTTTAACAGCTAATAACTTTTGAATAAGTTGGTTTTATACTTCAGTTATTTTAAGATAGCAAGTATGCTATAAATACTTAAAAAAAAAAAAAAAAAGAACTTTTAGCATCTTAACTTTTTCCATAATGGCGGGCTAAAGTTGACTCTTGTTTTAAGATTTAAATTTTTTAAATTCATATTCTTAAAAACTAATTCAAAAATTAATACAAATCAAATTGCCTGTTGATCTACATGTGGTGGATTATTATTAAAAAAAAATCAGTTGGTTAAAGAACCACATTCAAAAGTTATAGGTCATCAATATGAGTCGGATCAAGATTTTCTTAAAATTGATCTGCAATGCAAAGCACCTGTTACCTAAGATGGCACTTTTTTTTTTCATAAAATTTTTTATACGCATTAATCAAAGAGTGTTAGTTCATAAAAACCAAAAAAATTAATGGGCACTTATTTATAATCCCAAAAGACCATAAACTTATTACTTTTTAATAGTTAAGTTATTGTTTCATTTAATTTTATAATACTGGTATGTCAATCTAAAAAGTACTAATAAAACCAAATAAATTGTTGTACTTTAGAACTAATTAATGAGTAGTATGCCTGAGCTTTCTCCTTGCTGTATTAGTAAAGCATTAAATGAACAGTGCTATCTTATCATGTTTAGCAAGTCTAAAAAAAGTAAATGTTACCAAGAACTGTCTACACTAAACCAAGAGCTTCTTTCTTTAAGAAGCAAAGTAAATCGCATAGATTTTATTTGTAACTATCACGAGAAAGATTACTTGTTGAGATGTGAGAATGTATTATTGTAATCCCTTTAACAAGCATGCAAAAAAATTGAAAAGTAAGTTTCAATATTTAAACTAATACCTTTTTAATACAACTTTAATACCTATTTAATACAAATAACTTAATAATAATAAATTAATGTGAAACAATATTTAAAAATCATTATCTTTACTTTATAGATTCTCTTAGAGTTATCAGTCTTTCATATGCCAAAGATTTTGGTTTAATACATGGTCAAAAAATTTGCACTAGTTGTAGAAAAACTCTGCATTGCAATCATCATAATACAAAAGAAAATGAACTCCAAGAAAAATAAATTTATGTTGACAACCTTACATTAAAAGAAGATCTTAATTTAAGTATTGCAAGTTTTGGATGCTCACCTCTCAAACTTGTTTCAAAAAAAGATAGAGTTGCATATAGAAAGTGTAAAATTGATAAGGTAAAAGTTCATACACAAAAGCCTGTTGCCTATGTGCTAGGTTTAGAAGTAGCTGCACAAAATCACCTTCAAAAAATTGTTTGAAAAAAACAAACAAAAGTTTAGACAATATTATGATTCAAATTAAGTCAAAATTTGACAAAACATTGTCAAAATCCAAAAAATCACACTTTTTACACTTACTGCAGACAGTTGGTCAATAGAGAAAACTCAAAATTTTTTTTTGACTTTAAAAAAATCTGTAGTACAAGCCAGAAAATTAAGAAAAAAAAGTGGAATACTATCAAAATTTTCTCCAAATTCAGGAAGAAAACTTAGCGAAGATGTAATTACAGAGATTGTTTAGTTCTGTCAATGCAATGAATATTCAAGGGTTTGTCCAGGAAAGAAAGAGTTTGTTTCAGTTAAAGTAGATAGTATAAAGCAACATGTCCAAAAACAACTTCTACTAGTCAATATGAAAGAACTTTATATTGTGTTTAAAAAGAAACATAATTATCTTAAAGTTGGATTTTCAAAACTTTGTAAGCTAAGGCCCAAGTGGTGCATTCCTTTGGGTGATGCTTCTGGTCTGCATGCAGTTTGTGTTTGCCAGTATCATCAAAATGTAAGGCTCCTTGTATTGAAAATCCCTAGAATTGTTGATTACAAAAGCTTATTAAAATTAATGGTTTGTAGCATTGAAAATAGATATTGTATGCTGCATAGCTGTGATAAACGTCCTGGAAAAGAGGTTTTGTTATATTAAATTGACTAAACTACATTGACAAATCAAATTTTCAATGTACTTTAGCACCAGCAACTTTACCTTTAGATGAATTTATTGAAATGGTTTATGAACAGTTAGATAAATTACGAGAGCATCATTTTATATCAAAAAGTCAAGCCACCTACTTCCGACATTTGAAAACTAATTTAAAAGAAAAACAAGCTTTAGTTCTTCTTGACTTTGCAGAAGACTTGCAATAAAATTGCAAGAAATTTGCAGAAAATTTGTAAATGTTTTCTAATACAAGATGCAGTGCAAGGTTTTCATGGGAATAACAGCCACGCAACTTTGCTCCCCTTTGTTGTTTATTTTATAAAAGATGAAAAACTTGATAGTCAAAGTTATTGTGTTATATCAGATCATCTGAAACATCGAACAGATGTTGTTCATTGCTTTATCAATAATGTTATTGATAAACTTAAACAATTACAAACATTTGAACACATTATCTATTTTAGTGATGGAGCTGCATCACAATATAAAAATTACAAAAATATTATCAACTTATGCTACCACAAACACTATTTTGACATTACTGCAGAGTGGCACTTTTTTGCAACATTGCATAGTAAAAGTCCTTGTGATGGAGTTGGTGGAACAGTAAAACATTTTATTGCACAAGCCAGTCTACAGTCACTTAACGATCCTATTGACACATCAA
>NC_088921.1:56435000-56470000 GCF_038396675.1 Hydra vulgaris
TGTGTTTATAATGAATTAAAGTATTGGAATATAGCCCTTGAGAATTTAGGAAATTATCATGTCAACCTTTTTTTCTGACCTTTATTTTAAATTCGTTTTGATTTGAAATTCTATTTTCTAATTCTTTTTTTTCTTTTTTTTTATGACTTTACCTAGAGTATTTTTTTTTTTTTTTTTTTTTGAATCTGAACATTTTTGCAAAATGATTTTGATACTTTTATCAAATCTTTCATTTTTATTTCTATTTCTATATTTTTGGTTTTTAGAAAATCTGGTATTAAAGGCATCACTACAGTTTCCATTAAATTAAGTTTACAATAATTGTAACTGAATGTTAATAATTTTCAAAATATAAAGACTAAAATGATCTTTTTGGTATGGCGTATAATTTTATCATCAATCGCATATGAGGTACTTTATCAAATCCTTTTGAGAATTCTGTATACAAAAAATCAACACATCAGTCATTCTCAATAGCAAAAAATAAATTAACTTGTATTTTTAGCAGATTTGTGGTACATCTTTTGTTCTTTTGGATAACCATGTTGGTTACTATTTAATAAATTATTTGTTAACATGTAATTCATAATTTTATCACGTAAGATTGATTTAAGAATTTTGCATGGTACTGACATCATTGAAATAGGTCTATAATTTGCTGGATCATTTTGTCACTTTTTTTGTAAAATGGTGTTGCATTTGCTATTTTCCACTTCAGTGGAATTTGTTCTTCTTTTAAGGATCTTTTGAAGTTCTGGAGGTTTGCAACAACTATTTTGACATTAAATACATATGAACTTACTCCATCTGCACCAAATGCTTTATTAACATTAAGATTACTTATTTTACTCCTTAAAAAATCTCAAGTTTTGAATCAATATCTAATTCTAAAATCTTGTTTCTACTGTTTTTACTTTATACTGAATTAAAGTTTGAGAATATTAGCAATATCATCACCGTTTGATTGTAAATAACCATTTTTATCCATTATTGTCTTAATACCTAATTTTATTTTTCTGTTGGAGTTTACATACACAAAAAATAATTTGGCATTTTCTTTTGATGACTGTTTTTTTTCAAAATTGATTCTTTTTGTTCTAACTAGGTTTCTAGCTGCTTTACTAATTAAAGTATATTGAATTTTTAACTGAATTTAAAATCATTAGATAATAGTTTGCGCCGTTGTTTTATCTCAAGTTTCTTTTTTTTGTCATAGCACTCATTAATACTATTATTTACAAACAGACCTTTTTAATTACTTTCATTGATAGCATTGTTTATGGCAGTTTTATAGTTATAAGTCTAATATTTTACAGTTATAGTTATTTTTCTCTGCAGGTGCATCAGGTGGCCGAAGAATACAGTCAAGTAAAATTTTTTCATGAAGGTGCACATAGAACAAACTTGGTGTATTTTCACTGAAAATACACCAAGTCTGTTCTATGTGATGGTCTTCAGTAAAAATTTCAGCTTGTGAATAAGTTAACAAATTTTTTTTATATAGATAGTGACACCACCTCCATGTGATTTAATTGAGTTTCTATTTTATTATTATGAATAATTTGATAACTGTTTACATGTATTAATGAACTTTCAATAAACCAGGTTTCGATGATCATGTTTATATCAGGATTAAAGGTCACAATGTCTAATAAAAACAAACTTATTGTTTTATGATGTAGCACTTGTGTATCTACAAATAAAGTAACTTTTAGTTATTTATATATTTTGTTTATTGACAAGAATGGCATCAGCAATCAGAGATTTTTAAACATGGTTAGTACCTGTACATTATATGGTGTATTGTTATGTATTTTGTATGAGTACTGTTGTGATTTCTTCCTATTAAATTGATTATTAGACTAAAGTGGTTTTAATAAACTGCTCTTGAACTCACTTAGCTTGTCTTGATTTCTTAATTATTACATATTGTTTGTCTTGATTTCTTAGTTATTACATAAGGTATCTTTCTGCTTTCATCATATGAACATTAAAATAAGTACCATTAATTTTATTTTTGTTATTGTATGCTTTTTTCAACATTAAGTTTCTCCAGGTTTTCATTAAGTCTCTCCAGGTTTTCATTAAGTTTCTCCAGACTTTCATTAAGTTTCTCCAGGCTTTTTTCTAATTTTAGGAATAATTGTTGCTAATTTACCCTCTATTTTTGATCTGTGTCAATTTCTCAATTATTGTCAAACTTTTTTTAATTTCATCATTATTATGTTGTGTTATTCCCTAAATGACTATGTTATTTTCTTTTTTCTTTTGTTCCACTGTTTCATTAGCAATAGCATCTATGACATTAATTTGCCCTTTTGTCTTCTTGATGTTTTTTCCAGCTACAATATTTCAAGCTACAATTTTCCAGCTACAATATTCCAAGCTTTTCTATTATCAGAAGCAACATTATCAACATTATGTTTTTAAAAATGTTTAACTTCAAGAATATAGGTTTTTTCATTTAGTTTTTTTTTCAAGAAACTTTAAAAAAACTTTTTTTGTTTAAATCTTTGACTGCTACTATTGCCACAGTTCTTATTCTAAAAAGTAATTAAAAACATTTTCACGCTTGTTTTTAAGTATTATCATTTTATCTATGAATTTTACATTTTTAGTAATATAGTATTGTATAACTTATGTGATGATTTTGTTATTACACATTTGTTTTTATTTGTTCTTCACATTTTATATTTTGATTTAAAAGATATTTATGTTTTAAAAATACAATTTAGTTTTGCAAAAATACCGATAACAGGTCAGCTTGATGCGCAGACTAGAGAATATATTTTTAAACCAAGATGTGGAATGCCAGATATCACAAGTAATTCAAATAGAAAACGAAAGAGAAAGTATCTTCTTCAAGGGACTAAATGGTTAAAACAAGTAAGCAAAAAAAATTTTTAAATAAGTTATTTAATATATATATATATATATATATATATATATATATATATATATATATATATATATATATATATATATATACATATACACACACATATACAGGCCTTGTTAAGAAGCATAATGTTGTTTGCATTTTATTTTCGCAATTTTACTGCGCGTTAAGCCATTTACATGATGCCAAAGCCTTTTTTCAATTTTCAGTATTTAAACCGTCTTTTAAATAGTTTATACTTAAAACATTAAGCAGTAATTAATTGCTGTATAAAAAATTTTCACTGCAATAGTGAAATAATTATTTATAGTTATATAAATAGATATTTAAATTAATTTTTTTCTACTTTTCATATTTAAAAAATTTTTAATATAAATTTTATTTATTATATTTAAATTGAATTTATTATTAAATATTAATAAATTTAAATTTACTTTATTAAATTAAAAAAAAGTTTAGAATTCAATAATAGTTATAAATATAGTATGTATATAATAGTGTTGTCACAACTTTTAAGTTATTCTACTGTCAACTAAACCAAATAATATATTTTTGAAATTGACTATTGAATATTGAAGTAAAAGTTGATTTAGTCTAAATATAGGAATAAATTTTTTTTTAAGTAAATTGTTGATAAAAGCAATATAGTTTTTTTATTTGCTTTTGTTTTTTAACATCATATCATTTAAATATTAATGGGAAAAAGCAATATGAGAGCAGGGCCACTCTGACGACAGGGCAATTTATTCTCAAGCCCTAATGGTTTGTCTTAAATACTTGCAAAATATCAAAAAGTCTATGCATTCATATCTGCAATGGGATTGAATAAATGAAATATAGATTTTAAAGCTTTGTAATTTAATTTTGCTCCAGGGCACTGAGTCAGCTTGGAAAGGCGCTGTATAATAATATTTTCGAAAATCACAAGCATAGAATAAACAAAAAAACCATATAAAATTAATGAAATACACAACCAAAAGTTTAATTAGCTATAAATATTGCTAAAATTATTAGATCAAAACTTTAAGGTAGTAAACAAAAAGCTAGGTACCATGTAAAAGTTGTAATAGGACATGCTGTTGTTATTAATTGAACAAACAAAAATGAAATATTGAAAAAATTAAATTGAATAAATAGATATTAGGATTTTAAGATTATTAATTGACTAATTCAACTTTTAATTGATTAGTAGAAATTCCATAGTTGATTAAATCAATTATTTGATTTTTCAAAGTCGACTAATTTCAACTTTTGACTAATCAACTTATAGTCAATTTAGTCTATGACAACACTAGTGTATAAATTATAATAATATAATATGTATATAAGTTGATTTGTAAATGTTAAACTAAGGCATTTAAAAAAATGTTATTGTAATATGTTTAATTTAATTTAATTATTAAAATTTAATCTTAATGTTTTACTATATCTGATTGTTTAAATTAATATTTAAAAAAAAAAGCATATATATCTGGTTGTTAACTTATTTAATTTGATAATGAATCTTTTTTGTACAAATAGTTGATTGTCTTTAATTTAAACTTTTATTCTCAATTAAAGGTGTTGTTGCTGCTATCTCTGGTAATAACTTTATAATCAATAATGTAGTTGCATTATTATTATTGAAGATATTTGAATTTCTTTGTAATTGTCAATGCTCTGTTTTGAAAAAATACATCCATAACCTAGATAAAATATATACTATAAAAAGTTTTTGATAAAGGTTTAATAAGGACATAAACAATTTAATAAGACAAATAAATACCTGATTCTAAACATAATCTTCTTTATTTGCAATTGGGCTCCACTTTCAAATCATGATCATCTGAAAGACAGCTATCGACTTCAAAATAGAAACCAATATCTTCTTCATTTTTTATTATGAGTTTACAGGTGCCATCGCCACTATTTTCTTCTTGTATTTTTCGAATCTTGTTTATCCTTTTTTCTATTTTGAACTCTTGCTATTAATTTTTTATCTTTGATATGATTAATTGAACCTTTTCATCTCTTTCACTAAGAGATTTTTTCTTAATGAAAGTTCTTCCAATATACTTTTTTTGTTTCTATGCATATCGATACTCTTGTATTATATAGATTTTAATCTGTTAGATTACTACAAAGTTGTATGCTTTGTAGGTTATATAGATCTCCCAGCTAGAAGACTTTGTAAGTTATATAGATCTCCTAGCCAGAAGATTTTGTAAGTTATATAGATCTCCCAGCCAGAAGATTTTGTCATAATTATCTGACTCTTCTAACACTAGTTGATAAGTTAAAATCCAATAGCAAACACAATAATCTATTTGTGATTGTCTATTGTTTATTTCTATTTATTATCTGCCTTGCTGGCAAGGCAGATAATAAATTTTGTCATTGTTAAACATGCCAAAGTACCTGCTTGTTTAATTACTATTAATATTGATTGTTATTTAGCCTGTCTTTGGCTAAAATATTATTTCTAAAATTTTAATAAAAACTTGATAAAATTTGATACAAAATAAGAATAAGTGATGACAAAAAATGAAAATTTTGAAATAATCAAATTAGAAGGAGTCTAATTTAATTATTTAAAAAACTTTTTGATTTGGTCAAAATATTAGCAATGTAACTTATAACTTAATCTACAACACTTATCTTTATTTGAAAACTTTGATGTAAATTTTGACTAGAAAAGAGTTCATTCAAAATTTATAATAACAACTCTAATTAAAGTTATTAAAAGAAAAAATAACTTTGTACTGGATAAAAATAACTACAATATCAAATTTTAATTAAGCCATCATAAAAAAAAAAAACTTTAATAAAGAAATCGTTAATATATTTAGAATTTAACATGGGCTGTAGAGAATGACAACAATGATGGTATTTCACGAACAGATGTTCAAAACATCATGCGTAGATCGTTTGAAAAGTGGGCAGCTGTCACAAATCTTAAGTTTATAGAATTGGAAAAACAACCAGTGAATTCTGCTGATATTCGTGTTTCCTTCGAAATAAAAAAGCATGGTGATCCATATGCTTTTGATGGTGAAGGTGGAACACTTGCGCATGCATTTTATCCACTTGAGAACACAGGTGAGTATTTATTTTTGAGGATTTTTTGTTTTTGTTGTTTTTATTTGCTTCTCATTATATACTTTCTAGAAAAGTATAAATAGTCATTAACAAGATTTTTTGATAGATTAGTGTGTTATCTAAACAAATGACCTTTAGAAAACACCTTTTTTATAAAAAAAATAATTCATAATTTGTAAAATTAAAACTTTCTTTTCTGTAGTTTAATCTTTAGTTATTTACGTTCTTTATACTATTTGTCTTTTTCAGTGTTTTCTTGTTGATATTAAAAAAATAAAAAATATGTTTGTAATAACCCTACTTATGATATGTTGCATTTTGTTTTATTTTTAAAAGTGTTTGATTGCTATATATTATCACAAGGACCTCATGTATTTTTTCAAAAATTGCAAAAATTATAAAGAATTCTATACTACCAGTATGAAAGTTAAAAAGAAAAGTTTAAAAGTTTGTAAACTTATCTAAAGTACTAAATTTATTTGGCTTATTATTTCTATTTTTTTTTGGTCACAACGAGTGTCTAAAATCCTGCATTTTGTATATCTTGTTTTATTTTCTTAGTTTTTATTAATGAAACACAGTGTTAAATGAAATATTTTTGTCAAGTGATTTTTTACTAATTTATGTATTTATATATATATATATATATATATATATATATATATATATATATATATATAATATAAATTTATATATATGTGATATAAATTTATATATATATATGTCTTCTCTATTTGAAATTCAGCGTAAAAAAAAGCGCTGACCGGATGGTCATTTTTAGGTTGGCATGCGCGATTTATAAAGTTCATCTTTTTCTGTTATTTATATTAAAATAAAAACAGTGAAAAAAAGGGTTTGAATAAATACTATATAAAAGAATTTGAAAAACCTGGGAAAATTAACGTTTTATTTAAATTCTAGATAAAATAATTAAAAAAATAAATAACAAAAAATGCTTTATATAAATATTAAACAAAATAATTGAAATTAAAACTGAAAACAAGCGGGTTTTTTTAGTTCTAAATGAAAATAATAAAAAAAAAAAACGAAAGAATAAATGGTGTTTTATAAAAATATTTAACAAAATGAATAAAATAAAAATGGAAAAATTTGTTACTTAAATTCTAGATGAAAGAATTAAAATAATAATAATAAAAAAAAAAGCAAAAAAAAATATATTTAATTACATTCCGAATGGCAAAAGGAACCTTTTATTTAAATTTTAAATAAAAATATTAAATTAAAAACGGCTAAAGGAACCTTTTGTTTCAATTCTAAATAAAATAATTCATACATAAAGTGTTTTTGCAATTTTTCATAAAAGTATTTGATGAACAGAATAGAAATGTTGCAATTTTAAAGAAACATTTTTTTAACAAGCACTTTTTTATGCTTTTGCCAAAATTTTTGTGGGCATGTGGGCAAGTGCAAAAGCACTAGCAAAATGCAGAAGACTGATATGTAATATATACTAGCTGTCACGACCCATAAAATATGGGTCTAGGGAGTTTATTTCACATCTACCTATAAAAATAGATTTTTATACTTATTCAGATATTTATCTATCCTCTATTTCTTTATTTTAATGTTTTTTGAATAAATGGCAGAAAAATAATTCATTTAAACATTGCTCTTATAGCAAAAAAAAAGTTAATATGCGCACTTTGTTTGCATGCTTATAGCTCATCAGAACTTTGACCTTAAGAGTTCTAATAAATAAATAAATGGGGTAAGAGTATTACCCCGTTTATTTATTTCTGAAAAAGTCTTAATTGAATGAAAACATTTTCCTACTTTAAAAAAAAATTTTCCGTCTTTTTAATGAATTAAATGCGCAGATTAACTTTATTGATTGCATAAACACTTAACATAAGTATCTCTTACATAGATGGCAATTGCGTCTTTTTTTTGTTTGTTTTTTGCCTTTACAGCAGTACCTACTGGAGTAGCAGGATGGGATTATTCATTTTTTCCATATTAAGTTTTAGACCAAAAATTTCTTCAGACCATCCGCAGCTTATTAGGACTAATTACCTGGGCACATTAATAACATAACTATTTTGACATATGGGCAAAAAATTTGTACCAGTGTTTTGATGTTTTCAGAAATTTTAAGCTTTTTTAAAAATTTTCTCCTTTTTGTTTGTAACTGTATAATATCTTTACATATGTTATGTATATAATATCTGTAAAACTTCAAAAGTTTTTTATTTTGTATTGTAGAAAAAAAGATAAAAAAAAGAAAAAAGGTTCCAGTGCTAGGGTTCGAACCGCTTTGCTTCAGAAACTCTGCGAGCTATCTACTCGGCCACATACGTGTGTCGCTTGAAGAAGATTTTAAAACTATTTAACAAACAAAAGACTTTATAAAACAGAAATGAATGCTATAGATTAATATTAAGGAGATGCTGCCGCAATGCAATTTTCAAGTGAGAGTAAAACTGTAAAACTTGATATATGTTTTAGTATGTTTTGCCATTACATAGTTTTAAGTTTACATAAGTGAGATATTTACATACACATTCATGCACATTTTCTTATTAAAAAAAGTACTGCAACTCCTTCTTGCCATTACCTCGGCTGCAATGGCTACCAAGAGTTCTGTGTCAAACTGAGGCTAAAGGCTTAATTAATTATAGTTTACAGTTAAATTTGGATGGAACTGAGTTCTAATTAATTCAATTTGAAATTCCTTTTTAAATAGAAAAAGTTGTTCTGCAGAAGATTTGATTTTAATAAATTTTTCACATATTTTGTAAAAATACAGAGAGGGTTTATTCAACTTTGCAACTTTTGGATAATTAATAGGCAACAGTGTACTGATTTTGCAATGGTTGTAAAGTCAAAAGTTGCAAAAAATTTGAATCATTATAATTTTTTTTTATAATGAATAAAAACAACATATTTTATTTACAGTTTAAACATGCTATTAAGTAGATATATAAACCCCTCAACAACATGTTTAAGTTTAATCTGCTTTATTTAACAAACCAAATGTTTTAATAAATTATTCTTAAACAAAGTGTTTTCAAAAAAATCTTGATAAAAAAAGATTTTAAATTTTAAAGATTTAGTAGCCGCTTTTGCAAGCAACCACTAAACACAACTACTTTTTTACAACCTTATTTTACTATAAAGTTAACAGTTAATAAAATCTTTTGTGCAGTAAACTTTTTGTTTTAAGTTGTGCAAACACTACAAAAATGTTTGTGAATACTAAAACAAAAAAAAGGCAAATATGGGTACCGTACGCTTTTTTCTGCCTATGTTACGCAAGAGTAAAAAATGTTTTACAAATACACCACTGTGTATTATACTAATCAAAAAGCTCTTTTTTGTTGGTTTTTTAGCTGGTATTTATGGTGATTTATTTTTGCTAATTAATTATTTATGTCATATCATGTGTTATTAGAACTGAGTTCACAAATCCTCTTTACAAATAACTCTAGGTTTAGCAGGTGACTGTCATTTTGATGATGATGAAGTCTTCACAATAGCAGCTAATCCTAGTGGATCTCAAAAAAATTTATTATGGGTGGCAGTGCATGAATTAGGACATTCTATTGGGCTAGAGCACTCAGATGTAAGAGGCGCCATTATGTATCCTTGGTACACTAATTTTAAAGGACAAGATTTTGATTTAACATTTGATGATATTTCGGGAGTTCAAAGCATATATGGTAAATAATTTGTTTTTTAATTTTTTTTTTTAAGTTGTTTTTAGTTTTTTTTTAATGTATTTTATTTCTTTAATTTAATTGTTTTTGTTTCAAGTTGTTTTTGTTTTAAGTTGTTTTTGTTTTAACAGAAGTGCATTTTTAGGCTTTACGCAAAATATAGTAAATCTAACACCTGCTGCTTTTATCAAAGTTTTCAGTTAAATATTGTTTATTAAAAAAAGCTACCACATGTGTTTACTATTTTTTCAAATTTCTGAATAACATAGGGCCAATTTTGTTGTTGTTGTTGTGGCCATAAAAAAATATTGAATTTTTTAATATAATAGTTTTTATATATACTTTTATATAGTATTTTTGATATAAAATATTATATTAAAAATTAAACTAAAAAAAAAAGCTTAAGTTGAATGAAGCTAACGATCTCAAACTTCTAATGATCTCCTACTTCTATTGATCTCCTACTTCTATTTTTTAAATAAATTTTGTGTTATGGGTATTAACGCTCTTTTAAGCTTTTCTCTAAATACTTGAGACAATATTATTATTATTTTCATATAATCATGTGATCATTGCTATTGGTCATTGATTTCAAACGAGTTAACCATAAGTCTCATATTAGACTTACTTTGAAAACAAACTTCCACTGTGCTAAGTTAAAATCAAATTAAAGTTTGATAAAACTGTTCAGAAACATATGGCTATTTGCAAGCCTGACATTATTTTAAATTGAAATTACTGATAAAATTTATTAATTTCTAATATTTAAAAAAAATTTTAATTCGTTAAATAAAGGTAAATGTTAGTAATATCTATCTTTTATATAAAATTTTGTATTTTTATGGTCGCATTTTTTTTTTTGCTTTCTAAACTCAACGTAAGCAGTTATATTGTTATTAATCTTGTTATATTGCCATTAATTGCCAGAAAATTGCTCTTAAAATATTATTCAATAATATTTATAAATAGTTTATATTTTAATTAATTATTATAACATAAATAGAATTTTAAAAAATTCTATTTATATTATACTTTAGTATAATATAATATAAATAATAAACTTTTTAGTATAGCATTCTGATTGATTCTTTTACAAGGTTATAAAGTTTTACCAACTTCTACAACTACTTACACCCCAGTTGTTTCAAAAGGTGTTTGCCCAACCTACATCGGCGCTATTTTACGCATAAAAGAGGGGAAAATTGAAAGAACATTAGTGTTTAATAAAGAAAAATATTATCGATTGAATCACTTAGATTTCGGCGTAGATGATGGTCCATATGTGGTTTCCTCAAAATTTGAAGGAGTAACATATGTTGATGCTGCTTTCACCATAAATGAACTTCATTATTTCTTTTATGGTGATAGGTGAGTTTGTAAATTTTAACCATTGAAGTTCAACCTTTTAGCTATTACGTTACATTTTGATGTTATAATAATACCAATAATTTCATACTCCTGAAAATTATTTTTTAAGATAATTATCCATTTATTTTGTAATAATTTTTAGGCCTTCAAACAATAAATTTTTTTTATCATAATTTTGCAATATAACAAAAGCCATGTGAAAAAATAGTTACAAAAAGTTATATATTAGTTACAACAATTTCAAATCTAACGTTTGCTTATATAAAATCAATAAAAATGTATTAATCCAAATAAAACAGTTACAAACAATAAATTGGTGTTAATTCAAATGAAGTGCTGAATCTAGTACACAGCTGGCTGCAGACACTAATTTGCACATCAAGACTATTGCTTTCCAAAAATTATTCTTTAATTGGGTTTTTTAATTTATCGCTAATATTTATATAAAACTTTTAAAGTATAAAGTTACTTTCTTGGTTTGAGTTATTATTAATATAATAGAGTATAAATCCATATACCTTGTTAACTGTTAAAATCAGTATAAATCGATATGCCTTGTTAACTGTTAAAATCAGTATAAATCAATATACATTGTTAACCGTTAAAATCAGTATAAATCAATATACCTTGTCCTCTTCTTCAATAGTTGTTAAAAGTTTATAGAATTAAACTGGTTTTTGAAAAGATATATGAAATTTCACCACTGGTTCTAAATGTTGCTATCACTCAAGATTAGAATATAAAATTGATAATAATTTTTAAAAGTTTTGTCACTCATTTTGAATACATGCGATATAAAATTATCAATGGTACAAGAAGCTGTTGCCAGTAAAGAATAAAATGTAATAATATATAATCTTATCATTGAGAGTTCGATTCCCATTACATTCCTTGTAGTAACGCGCTTAACTTGTTTCTGCACAGCAGCATTGTTCTTAAAGGTTCGTGTTTCAGCGTTATAGAGTTGAGAGAGGGTTACAACCACAATTAAAAATAGCTTGACTGTTGCCTTCATGGCCTTGGGGAAATGTATTAACATTTAAAAAAAAAAATTATGTTCATATCAAAACAATGAACTATATAAACTTATCAGTAGTAACAAATGCAGATAAACGTTTTTATTGCAGCTTAATCTTAAACTTTAAAGTATGAAGATTAAATAAACAATATACTCCATTAATTGGAAACTCAAACCAAAAAAAATATTTTTACATTAAAGACATTTCAAAAAAATTTTTGTTAGTATTAGCAATACATTAAAATATATGTTTCAATACACAATATATTTTTATTTATAGTTCAATATACAATATATATTTTTACTTACTTTGTTGATCTAATGCAAACAAATTGGAATTCAGAGCAACTGTTTCTCTGATTTTTATGAGTTTCAGATTCAGTTAGTCTTTTAAACAGACCACAAAAATCATGAATACAATAAAATAAAATGCATAGTATAAAACATAATATAACTTATATATTATAATAAATGAATATAACATAATATAACTTATATGTTATGATAAATGAATAACGTTCATCATTTGAACGGATTTTATCAATCATAGAAAAATATTAAAATGCCAATTTAACTATTAACTTTTACTTATTTTAAAGTTATCTGTTGTATATGTTATATTTTTTTTGATGTATTATGTTAGCAATTTCTATTTGTTATGAGCTTTTTCCATTTCAATTTAATTTAAATATTAAATTTGCCTAAATATAATATATACTAGCTATATAATACATACTAGCTGTCTGGACCTGTACAATGTCTGTTCCACGCTGCCCACTTCTATAATTATTATACTCTTACCAAAAGAGTAAAATGCAAAATAATAAAAGTATATACATATATATATATATATATATATATATATATATATATATATATATATATATATATATATATATATATATATATATATATATATATATATTACAATTAGCAAAACATTTATTAGAAAAAAGAACAAAATATATAACTTTTTGACTATTAAAAAAAGCTTTAATTGTTAAGAAAACAGAACAAAATATATCTTTTGAACAAAATTTATTTACAAACAAAACAGCACAAATTCTTATTTATAAAAAAGAACAAAAAAAAAATTTTTTTAAACAAAACATCATTCAAGAAAACAATGCTTTATTATTTACAATTACTATATATATAAAACAACAAAACAAAATATTAAAAAAATAATATATATTTGCAAAAAACATTTAATATCTACATCTAAATCCACAATTAACAATCAGTTAATTAACAAATTACAAAAATACTAGTTATTGTATTTTTGTAGTTTTAGCATATTGTTTTTCCACTGCTTCTTCCCTACATATCCACATATTTCTTTTTCTACAGGGGCAACTCTTTTTATAAAATAAAAAAGTAGGAGAGGTGGAGGGGCCAAAAAATAGGAGGGAGACCGGGCCAAAAAATAGGAGGGAGGCCAAGTTTGTTGCCCCAAATTTGGCCCACAACCTATGTGCTTTATAAGATGTAAGCCCTCTTTTCATTCTGCATTCTGGTATGATAAAAGTAGCAGAAACATCACATATAAACACTATAAATAAATTTACTGTTGTTGTTTTTTCTAGAGCATTCTTAAAAATTGTAAAAATCTGGAAGAAATAACACTAATTTTAAGACAATTAACTATTATAAGAAATAGCAAAAACATAATAATTAACAGTGCAAACAAACTTTGTAATTTGACCAGAAGATAAAATTATTCTTACCTCGATTACAACAAAGTAAAATTTTTAAAAACTATTAGCTAATGATTAACATAGTAAATTTCAAATCACTAAAACTTAATTAAAACCATATTTTAAGAGAAGAAAAAGTAAACTAATGAGCAATGGTAGACCAAGGAAGAACTAAAGAAATAAAATATCAATAATAAAGTTAGACATGTTTGCAATACATAATCTTTGCAGTTAAACATAAAAGATTATCTCCATTATCTTGAGTTAAACATAAAAGATTATCTCCATTATCTTGAGATTATAAAGGTAAAACTATAGAAATATAAAGAAAAGAATAAAGTAAATTTATTTTCCATTATTAAAGTGTATATTATTTAGAAACAAAATATCTTTCCAACAAAATTTATTCTCATATCAATATATAAAGATAAAAATGTATAAACATATGGGATATATTTTAATTAAAACAATTAGTGATTTCAATTTCAACTAATAAATGTTGAAAAAAACCTACAAATCTAGCCCTTAAAAAAATATATATATAAGAAGATATTATTTCATTTATTTTTTGACATGCTGAAATAAGATTCAAAGAAGACATAAAAAATTGCAAACCTAGTAGGTTTTGATTTAAGTACGTTATAATTATTTAGAATTCTTCACAAAACTTAAAAATCAAATTTAAAAATAATTGAATCTAATTAAAAATAGTTGAAAATAATTGTGATCTTCAACAACCTGTAAAACTAAAATTATAAACAGATAAAAACATAATTTAGAATGTAGTTTAGTCAATTTAAAACATCATTAACAATTACTTAACATAAAATATGAAAAAATGGAGTTTAACAAGTTGAACGAAAGTTAAGAGAGCATTACCATCGATTTCTAAAAATTCAACAGATGAAATACATTTTTAATATTCAATACAAATATTCAAAGGATTTGAGTATTTGTATTAAATATTGAAAATGAATTTTTTATTCTAAATATTTTAAATATTCAACTTTTCCTTAATGTTTTTATTAAATTCATACTATTTAAAGGGATCTCAAAGTGCCGAGACAAGTTGTGTTTGTTTTAAAGAGAACGATTTAAAAAAATGTTTTTTTTTAAGTAAAACAAAATAATAAATGTATACCAACAAAAACAAACTTTGTTGTTTTACTCAAAGCTTGCTGTCTCCACAGTAGCAATTCTCTTGGAGTCTTTAAAATATACGCCAAAATCTACAGACTTTATAATTTATTCAAGCATGAGTTGTTTTTTTTGAATCAGTATTATTTGTTATTGTTTTATTTGTTTTTTAAAATAGTGTTTATTATCAATCATATAACAAACATTAACTTTTTTGTACATAATGGCTATGTAAAGTAAAAAAAAGTTTTTTTTCTAAAGATCATCAACGCATAACAGAGCATGAAACAGACAGCTTTTTATTAAATAAAGCAATAAATAATGTTTTATGGCAATAATTCAAGACAGATGGCGATTAAAATTGTTGTGTTGAAGCGCGCGTTAAAAAACATATTTAATATTTCCTAATTTATATGTCGTATTTGGCAAGTATTTTACATTTTTCTTATCAAAAAACTAGCAAAATTGACAATGAAAGGTTTTTCGTTAAACAATTTCGATTTCAAAATTGACTCGATAATACTATACTTTTTTTGCAATCTTTAACGTTAATTATTTAACTTTAAAAATGAAATAAAATGAGTGTCTGAAATATTTTATTATTATTTTTAATGCGAACTTCATAAAAATAAAAAATAAAAATTTGAAATAACTAAAAAAATTATATAGTAATTTATGATTAAAAAAGAAACTTATATATAATGATAAGTAACTAAACAAATTCTTTAAAAATCTATAATGGAAAAAAAAAATCTATAATTTGCTAACAAAATAATTTTTTAAGATTTTTTATCAAAATTCTACAATGATGTCATGTACTAAAACTCTTTGGAATTAAACACGCTTGAAAAAATGATAAAGTCTATTGATTGCTGAATATATTTTAAAGACTCCGAGAGAATACTGTGGAGACGGCGAGCTTCTAGTAAAACAACAAAGTTTGTTTTTGTTGGTATACATTTATTGTTTTGTTTTAAAAAAATTCTGCCCAAACATTTTTTTTTATCATTCTCTTTAAAATAAATGCAACTTGTCTCGGCACTTTGGGATCCCTTTAAGACCCTCTTTCTGCTTTTTCTTAAGTAGTTCAAGATCGGCATGTGAGAATCTTCAATCTTGCTTTTTTTTAATTTTTTTTTTTTTAATATGCAAAAAAAGAACAATTATATAATTTTATAGATATTTTATATATATATATATATACACACACACACACACACACACACACACACACACTATAAATGTGTGTTTAGATAAGCACTGTGATATCACACTGAAATAGCCTGCTGCTGGGAACTTTTTATTATTCTTTTTTTTTTTCAATCTTTTTCTTGTTTTATTCTTTATTTTTGCAAAAATGCCATGTGCTTAAGGTAGGAGAAACATATAACAATTTGTTAGCTATATACGCTATAGTAGATATATATATATATATATATATATATATATATATGTTATGTACAGATCTTGAACTTACCCATTTCACAAAATGTGCAATTTTTCGGCTTTTGGTTAATTGACTCCACTACTCCACTATACTTCATAACTATGCTTATTTACTTTGGTATTTTTTACATAACTAAAGTATCTTTAATAACTTTACATCTTTTCGTAACAAAAGTATTTAACATGGATGACAGTTGTATAACATTTCTACCAGTGTTTTTTGAACTTTTGGCAATTAAATTATTATTGTAGCTTTTTGGTGGTTAGTTTTTTATTTAGAATGTATTTGTTGTGCAATTTTATCATTGATTTCATGCTAGACTGTTAAAGTAATTTATTCAGTCTTGATTTCTACGTGAAAATACCAATACTAGGATACTCATTAATGTGTGGAATTCTCCTATTTTAAAAACTATATCCAATTTGCTTAAATTTTACAGTTTTTGCCCATAGCCACGAAGCCTGATCAAAACTTTAAGTTCAGTATTTCTAAGCAAATGTTACTACTTTAATATACAACTTTAATTACAAATGCTTCACTTGGAATAGGTAGATCTCATCAGCAGTTGAAAACAAATTTTTTTAACTGCTGATGAGATCAGATATTAAGAGAATATTTAAGAGACAATTTAAAAATTTGTAATGATTAAAGTTCAACAAGTAGCTTAAAGTGTTTCTTTATGTTGTAAAATCAAAATCAGAATCTTGGCTTTTTCTGCTGTTTTTAAACTTTTTCCTTTAATTTGATTTTGGTTATCCAAAACTTTATGTTTATCATCCTTGTAGCAATGATGTCCGTCCCATGAAAAGTGTCTTTCCTTTCACACTCTCCTCGTTTTTTGTTGATTTTCATGAAGTTTTTGTACTAAGTGAGGTTAAAAAAAATTTTTTTTATTGATATAGTGAAAAAAAGAAATTTAGTTAATCTACTTTAGTTAAAAATAGAAAAATAGTATCACATGTCATGTAAAACTATTGACAGTATTTATTACCTTGTATATATTAGTTGAAAAGTTAAGGCGAAAACTCATATTTGAATAAGTTGTTTAAGTTTTTTCTACAAATAATTTTTTTTTCTTCTTTTTTCGAGAAACATCCAAACAAATTTTAATTAGACTTTTTTTTAAATATAAAATTATTTAAGTATTTTATAACTATTTAATTACTTACACTTTAGTTTTTCAGTATTTAATGGCTTCACTATGTATAAACCAGCCAGAAAAATATCAGATGGATTCTATAACCTAGAGGCTGGTTTTCGCGATGTGGATGCAGCACTATTAATAGATTACAGTGTTTACTTTTTTAAAGGTACAAGAAGTTTTGTTTAAAGTAAATAGGCTTAACAAACTGTCATAAATCATCTGATTTGTATTTAACTAAAAAAAAAATTATTCAGCTGAAAAAAAGTATTTAGAAATTTATTTAGAAATTAAAATTTTTTTTAAATTTTAGGGTGCATTTTTTGACAAGGAGGGGAGGGAACAGGTTCTTATAAATTTTTTTAGATTTTTTCCTCTGAGAAAAAATTGCCTATTTTGTTTTATAACAAGTAAAGAGGAGACACATTTAATGATACCTTGATTGTCTTAAGTAAGCTTGTGCAATACCTTGTTTTTTTGTTTGTTGTTTTTTTATCTTTGGGAACTTATCTTTGTAAATGGTTTTATTTATATATAGTACTGTAATTAAGCATCTGCATCTGCTCATATCATCTTGGAAGCTTGGTTAATTATAATACATAAATTTTACTTTTATTTATTTTTAATGGAGATCCAAATAAATAAAAAAGACTTAAAATTGTAGTATGAAACCTATAATAATAATTTAATATTATACACTATAATTATTGAAAAAAGGGTGCCCTTATCTAGTTAACATCAGATATGCCTCCTGGTAAATTGATATTTGATGTAAAAATTAAAGTACTTTCTAGCAACTAAATTTTTTTTTCTTTGTATATAAAAGTTTACTTTGATATTATAAAAACGTCTGATTATTATTTTGAAACAACTTTCTAAATTATGAGATCTCTTCTTTAGTTTAATAAATTATGGCTTTTGATTGATTGATTTATGATGATTTATGAAAAAAAAGATTTATGCGAAAAAAGAATTATTTATGCAAAAAGAATCAAATACTTTGTTGAACTTCATGTTTTAGGTGAATATTATTGGAGGTTTAGTTTGCAAAGAAATGACTATTTATTAGACTCTGGCTACCCAAAGAAAATAGCTGCTAATTGGTATGGCTTACCTAATTATGTTGATGCTGCATTTACTTGGACTAATGGAGAAATATATTTTTTCAAAGGTAATTTTTTAAATTTAATATAAAAATGGATTTTTAAATAATATATATCATTTTATATATTTATTTAAAATTGTACACACACACGCACACTTGGATGGTTGTCTTTACTTTTTACCATAAAATGTTATCATTAAGTTGACAACATTAAAAATAGTTAAAATAGAAAATTTCAAAAAATTTAAAATTAAAAACATAGTTTTTATTTAAATTAATAAACTGCCTGTCCTACCTAAACCTTCAGTTGATGTGTTTAGGTAGGACAGAAAAAAATGTAAATGTTTAGATATGGTTTGGTTTTTTTTTATTTAATAAATTTTTTTATTTCTAACCTCTGGATTTTTGTTAGCACTTTTTAATTTCCAAAATTTTTTCGACCACTCAGTGCCATTTTTATGTTTTAAAATATTGAAGCATTTTACATGGTTAGCTTATCTAATTTTAGAGGACACATGTTTTTTTTAAGACACTTTATTATTTATTATAAAGTTATTTTTTTGATGGTTAGTTTTTTGTTTAGAATGTTTTTGTGGCAAAATCTTATTATTGATTTCATGCTAGACTGTTCTTGTTGAAAATTTTATATTGTTTGTTTTCAATTGATAATGTTAGTCAATCAAGTTTAAAAAGGATTTCATTTATTTATTTATAATGATCTATATTTGCTATGAAATTTTTACTAAAAGGAGGTGTATACCAAATTGTTTAGTGTTTTTGTTGTTTCTTTTGCTTTAGCTTTAAGTTAGGTTAGTATTATGCTTTATTATACATATGAATGGCTATTTTGAATACATCTTCACTAGATGAATTTTCAGACAATCTTAATTCAGTTTTGAGTTTTAATATATTAGATTGAGCATGTATGGAGTTTTAGTTATTATCAGGTTTGCAGTATGGTTGATAAGATTGGTAACAGTTGTTGATATTTGCTTAGAGGTAGGTAGTTAGTAAGAGGTAGCAATGGTTACACTGATAATTAACAATTAGAGTTACATCATCAGTTAACAATTTTTTAGGTTGCACTCTATATATTTACTAAGACCATTGCATTAAGATAAATACATGTTATATATACTATTTCATCCTCTGCATCTGAGGATCACTAGTATTTTTAAAAAATTCTAATCCATCATCACCATATAAATCAAAGCAGGGATTATCCTTTACCGAATATTTTCAGAATTCTGGATATTTCTTTAAAATTTTACTTTTTCCAGATATCCAAATAGATTTCTGGAATTAGTTTAATTTTTTTTTGTCATCCAATATGTAAGACAGTAAAGGTATCATTTATCAATTAATCTCCGCTACATTTTGTTAGGTTACGCATTATTTGTACAACTTTTTTCAAAATTTTTGTACAAAAGCGTACAATTTGTACGTTTTTTATTTGTACGCGTACGTACAAATTTTTCCTTATTTGTATGCGTATATTTATTATTAATTATTTTGACTATTTTACCTAAAAATCTAGTTCAATTTATTTTAATTTTTTTATATTGATTTATAAACTTTATTTAAATAGGATTGAAATATTTTTCTTTTATATAAAACGTCCGGCCAATGTATATACACACCACTGGACCTATTCCCATTTAAGTCAATCGATGTATGTACACTCTGCTATGACTATAGTTTTAACAATCGATTTGTGTATGTATTGATGCACATATTCTATGAAACTTTGAAAAAAAAAAGAAAAGATAAACAATAATAGTAGTTAAAAAACATAAATCTACTTCGAAATAAAACTTTTTTAAAAAGCAATTTAAAAATGTAACAAAAAAACAACTTCTCTATAAAGGATTCAAAAAAGTTAAAAAGAAAAACAACTTGTCTATGGAGGACTCAAACTCCCAATCATATCCAGCCGCGCCTCTTTGCCACTGTAAACTCTTTACTAATTTGAAAAATTTAAATATTTAAAAAATTTTTGCATGCAAATAATGTTAAGATTATGTCTTATATTAAATAATTAATTCATAATAACACATTAAATAATATAACAATTTCTGAATACAAGGTATATTGGTTACCTAAAACGCCAATTTGATAAAAAAAAGTGTTTATGTTAAATAAACCAGTTGAATGTATTAAAAACAGTCCAGTAAACTGTGACAAGGTTACACATGATTATCTTACATTATTGCATAATGTAAATTTTTTTACATTATGCAGTAATGTAAGACTCGGACTATGATCCTGAATAACTATGAAAAATGCTTACAATTGCAATTTTTATGACCTCGCTTTTTAAATGTTCCAGATTTTGAACAGGAGTTTAGTAACAGGGATTTTAAAGATATTGTGTATGTCAGTTTTTTTAATTATAAATAAGATATATTGAAGTGCATGTTTTTATGATCACAACTTTTTGTTGTATTTCAATGGTCATAACTTTTTGTTTTATTTCAATTATGACAACTTTTGTATTTAGTAAACTTTTTAATAATTACGTTTATACTTCAAATATATTTTTTTATGGTTTATAGCTAAAAATATATATTTTTTAAATATATTTTTAATGGCAGTTTAAAATATTTTTTTAATATGTATTTTTCTAAGGTTTATAGCTAAAAATATTTTTTTAATATATTTTTTATGACTTACAGCATAAAATATTTTTTTTATTATATTTTTTTGTATGGTTCATAGCTAAAAAAAAGGAAATTTAAAGTCATTTTTGTTATTATTTTTTATTATATTTTAATATTTTTATTATTTTTTTAAAATATCCCTAATAAAGAAAGTAATTATTTTAACACTGATAAAGAACACGTTATCCCCACTGAACCCCACAGTGAATATATATTTGTATTGTTATGAATAAAGTTTACTTTGACCTTTAAAAGTAAGTTGCAATATATTGCAGTTGCCAGTTTGTTGTATTGTTACAATGTTTTGTCTTTTTTGACATTTTTGACAAAATTAGTAAGAATGCTAAAAAATGTCTTTTTTGACATTTTTTAGCATTCTTACTAATTTTGTTTTACTTTGCAATAATAAATTTACCGTACAAGGTAATTTTATTATTGCAATGTAAAATGTATTATATTATTGCAAGAACTTTTGTCTTGATTAACTAATTTTTTTGTGGATTTCTCTGTTTTTACCTTTTTTAATTTTACTTTTGTTGTTGTTGTTGTTTTTTAATTAAATTTTGGTTTGCTCTTTACTAAATTAAAATATTTTGCTTAGGTTCTGAATATTATCGGGTTAACAAAAACCGTTTTAGTGTTGAGTACGGTTATCCAGTTAAGCTCTCAGAAAGTTTTTTGAAATGTAGTTCTCAAGGAGATATAACAAGTAGCAGCCGGTCTGCTAAAGGGCATACATCTAGTTACTTTATTCTGCTTATAACTGTGTTATTAATAGATTGGTTACGTATGCGAGAAATGTAAATTAAACATTATTTACTATATATATATATATATATGTATATATATATATGTGTATATATATATATATATATATATATATATATATATATATATATATATATATCTGTGTGTGTGTATGTATGTGTGTATATGTATATGTATGCATATATATCTGTGTGTATGTATGTGTGTGTATATATATATATATATATGTATGCATAAATTATAATATATATATATATATATATATATATATATATATATATATATATATATATATATATAATATGGTTTTTAAAATAAACGTTTTCTCACCAACAAGCTGTTTATTTAAAGCGAAACAGTTTCTTGATGAGAATTGATAATTATTTCTATTATCTAAAAAAATTAAATTTTATGTCAAACAATTATTTATTAAAGTTTGGTTTAATATGCAATGTATATTTATTTTTATTTTTTTTAATGCTGCTATTTTTTGTAAGAGTTTTGTATTTTTCTATATTTCTACAACCTTTGAGAATATTACTCACTAACAAGTTATCATATTTTTTGCTAGCAGTTTTTTTTTTTTTTTTTTTTTTTTACCATTTTATATTTTTTAGAAACTTTCAATGATATTACAATTTTTACAATGTTTAACAATATTTTTTATAATTTTTTATGGATGATAATTTGTAGAGTAGAGAGTTAAGTAAAAAATAAATCTATGAGTTTTGTATAAACAATAAAAGATGGAAATAGAATTTGTAATGGCAAAGAAAACAGTTCATATCTTAATGTATTATTCTTGCAAGTTTTTATCCACGAACTTCTATTTCCACATGTTGTTTTGCGATTACGGACTGAAGTCTTTTTTTCACGTTAATTTTCATTTAATGTTCGTTAGCATACTCTAAAATAGGTTTCGATATTTTGTATTGCAAACCTTTTATGCTGACAGAAATCTTTTACACTCATGAAAGAAAAAATAATGTTAACGAAATTATTGGAAATAAAATAAAATATTATATATATAATAAAATAGGAAAAAAAATAATATTAACGATTTTTGGAAAATTTTCAAGGAAATGTTTAGTTTTTGCTTTTTTCTACTGATTTTTATGAAACAATTATTTTTCAAATTTTTTGTTTTGTGAATGTATATCAAATTTTTTATTGAATTTAAAAAAAAGATATGTGAAAGATTTTTTTTTCTACGTTTCAGTATTTTATGCATAAATATAATTTTTCTTGTTTCAAAACTATTGGAGTGCAGGTCCGTAACTAGAGGAAAGTTTTTT
The DNA here is from genome assembly GCF_038396675.1 of Hydra vulgaris. Classification (NCBI taxonomy): domain Eukaryota; kingdom Metazoa; phylum Cnidaria; class Hydrozoa; order Anthoathecata; family Hydridae; genus Hydra; species Hydra vulgaris. The sequence continues at coordinate 56,458,291 of NC_088921.1, forward strand.
TAAGATATAAGCTGATTTTAAATTATGAAATTTTAATTAAAATTTTGTTAAACAATTTTGTGGTTTACTTTGGTTTTACTTATTTTTTGATTGAAAATAGTGCTGCCTCGAGATTTTATAAAAAATATCTTCAAAAGAACTCGTTTTCGTGCTTATACAAGTAACTTTTCGTGACATCTATTATTGCTGCAGGGGCATGGGACATCTATTATTGCTGCAGGGGCATGGGACATCTATTATTGCTGCTAGTACTTATCAATAGGTAGCACAAAATGACTCCCAAATGTTTGATCAACGCTCTATGATGATGGCAGATTCTGAGAAAGCACATTTTTCCTAATATTAAAATAATATATTCCTAATATTAATTAATATTATTATTTTCCTTAATTTATCACAAAACATATTATACCAGCAAAGTGACAGCACTTTGTCACGGATTTGCCTCTATTGACCCAGAGGAAATACATCCCACACGTCTACACGACGTCCCACGGATGTGGGACGTCTTCGTGACGTTAAGTGGACGTTTTACCTTCGCAGAAGAGCTAATGATAGATTTTGCTTTATAAAATCTTTTCTTTTTTTCACTTCTAGCATCTCTTTTAATAGACTTGAGTCTGTTTATATCGCCGAAAAATAAATCCAACTCAGGATCAAGAAACTCTGATAAGTTTTAAAGTGTTAACTTGTGACAGTGATTGATTTCGAAGAAAAAATAATAAACTTTTTTTTCGATTTGATATTTTTTTACTCATTTTAATCCTCATATTAAACAATAATAACCAATACTTATTACCGTACTTATAAGTTCAAACAACAACACATTAGCTTCTGTGTGCAAAGAAATAAATAAAAAAATTAAAACTTTTTTTGAGTAATTAATGATTAAAGGGTTATAAACGATTAATAAGGGTTATAAACGAGTAATAAAAGATTAAAGAACTTCATCGTATTCAACCGATAAGTTTGATACCTTCTATTATCTCTGCGAAAACAGTATGGCTACCTGAAGTGACACAAAAAGCTACCATAAGTTATGAAAATGATCTCGCCAACTCTAATTTTCTTTACAAAAAAAAGATAATGTGGTTTTGATGTCAGCGATCCGTGATAACGATAAGTGACACTGTGACACTAGACACTGCTGCTAGAGCTCTTAAAGAGTTTATGCTAGAGAAATTTAACAATATTTATATTTTTCTCTCCATTGGTTGTATATTTTATATTGACTAACACAGAGTTGGGTCTCAATGCCTTTATTTGTACACAAAAGCAGAAACAAATTTCAGAGTTGATTAATTACTAATAATTTTGTATTAAACTACAGTTAAAAAAAAAAACTATTTTCAAATTTTATTAACCGCAGTTAAAAATTTGTCACCTTCCTAATAAAAATGATACGAACCTGTTGCAGGGTTTGTACTATATAATGTTTATTGAGTTTTGTTAGTTTCAAAAATATATGATTTGTTAGAGAAAATGTCAATCATTTTTACTGTTGAAGGTGGAATTAAGTTCAAAAGGTTGGTGATGAAACTTTTGTAATTATTTGTGATAATAACCATGTTAGCCAAAAAAAATAGTAGCAACAACATAGTTAGCACACTTTAATGACCAGTTAATTTTACTTTTTAATACCAAATTTTATGCTTTTACAGCAATTGCTGCTTTTTATAGCACCAATAGTGTTTACCTATTTGAACGGCAACTACTTTGACATTTATAACTGTCAAAATTGCTTGTTTTGATAATTTTATTGTTTATATTTTTGTGGAAATTTTAAACAGCACACATCTACTTTTTCTTTAAAAACATCTTGTAACAAAATAAAATAATTCTATTCGGTATTTTATGGGTATTCCTGTAATTCATTTAGCAAATTCATCATTATCAACTAAGGAACGTGGTAAGCATGGAACAGATGTCTTTTGAGGACAAGTACAAGTGTTTCGAGATCAAGGATCGAACAATTCTGTATTAGCCTAAAGAAAGGATTCTTCTGGTAAGAAAGTCATCAAGCCTATTAATTTATTTAATGATACAGGGCCAACGATACTTATTATGAAGTGGATTGGGCACAATCGTAAATTTTTAAAAGAAGTCATCTTTATCTAGATTCCCCCCCCCCCCCCCCCGCCCTACCCTCCTCTCCGGTGTTGTTGGCCCTGTACTGGTTCATTAAGCAACAAAAATTGTACGTCTCGTGAAAGACAACTTCTAGAAAAAACAACCATTATCCGTATCGCTAAGCTGAATCCTTTTGCGGGCACAACAAAAATTTTTCAAAATTTAAAACTCTATCTGACTGTCGGCACTGTTAAAGGTTGCTTACGTAAAAATAAGTTATTTGGAAGGGTTGTCAAACAAAACCATTACACAGTGGGAACATTCCATTGAAATAAGTGTTCAAAAATATAATTGTTGTATTTATGTGGATATTAAGCATTTATTGAGTAAATTATAGACTTAAGATAAATTATTTTTTTTTATTTTGTGTTTAAGGAGCTGATAGGCGCAGCATTGGGAGGGGTTGGGGAAATGCAGTTGAGCATTTGGGGCACCAGTTGGATTTTTTATATATGATACTTTTGGGTGTTGCCTAAACAATAGACGATTTCCAAAATGCTTCAAACTTATTCTGCTCAAGTCAAAATATATTGTTTTGCAAAAATTACTACGGTAATTGAAGCTCGGGATCAAAAAGACCCCAAAAAGTTAGCCCCCGCCCAAAACATGAGAGCAATGAGTTTAAAAAATTTTTTTGTTGCTACATTGTAGTTATTTAAATTCATCGACATGTTTTAACTTTCCTCAAATAATCTTATATTCTTTGAAAGTTTTGATCACTTAAAGTTTACAACCCCCTCCTTTTGGGGAGGGTGAAATTTTATACCGTTATATCTTTCGAACATTAACAGAATATTAGTTGAGAAATAAAATCTGACTGTCCAATTCTCAACTAATAATAAATAATAATAAAAAAAACTAATATTAAAAAGAAAAAATAACAAATTAATAAAGATTTTAGGTCTTGTTTCCAGACTCCAATGAATTGAGCCGAACCACTGCAGTTTCTAAAACATTTTATTTTTTTATATATTTAATAAATTTATATAGTAGGCAAACGAGTATAGAGTTATAAATTACACAGATTATACAGTTTAGAACTTTATTCTTCTACATCTATATCTAATTCTAGATTTTCGTCAACGTTATCAACATTTAACTAAATGTGTATAGCTCAAATGAAAAGGTTAAATAAGTTAGTTTCTCTGCTTTTTCTCCGAATAAACTAAGTGGAACTGGTGAACTAATGATAATTTCCACAGCATGTGCTAATACTTTGTGAATAGAAGCTAGGACTTTGAACCAATCAAAAAAACTTTGAAAATCTCTAAAAATTTCTCAAATGTATGATTGCTGTATTTATAAATTTTTTTAGGATCAATAGATTGCAAAGATTTTTTAGGATCAATAAATTCTCGACTAATAATGTTCCTTCTCGACTAGTAAATAAATAATCTAGTCAAGTAAATGAAAATTATCGTTTTTAACATTTAGCTTTTGGCCGATCGGTGGGGCATCAAAAATGTACTTAGAAATTATTTTTTCTTAAATTAATTATGTTTTTTAAAACCATAAACACTTGAAATTAAGATAAAAAATAACTTTTTTCTTTTCAAGAACAACACGAAAACAAATTTACTATAGTTTTTCATACCTTATAGTAGTTTTTTATTTTTTTTAGTAATGATTTAAAAAGAAATTGCTTTTACTCGAAGAAACTTTTTACTTATTTAAAAACATCAATTTTTCAAAATTGATTTAGCGCTCAAGATCGCGGATGGTTGCAGCCACACTCAAGATCGCGGATGATTGCAGCCACACTTTACAGGTTAGTTAAGAGACACTATAGACTAAAAATATCGAAATATAGAAAAGGTACAAGTTGGAACAATATTTTAATTCTTCATCAAAGTCGAAATTTAGTACTTTTGTGATGAACTTTTTACTTTTAATGCATAAAAACTTATAGTACCAACTTTTCTAGGAAATTTTTTATTTTAACTTTAATTATTTTATTATCTTTCTAATGATGTGTATATTGACAATTTTCCAATGATCTATATATTGAAATAATAATAATTACTAAAACCCGCCATCTTAAGAATTTTTACAAAAAATATATTTAAAAAAATACAACTTCAAGAAGCTACTACCACCGAGCCTGTCACATTTAGAATTTCTTAATTGGAAAATTCTTAGTTAGGGTGTTAGTAACAAATCCTACTATCAGACAAAATGTTTGAAGTAAGTCATTTTTTTAATTTTTGGCCATGTGATTTCCCACTGTACATTAACTTCAAAACATTACCTTTTATTGTTGTTCATCAGTATATTCTAAAGACCGTAAAACATGGTGGTGCCAATGTGATTGTGGCAGTTTTCATAACGTCGCCTAGGTATTTTGCATAGAATTCAAGAGTTAATAGATCAACCCATGTACAAAGAAATACTAGATTATGCCATGTTGTCATATGGTGAGGAAAATCTCCCTTTGGTTAGGAAATTCCAACAAGACAACGACCCATGCACACCGCCAAAAGTGGTAAAGTGTGGTTTAACGCTAACAAGGTTGATATTTTGGCGTGGCCCGCACAGTCACCAGACCCAAGCACAATAAAAAATTTGTGGGAGGAAGTTAATAGTAACAAAAATTAGTCGACCGCAACAAATTTAGACCGATGCCAAAAGCTAATCTTGTCAATTGGTAGCCGATGTCAAGCAGTTGTTGAATCAAAAGGATACTCCACTGAATGTTAATTTACCTCAATTAACGTTTTTTAACTATTTATATAAACAACTTCTATGATTTTTTTTAGCAAAATGACAAAATTATAATTTAAACTGTTTTAAATAAAACACAAAATGATAATTTGTGTTGTTTTAACGCAATGTGTTAAAATAACACGAGCTTATGTGTTTCGCAGCACAAAACTTTTGTCATATATGCACAACACAAGATGATGTGTTAAAGATTATTCAACAAAATGCTTTGTATTAAACCAACAACACAAGGCATTGTGTAGGAATTATGCACAATCTTGCCATTAATGGTAAAGCAAATTTATTATTACTACTCATTTTAGGTTATTAATACTCATTTTTGTTTATTAATTATTTATGAAACACGCGTATTTTACACGGTGCAAAGATAAACTAAACGACTAAAAATCGCGATGATTTTTAATTCAAGCTATTAATTGTAATGGAGGCATGCTTTCATTTTATTGAAAGCTTTTATAAAAAATAGAATACAAAAGTATATTCAATAATTTCAATTTAACGTCAGTACCAATCTTACGTGATAAATAAGTATTATCCATTATCCATTTATTTTAAATAATATATTATGTTTGTAAATTGAATATGATATTTAAAATTTATTTTTAAAATTAACTGAAAATATCGTGCACCTTTTTAATTCAAAAAGTTTTACATAAAATATTTACATTAGCATTATCATTCATAATTTTTTTTTAGAATAGAGGAGGAGGTACTAAACACTAAAAAAGAATGTTCTAAATTAGTCTTAAATTTGTCAACATCATTTCTAGGCTCTTAACTGACACAACGTAAACAAGAAATCTTTTCGAATAGTTGTGGCAACAGAACCAGGCAGTTTATAAACTAATTCTTAAAAGAAATTATATAAAACTTTTAGTTTGGATATTCAAGATTAAATACAAAAAAAGACTTGAAGGGACAGTCAAACACAACAAAAACTTTAGAACGCAACAAAAACTAAAATTGTTTAACTATAATTGCTTTTCGATCACACACAACGAAAAAAGATGACACACGACAAAATAAAAGTTGTTTCGGATTTCACCAGGGGGTGAAATCCGAAACAACTTTTATAAGATAAGTATGTAAAATTTTGAGTTTTTATTGAAGAAAATCTGACTTCATCAATAATTTTTCTAATAAAGTTGCAAAAAGCAACGGAATTCTATACAAATCTAGAGGCATTTTAAGCAAAAACCAATTAACACATTTATACTAATCTTTTATTCATTATCAAAGATTAATTGTGCAAATATTATATGGAGAATTACACATAAAACTAAACTAAAATCTCTTTATCGGTATCAGAAACACGCAGCTCGCATTATTAAATACTTTTAAAAACCGCTTTTTAAATACTTATCAACTTTATATTTAATGTTTTGCATGTTATGTACAAATGTAAATAATTTATGCCCCGCTGCTATTTTTGTAAACCTTCAAAAAATTAAGCCCCAAAACAAGTATAGTCTACGTAATGGTAACATTCTATAATAATCTATTTGCAAAAACATGTTCAATTTGTATATCTTATCGTGTTTTTGACTACAGGTCTTGAAATTTTTTTATTGAAATTATTGAATTATCAAATATTGAAAATAATCATTTAAACTCATAAATATTTCATTATCCTAATACACGATATCCATGACCAGTGACCATGACCGTATCCATGACCAGTGCCTCCTGATTTTCTTCTAGTCTAAATTTCTATTTCATTCACTGTACAAATGAAAGGCTTTTTGATTAACATGGTTTTCTATTTTTTTTATTAGTCGTTAAGATGCTTCAAAAAAACCTAATGGTGTTACCACAGAGCAACATTGAAGAGCATTTAACTAGAAAGTTCACACTTTTTTCTTCACCAGTGTCCTTTATCTGGCCAGAGCCGGCATCCAATTTTAACATCTTGGTTCTGAGACAGAAATCTAACAGTTAAGTTATAAATCTAACAATTAAGTCACGGCTGCTGTATAATTTTGATCACTGCTATAGTATTGTTTTTGTTAGCTGTCGGAATCACTTTACGAACAAAATTTAACATTTTGACTTACGGAATAACATTTCATCGGTTGTTTGGACTTGGTTTTTTAGTAAGTGCATCAAAAACAGTCACTTTATTCGTCATTAAAATTTTTTTAAATCTCTTTAAAATAGTCATTCCTTGCATCACAGTACCTAGCTCTACCATGTTTATATGAAAATCAGACTTTCTTATTAAAGCCATATCCCATCGACAGCTAAATAGCTAAAAGACTTGTATCAGCACACATTTTTCTTCATCTACATACCACAAGCTGAATAACAACTTTCAGCATAAATTTTTTAAAGAACACATTCTATATATACAACACAAATTTCATTGTTAATGAAATTTGTGTTGTATATATAGAATGTGTTCTTTAAAACTTTCAACTGGTTATATATAGAATGTGTTCTTTCAAATTTCAACTTGTTCTTTCAAATTTCATCAACTTTTCGCACGCACAACACACAAATCCTAACATCTTTAAACTTTACACCTTTTACTTTCCAAACCAAAATGTTTTTTGACGAAATTAAGACTTGCCACATTCTTATTGACAAAGCGTCACGTAAGGAAATGAAACACTGTTACACATTATATACTCATTTCGGAAGGAATTCATAGATTAAAAAAACGTAAATACTCATTTATATATATATTCATTTTAATTTTCATTCTAAAAGTATTTACTTATGTATTGCTAATAGAATCTTAACGGCTATTTAAATATTTATATATTAATATTTATATATATTTACTATACAATGGTTTAGTATCCGAAGATATTGTTGGCTTAGCAAAAGAACAGCTACAAATAGTTATAAAAAGTAATCCAAAGCAGCGTCCGTTATTGATCAACATTTTCGCGTACCAAAGTACTCCTCATGCGCTGAGTTGACGATGACTGGATTTGAATTCGTAATGAACAACTGTACAAGTTTTAACATCTCTACGTAGAATCAAATACTCTTGAATTGTGCTTGGTATAAAGCAAACTTAAATCTATAATTAAGCACATAAAGCACACTAAGCACATACAGAAGAAAAAAAAGTTATGTACTTAAAGCTGCTCATTAAAAAAGTTGATAAACTTCAATTTGATTCAGAATGCCTTATAACTCTACATTGCTACACCTTACCCTATTTAAGTTTTTTTAATAAATCATATTAATTGTTAAACTGAAGGTTGTCTTTTACATGCTTTTGTTCAAACCTTTATGCTATATTTGTGGCGGGGAGTCAAAAAATTATTTCGACAACATTACGCAGAGATATACATAAATGTCGAACTCTGTATAAGTTTCGTTAGAAAACATGAGGTTTTTTTTTTTTTAATACGGAAGAGATTTTAAATAATAGAAAAACATCGTAAATAACGTTTGAATTATTTTTTTCTTTAATTTTGAAAAATGTTCTCATACTGTTATACTTACCAGCAATGTGTAAGTATAGCTACAAGTATAGCTACCAGTTGTGTGTTTTTTAGAAAAGCTGAACAACTTTTATAATATAAGTTGGCTTTTTCAACAAAATATAAATTGGTAAATGTTTGAACAAAAAGTGTTTAAATTTATCGTATTTTAAAATTTAACATAATGTAAATTGAAGAATTTTGTATAATAGACAAATCTGAAGTATTAGATAACAATAAACAAAGTTGAAATAAAGTTGTTTTGGGTTTAGCAATTTTTAAGTAATGATGTTATATTATTAATATAATGCGGTTAAAAATTGCTAACCTAAGCAGTTCTTCATTTCAACTTTATTTATTCAACTTTAATTACTTTCAGTCAAATACTATTTTAAATTTCAAGTTGATATTAGTTTAAAATTATTGCTATAAATATAACTGCCACGCATTGAAACTGTTAATGGATTATATGCTTCCAAGAAAGTGTAAATTAGATTAGGTACATAACTTTTATATTAGTTTTACCAATAAAACAAGTAAATATTGAGTTTAATTTAAATAAGTATGTAAAATCCTTAAAAGATATTTACTTCTATAAAATTAATGGCCTTAAATAAAACTGTTCTATTGAACTTAAACTCACTTGATTTTTAGTGAGATTGTTATTGGTAAATTTCGTTGACACTCAATTGTTCAATGATAAAATAAACTATAAATAAGCTATAAAACAAAAAGCTTTAAATATAAAGGAAAATATAACGAAAGTTTAAATAGAAGTTAAAGAATTTAAATAGGTTATAAAATTAAAAAGTATTTATAAACTGTAAAACCGAATCTATTAATAGACTACAAAACCAAACATATAGACATTTTTATGTTATTCAAAATAGGAGTCTTTTAAAGACGCACTGTGTTATTTAAAAACATTCTCATTCATAAAAAAAATATAAAAGTTTATAAGTTCCTAATATTAGTTTTTTTATTTATTACTTACTTCAATTTCATGCTACACTTTAGCTATTAAACTATTTTGCTGTATAATAACGTAATAAAAAAATTAATAAAATCATTTCGTATTTTTTGCTACTATTCAAATATTGCCATAATTTGAAACGATTGTTTAATTTTAATGAACACACACGATTTCTTTCAATCAGTTTAACAACTTCTTTCGTTTGCCAATTATTTGTTTTGCTCTATGAATAGAATTAAGTTCGGCTAAATGTGTGGCAGTAAGTTAAAGATTATTATAGAGTTATATTTATAATCATATAAATATATCATATTTAGTATATTATTGCGACTATCATTTGCTGACAAATCTGAAATTTTGCAATGGCAAGGAGAATTTACTCAGCAATTTAAAAAGACTACACGCTTTTTATAACTTTCTTTAAATTTTTTAATGATAGCGTCGAATCCAATTTATATTCTTGGTATTTTTAGGACTTCATTGTTTTGTTTATATTATAAAAGGCGGATTAAGGGTACGTGAGGCCAGAGGCACAAATAATTTGGGGGCCACTTTGACTTAAGAAAAAGTGATAGACACGTGGCACTTATTATTTCAGTTATCTACTTAAAAATTAAAGTGCCATAATCTGGGTTTTTGTCTCGCGAATCGTTCAACAATGTCATCAAAAGAGAGTCGTCCGGTCACCTCACTTTCAATACTCGTCAACGAAAGCATGTCGAGCCGTCGAATGCATGTCGAGCTAGCCAACGTGTGTCTGATAATTATTTAGACACTTATGTCTTGTCTTTGGTTAGCTCTTTTGTCAGGATTGTCCATCGATGAGAGGAGGCACTAAAGAATTTCTAGTTCCGTTGCGCAATATCAAAAAAACCAACTACTGCACTACATTAACCAACAGCATTTTTCCCAGCTAAATTTAATGAATGAGAAAAGCAAGGTGTGTAAATAGCATATTGACAAATAGATAAAATATGAACCTTAACACCATTGTAACATCTAGACATATTCAATGCATTATCATACGTCTGAACACGACAATTTCCAATGTCAATATTACTTTTCTCTAAGAACTCCAGTAATGCGTTTGATAATCCAATTCCAGTGCGACTTTCAAACTTAATAAATGTCGAAAAAAGCTTAATTGTTTCACCTTTCTTTATATAAGGAACTCCCACAGTTAACTGATTGACGTGCGATAAATGAGGTACCAATTTAGTTAATTGACAAATTGTAGTATTTTGCTTTTCGTATTTCATCAACAATAAACAGAAGTACTTTTTGACCCATCAAATTAATGAGTTCATCACAGACAGTAGAAGATAAGTATGATGTTTTGCCACGACCTGGGTTGCCATACTTATCAATATATGCATCCAAAAAAGGACCATAAAGAGCTAATAGCTCGAGGATGTCCATAAAGTTACCATTGTGTACTGAATCAAAGTTCTCTTCATGTCCACGAAGTGGCAAACCACGCTTAGCAAAAAACTTAACCACATCCGCCGTCCCCCGAAGATATACTCTTGTTACTTATTAACATAACCAATCACACCGCGTCGCCGTGCAAATGCTAAACAAGCCGATATATGACTTGCACTATTTTCATGTAGGTGGACATCACGTTGTTTATTTTTTCAATGATTAAACTCCTGTGTAAAAGGATAACTATTTTTCATATCCAATAATAAAAGCTTACACTTAGAACAATAAACATGCCCACTTGATTGTGAGTAGCACAGCCAGTACGTTCAGAATTCTTACCAGTTAATTTATGATATCGAGTGAATAATGAATGAGTACAATACCGGTTTCGATTTATACTACTGTCCGAGAGTTTTGATTGCAAAAATCTTTTATTTTTATGTTGACATTCAATACCACCGTTGCTGATAAAATGAGACTGCATGTTTAATGAAACTGTTTTTCATAAACCCAGATCAGTTTCATAAATAATTGGTAGGTCTACCACTTCTTAATTTTGTATATGTTTAGTGTCAACGTCTGCTTTAGCTGTTGCGGGTTCAAGATCAACTGGTTTTTGATTTTTGAACCAGAAAGTCAAAATTTCACATTCATCTTAACTTTCTGGTTTTGGACTTTTATTTTTCTGCTGTAGACCTGTTGTACAATGGAAAAAAGTTTCCATTTTAGATGAGCACGCTACATTTTCAAAAATTTCAATTCTCAACTCATGGCTGTAACGGAGTTTTGTAACTGTTGTTAAAAGAAACGTATACTTCTAGGGAAATTGTTCTTGCTTTCTTTTATTTCATAATTTTAAATACTTCAAAAACGTGCTTTTTCAAAAAGTGTGTAAACAAAATTTTGGGGCGAGAAGTACGTGCCTCATATACCTCATTTATAATCCGCCTCTGTATATTATGATCATATTTTACACAAATAACTTTTGATTTAGAAGCATTGTCTATTAATACTTGATAATAAA
>NC_088921.1:56480000-56762500 GCF_038396675.1 Hydra vulgaris
GGTGTCCCTGTTTGTACTTTTGGTGTGCATTGCGGAGGCAATTTTGGAGGCACATTAGGAGCCCTTTGTTACGGCTTAGGGTTTATTAGTAGTAATGAGACAATTGCTTGGGCTATTAAACAGTGTTCTGAGTACTATCTATGCTTTGAGTCAAGTTCTTCAATCTAATTTAAAAATGAATAAAGTAACAAAAACTATAAAACACAGAAAACCATCATCATCACCAAGTTCTCTAAACCTATCATTCACTAATATTCGTGGTCTTCGAAGTAACTTTTCTTCTGTTGAGTCTTATCTCTTGCAAAGTTCACCAGACCTACTTGCTCTTTGTAAGACTAATTTGAGTTCAGCTGTCTCATCTTGTGATCTTAGTGTTGATGGTTATCTTCTTCTAATTCGTAAAGACTCCAATAGTCACATGCTTGGCCTGGGCATTTACATTCGTAAGAATTCACCCATTTGTCGTGAAACTAGGTTTGAATCCACAGACTATTCTTTTATGTGCTTTTGTTTAACACCACTTCACTCTATTGACTTTCTCTTTGTTCTATATCGCTCTCCTTCATCTCAAGAATGCACACTTTTTGACATTATTTCTGATCATATTGACCAAGCCCTCTCTCTTTATCTAACAGCTAATATAGTTGTTGTTGGTGATTTTAATGCTCACCACTCTGAATGACTTGGCTCTAGTGTCAGTGATTCAGCAGGCATTAAAGCCCACAACTTTTGCCTTTCTCAATCCCTAACTCAAATAGTCAACTTTCCAACTCGCTTTCCAGACAACCCGAACCATTTACCTTCTCTACTCGACTTATGTCTTGTTACTGATCCTAGTCAGTGCTCAGTTTCTCCACATTTACCCTTAGGTGTTTCTGATCACAGTTTGATCTCTCTAAAACTAATATCTCATTCTTCTTCATCACCTGAATCCCCCTATTATCGAACCTCTTACAACTACAGTAAAGCTGACTGGGATTCTTTCCATGATTTTCTTCGTGATGGCCCTTGGGTAGAAATCTTTCGTCTTCCTGTCGACAAATGTGCTTCTTACATAACTTTGTGGATTCAAGCTGGCATGGAATCTTTTATTCCCTCTAGACGATTCCAGGTCAAGCCTCACTCTCCTCCATGGTTTTCTTCACACTGTGCTGCTGCGATTGCCAATCCAAACCGTTACTTCCATATTTATCTGCAAAACATTTCTCCAGGAAACAGGCGTCTGTTTATCACTGCTAGAAACAATTGTAAAAAGGTTTTGTCTAACGCCAAAACCCGCTATTCTCAGGTCATGAAATCTCGTATCTCATCTCAAAAATTAGGCTTTCGCGACTTCTGGAGAATCTTTAATAATATCAATAATAAGGGCAAACCTATAATTCCACCTCTCTTGTATGGTTCAGTCACCTCACCGAAAGACAAAGCTGAATTGTTTGCTAAAAACTTTTCATCAATATCATCTCTTGATTCCACTAGTTGCTTTCTACCTGATATTGCCAACAAACAGGTTGATCCACTGCTTGACATTCATATCACTCCAGCATCTGTATCTAAATTGATTTCCTGCCTAGACTCTTCTACAGCTTGTGGCCCGGACAACATACCTGTTATTGTCTTGCAGAAGTGTTCTCCAGACCTGTCGTCTATACTCTCAAAACTATTCAATAAGTGCTTATCAGAGTCTTGCTTTCCAGCCTGCTGGAAAGCGGCATCTGTTATCCCTATCTTCAAAAATTCTGGAGAGCGATCTGATTCGTCTAACTACCATCCTATTAGTCTTTTTCCTATCATAAGCAAGGTATTTGAATCTTTAATTAACAAACACTTAATTTCTCATCTTGAATCTAATCACTTACTTTCTGACCATCAAAATGGATTTTGATTTTCTCGTTCTACAGCTGATTTGTTAACAGTAATAACTGACAGGTTTTATCGTGCATTAGATAAAGGTGGAGAGGTTAAGGTTATTGCTCTTGACATTTCTAAAGCTCTTGATAAAGTTTGGCATGCTGGTCTTCTCCATAAGCTTTCTTCTTATGGTGTATCCGGCAACATCTTTAAGATCATCGAATCCTTCCTTTCCAATCATAGCATAAAAGTTGTCCTCGATGGACAACACTCTTCTTCTTATTCTGTAACTTCAGGGGTTCCTCAAGGTTCTATCTTTGGCCCTATACTCTTTTTAACCTACATTAACAATCTTCCAGATATTTTCTCATCTAAGGTGGCATTGTTTGCTGATGACACTACCATTTATTCTTGTTGTGATAAAAAACCAACACCCTCTGATTGCTTGGAGGGGGCATTTGAGCTTGAAAAGGATCTTACTTTGCTACAGCATGGGGCTCACAGCGGCTGGTGAACTTTAATTCAGATAAAACTCAATTTTTTTCAACCAATCGTTATCGCAATAATTTAGATCTTCCTATATTTATGAACGGTGATGTACTCGATGAGTCATTTACTCTTTATCTTCTAGGATATATGGTTTCCAATCTTTCTTGGAAACCATATATCAAATCAGTTGCAAAATTAGCATCTGCTAAGTTTGCTTGTCACTTTCTTACTTCGGATTCTATTCTCTGTCTCTATAAATCTCAAATCTGGCCTTGTATGGAATATTGTTGCCATATCTGGGGCGGATCCTCTAATGATGCTCTTTCTCTTTTAGACAAGGTGCAAAAACGCGTTGTAAACATAGTTGGACCTGCTCTTGCAGCCAACCTCCAACCATTATCACATCGTCGTAATGTTGCTTCTCTTTCTCTTTTCTACAAATACTATAATGGGCACTGCTCTAAAGAGGTAGCGTCTCTTGTGCCATCTACTATAATTCATTCTCATGTTACTCGCCATTCAATTAAGTGTCATCGTTTTTCTGTGACTGTTCCTAAGTGCTCAAAAAACGCTTATTCGTCTAGTTTTTTTCCTCGAACATCAGTTCTTTGGAATTCGCTTCCTTCATCTTGCTTTCCTGACTCATATAATTTGCAATCTTTTAAGTCGTCTGTCAATCGTTATCTTGCTCTACAATCTTCATCTTTTCTATTTCAGTAACTTCCAACTTTAATTAGTGGTTGCTTGCAGCCTTGTTGGAAGCGAAGATTTTTAAAAAAAAAAAAAAAAAAAACCATTAAAAGTATTATTATATATTAAATTAACCATATTTTGAAGATAAAGATAATGGGTGGTCGTGTGGTTTTCTATGATATTTATAAGAGATATCTAAAATAGTAAAAATAATATTGTTTTACAAACACTATTTTCTGGATTTTGGAAAATATCAATTTTGGACTAAGAAGGAACGCTTAGGATTTTATTTTCAACACATTCAAGCTTGTAAATATACATATTAATAGAATCTGAAGAAAAACCTTATGTCTTTTGAAATTCAACATAAAACCCTTAGAATCAAGCTATATATAGCTCTTGCTAAATAATCAGTAAAAAATCTTTTAAAAAAAATTATTATTAAATAATATTTTTAAAAAGAGGTTGATTAATATTAATTAACAAATTTTTGATTAACTTGTAAAGTTGGATAAACACATTTTCAATTGAAGTTTAACAATGTAACAATGAAAAATCTGATTTTTTTTTTTTTTTCCTAAATATAAACAAAGATGTTTACATAAGATTTCTTTAAGTTTAGTTTCTTTATCACTTTAGTGAGTGTGAAGCAATGCAACTACTTTTATCAAACAAAAAAAAATAAATTACATGTAAGCTAAACAAAAACCACCTATATAGAATGTCAAATGGAATAGTTGGTCATCACCTTTTTACTAATTTTTAACTAAGTTCTGTATTTTTCAAATGTACTAGTTATAATCTTCAATATCTTCAGTTGAACACATTTGAGCATAACCAACAATATAGGTGATAGTGTAAAAAATCTCTACATTTATACTATCTTCTAAATGTTTAAAACATAAAAGTTACTTCCTTTTATGCCAATATTGTTGTAGCATAAGCTTATTTATTTCTTTTTGATAGAGAAATTACAAGAAAAATTAATCAGGAAATGTAAAAAACGAAAAAATTAAAGTGTATTTCTTGTATCCCTATAGAGCTGCAATTGTGTTTTCACTAAATACATGTAAATAAGTGCCATGCCTGAAGATTCATTGATGTTTCAGTAAACCTATAACTTTATTTCAATGCATAAAGGTTAACGAAATCTCTTTAATTTGCAAAGTAAGTTATCTTATTATGAATAAACTGCAACATCTTATGCACTTCAAAAGAAGGATATAGACATAAAATATAAGAACTATTTGGCATGACCAAGATTTTCCATCTATCATTTTGGATTTAGAGAAAAAACTATTTTTTCCTTGGTTATAATTACAATTGCTTTACCACTACATTTAGAGTTTTTTGTATTGTCCATAATTAATTTGGATTGTTCTTGTTAGAAATCCAATGTCAGATTACTTATTGGTAAAACTCTTGCTAAAAATTTAGTTCCACCATAAAGACTTGTGAACATAAATTAAAGTAAAAGACTAAAAAAAACTAAATAATAAGTTATACATCTACAACTATAATATAAAATACATGGCAACTGATAATCACAAGATAATTGATGGTAAGTGGAACGACTTGTTGCAAAATATTCAAAAGTGCTAGTTATTATAACAGCAGAACAGTAAAACCAAGTGAATAACCTCCCATTACATTTAGATGCTTGGATGCTCTAGATGATTTGAGTTTAATGATCTTTATGTTATAATTTTAAGACACCTAAGGGCTTTATTTAAAGCTGTACTAAAGCAAGTTGTTCTGTTTGACAGAGATTTAATGATACTTCCTAAATGAAATCCTTTGAACAATAAACTGTTATTATCAGCAAAAGTTGTAAAACACAATTAAATACTTGAACATTCTTTATAAAAGACCACAACATAAAGAAGGCCTCAATTATAATAGATAGGTTTGTAGAATGGTTTCTTTTATTTATTTCTAAAGTTACAATTAGATCAAGAAATAGAGCAGAGGGGATCTGGAACCTAGAAAGAGGAGACATCAGATCTGGAACAAAATGGTTTATACATGTAGAGATGTAAAATTAAAGATGATTGGTTATCATCATTTCTTTTTTTGGAGAAAAAAATAGTAGAAAGAAAGTAGATTTAGAAAAACTTGAAGAGTGCTTATATGAGGGACTAAAATTAATAAAAGATTATAATCAAGAATTTGAGTTATCAATTATGATTTATTACATTTAATCCAGCCCCAGCTCCCAAACAAACATTGTCTTACTTTATCAAATCTGATGACAGCCTGGTCAAAACCCAGCCAACTAATGTAATTGTTTTTTCAAAAGAGAATATTAGTTTCATTGAAAAAACTTGTTAGAAAACTTTCAGATTTATGATAAACACAGGAAAAAGTTTTATAGAAACTTAAAGAATATATTTAAAGAATGAAATGGAAATTAGCAAATGAAATCAAGCTTTCTATTGATACTATAACAACTAAATCAACCTTATTATTGATATTAGCAATTTTTCTTATTAATACTGCAAAATAATTTAGTGAATTAGTTTCTCTATCAATTGTTTAGAAAAAAGAGAAGCTCATACTGATAGCCAATAGTTTTATGCTTTATACAAGTTTTTTTTCAAACACTGCAACCACTCCTTTTTTTTATTTTTTAAAGTCAACTTGAACTGCTTTTAGAGTGCTTGAAGAACTCTTCAAGAATTTTATACAGACAATGAGCTTGAGGTAAAATTTTATGAATAAGATATTCTCACCATTAAGGTTAGGTATAAGATTTTTAGTCACAATCATATGTTTTCCTAATACAATTCTAATAAAATTTCCTATATCATTTTTAACTAGCTCAATAGTAATTGCAAGTGTATAAATTGTTATCAAAAAGTCAATTTTTTAGAAAAATTTGTTTCTATTGCTACATTTTCTTCAGTTTATTTGTCTGGATGTAAGCCTGGATAATAGAAGTTCTGACTTTTTTCTCTGTATAACAAACATTAAAGGTAACCAAGGATTAACTTTTTTCATGATTTTTTCAGCTATAATTTTTACTATTATGGTGAATCAATAACTTAAATAACTATTATTCAGAAAACAAAAATCTTGAATAATCTGTCTGTGTGTGTGTGGTTCCATATTCACAAGAATGTTATCGCTTCCATCTAACTTGTTTTATGAACTGTTACATGTTGTTGGATTTCACCTAACTTGTTTTATGTTCTGTTACATGTTGTTGGCTTCCACCTAACTTGTTTTATGAACTGTTAAATGTTGTTGGATTCCACCTAACTTGTTTTATTTACTGTTACATGTTGTTGGCTATTTTGAAAACATTCTCTTTATTAGCTAAATTGAAAACTCATTAATATAAAAAAGATTTCTAATTTTTATTATAATGAGTTTTAAATTAAACATTTTTTTTACATAATAAATCAATATTTATATTACCAAACTTCTGATTCTAAATTAACCTGTCATGTTGATCACTGTATAAAAATTAAATTGAATTTTAAATTGTTTAAACAGCATGTATTGCATTTGTGCATCTCCTCAATACTTTCAAAATGCTGGATGACTGCGCAAACTGCAACTAATTGGTCATTTTGATTGGTAAAACTAAATTCTTTATTCAAAGAATTCTCCTAAAATTCCTCTGGTACTCCAAAATGATCAGTGTAAAATGTAAATATTGCAACTTTTTAGTAATTAAACAATAGTTAATATAAGTTAAAATATTCTACATAAAACTGTGCAACAAACGACAATCTTTTCAAATTTATTTTTCAAGTTCACTAAGATATGAATTGCATAACAAATCATAAATGATAAATTCTGATTTTCTTTAGAAAGCATAGTTAATAAATGTTTTGATAATCAACAAAATGAAGGTACATAATGCAAAACATACCTTTTCGACCAATTACATTAAAAAGGTTTTACAATTGTTGTCGCAGTGAAAAAACAGTTTAAATCATATTAAATACTTCATGTTAGATTTCTCAACTTTTGTTGTTGCAATTTTTTTAAATTTTTTTTATTTTTATTGTTGCAATTACATTATCTTAGTATTACTTAAATTAATTTTTGTGAGATAAAAAAAATCCCTCCACAATGATCAAAGGGAGTAGTCAATTGAATGTAACATAATATGACATATAAGGGAGATTGAAGGGAGGTCAAGGGAGGGGGAAGAGAAGGGTTAAAAAATTAATTAAAATTGTATGACATCATTAAAAAAATCTTTAAAGTTATTATTCAAATTTTGCTAAATTACCTGTGACTTTCTAATTTCTTTAGCATTAACAAAAAACTGATGAAGAATTTTCAATAGAACTGCTGTAGCAACACTATCAAAAGTATCCTTTAAGAGAACAGATGTATATGTTTGAACCATCACAAGAAACGAGAAGCAAGTATCATGTTTTTCATTTGCTGGTAAAATAAATACACAAAAGTTTTTTGTTAATTTTTTTGCTAAACATTTTGTTTATATAAAAAAGATTAATACATTTCTTAATATTTAAGTAGAATAATTTAGTGATACTAAATATTATTACTATGCATGCTGGGTATGTTTACGCAGGAAAACTTTTTTGGTCTGGTTTATTAGCGTTTAATTCAAAACTGTTATTTATGCTGATATGAGCTTCAGTACATAAATTTACTATCTTATAGCTTGCTACTGCAAAGGGGTGCCGCTAAATTGACTTCACCAACTTAGGGTTTGGCATGGGACATATGGCAATATTTTCTTTTAGTATTCTTTGTTTTTTTCCTCTTTTTTGGAAAACACTGTATGTTATAAAGATAAAAAAAACTAGTAACAATTTGTAATCTATATATGTTATAGTAGATATATATATCTGCTATAATATATATATATATCTGCTATAATATATATATATATCTGCTATAATATATATATATATCTGCTATAATATATATATATCTGCTATAATATATATATATATATATATATATATATATATATATATATATATATATATATATAAATTTTTATTTAAATCGATAGATACCCAAGCAAAACTCTCAGTCAATGTATTTACATTCCCTGCATGTTATACCTACTTAAATCACTCGATATTCTATCTGTTTAAGTCAGTCTATGTATGTTAACTCTTTGCATGCTCTATCTACTTAAGTTGATGTAAGTACACTCCCATCAGTAAAACAAAAATTAAAAAAAATATATATATAAATAAATATATATATATATATATATATATAAATAAATATATATATAAATAAATATATATAAATATATATATATATAAATAAATATATATATAAATATATATATATATATGAAGGTCTCAACAGAAGAACGATCAGAGTTACAAACTTGATTTTTTTGAGTTGTTGTCCTTTTATGTAGCCCTGGTTGTTGTAGCCCGAGTTGTTCTTTTTTTTAGCCCTGAGTTCATACTTTGTCTACCTGAAGTGACTAATCGAAAAACAATTGGAGTCTTAAGTTATGGGAATTTTAAAAAACACCACATATTAGCAGAACGATCAGAGTCCCATGTTTTCAACAACAAAACAATCAAGATAGTTGATATATCTCATGACATGTGAGAGCCAATCCCATGCTGTTTTAGTTAAATGTCTGCTTGGTGAAAAGCAGCACTGATCGCCCGGTCATTAATGACAAACCAAATAAAAGAAAAAAAGAATTTTACTCATAAAGAACAGCTGAAATTTCAACGCATATTAGGTCATGAAAGAGGGGAAGATTGCAAGTGCAAGATTGCAAGATGAAATGTTTTGAAGCGATTACTGACAAAGAAAGAGTTAGTTAAATGATAAACTTTCTGTTATCGTATTCAACTTTATTTATTTATTTAATACACTTTTATCTGTGTTGTGGCCGTGTTTACAAGCCATTTTAAAACTAATTAAAATTAATAACGCGGTCATAACAAATTAAACATAATTTTGTCACAAAAAATATTAATTGTAGAGCTAAAACAATGCCTTATCTTAATTATCTGGCATTAATCATTAATTTTGTAAACAGCCTACAAAATAATAATAACACAGAAAAATAAGTGAACTGATTTTTATTTAAAGGTGAAAGCAGTGGAGAGGCGGCGACCTCGCAAAGATGAAGAGAATGCCAAATTCAGGGACTTCTCCTATGAGTACAAGGTTCGGTTTATTCGAACTGGTGTGCAATTTGAAGCAAGAGTATGTCACAAAGCATTCATAAATCTGTTTGAAATAACAAACAGGAGGATTCTAACTATAAAATCTGCTCTGTCAAAGACTGGTAAGCTTCATTTTATTTATTATAAATCTATGTGTCGCAATGGTTGTGAAATAATGGTGAGTGATTAGTTACATAAGCCTACATAATTTTTTTTTTAAACTTAAAAACTAAAATTATGTAGGCTTATGCTGTGTTGGTTTTTCAATTAATAATACTATTTAAATATTGTTGGTTTATCTGTTTTACCACAGGACGTCCACCTGTAGACAAGAGAGGGAGACATTCAAATCAACTTCATTGACTAAAGCCAGAAGAGTTGCAAGCAGTGATTGACCATATCCGGTCCTGCCGTGGCAGAAAGTCACACTATGACATAGGTGCTAAAAGAAAAATATACTTCCAAGAGGACTTGAATGTTGCAAAGATGCATCAAATGTTTGTAAACTCTTGCCCTACACGTGAAGTTTCTTATGAAAGATATAGACATATCTTCAACACTACATTCAATATTGGATTTGGATATCCAAGAAAAGATACATATAATGTCTGTGATGAGCTGAAGCAAAAGATGTCACATGCAGAGTCAGAAAACAATCTGACAGAATGAAGCAAGGACTTCATCAAAGCAAAGCTGCAACTTTCTACAAAAGAAAAGATGAGGTGAAAGATGTTGCCCGGATAGATAATTCTACAGAGGCAGAGGTTTTTGATTTTCAGAAAAATCTATGTACTGCCAACAAAACTTCCAACAATGTTTAATACAAGTGTCAACTGAACTGTGTCTTGTTTAATGTTTACATGCTGTCAACAGATGATGTATACTTCTACTTTTAGGATGAGACTGTTGCCAAAAAGGGTGCTGATGATGTGTGTTCCATGTTTTATCACTTTATAGAGACATACATCCAGCAAGTAGTGACAAGACTAGATTTGTTTTGTGATGAGTGTGCAGGACAAAACAAGAATTATACTCAATTTAGATTCATGCATTGGTTGGTAAACACAAAAAGGCGATTTGAGCGCATCTCAATCCATTTTCCAATCTGTATCTTGAATGTGACTACGACATGGCCCTGATCAAACAATCAACTTCTCGTAAAAAAAGTTTTACGAGAAGTCTACATTGAAGCCTCTCATCCGCAATACATCAGCTTTAGAGATTTCTGGAACGGCACCATTAAAACTGTGATTGTGACATTGAGACCTAAAGGTAAACAACCAACCCTTTGAAAACAAGGCCACTTGAGTGTTTATACACTGCCCCAATACCAATCAGTCGGGAGAAATTCAAGGATTTGCAGTGTCTGAAAAAACTATGCAATCCTGTGAACCAGGAATTCTACAACAATCTTCCAGTTGTTGGACCCTCTGATTGTGAAGATGGTTCTTCAACAGACATGTCATATTACGCTGATGATTGAATTAATCAGCCTTTAACTATGAAATTATTGCAACATAAACATTAGTTTTTACTATTTTCCTCCTCCATTCTTTTATTGTTTGGTTTAGTACCTGCAATAAAGATGACACTCATGTAATAATACTATTATTGTAAAGCATTATTTTAGTGCGTTTCAATTCTTTTGTGTTTGTTATGAGTAGTAATCAATTAAGAAAACCTGAAAATTTTTTTTTTTCCAAAGCTCAAAATACTACTGGTTTTTCTAACAAGCTCTAAACTTAGACTATTTTTTAATTAAAAATCACAAAAATAATATACCATTTTGAAGATCTTCACTTACAAATGATGTAACACCCTGTAAATATATATATATATATACATACATATATATATATATATATATATATATATATATATATATATATATATATATATATATATATATATATATATATATATATATATATATATATATATATATGAACAAAAACAATAAAATAAAAAAATGTTTACCTCAATTTTGTGTTTTTGTATTAACATTTTCAAGCTGGCCACTACAAGTTTTGCCTTATAAAAACATATGCCTTTCCCAAAAATCTAATGTACAGGTATTATATTTAAAACAATTAAAAGAAACAAAGATTTTATTTAATAATAATGTTTTTTGTATTATCAAAACATAATAATTGCCATGTCATAAAAAACTTCAAAATATACATTGACAACAGCTTCAATAATTGTTTGAATTTCATCATCAATGGATGTTGTGGGAATTTTTTCAATAAAAGTTTCTCCAGATTCTTGACAAGCAACAAATATCTCAATTAACCCCTGCCACTTTCCTTCATCTAAAAAAAAAATCATTAGAATTCACTGCTTATTGTTGAATTTTCAATTTTTCAATTATAGAGAAATGCTTTAGTATTTATAGGGAAATACTATACTATCTATCTGTAAGGATTGTTATAAACCATCATTACAGATAGTACCAAAAGTATCTCATATTACCTATGTTACCCATATTAAATATGAACTGTAAAAACCTACCTGTGTTATACAATGGGTCAACTACAGATTCATATAATTGATTATTTATATCACTAAATGCAAGAACAGACTCAGGAACACAAAATCGATGAAAAATGTTATACTGTTTAAATAGCTTATAGAAATAGAAGGAATTAAACCATTCTAAAAAAACCAACACAAAAATAATTATAAAATGTTTTGAGCAAAATTATTTAAAGTAAACAAAAATTGCAACATATCTACATACTTAGAGTCTTTGCCAAGGCTTTAAGTTGAACAGTAACACTATCATCAATAGCACAGGATTCGTACTGGTATGTAAGCAGACCTATCATTGCTATTAAGTTTTTGTACACAAGATCAACAGTGGTTTCTTTTTCCACAAAACTTAAAAGAAGTTTGATAACTTCTAAAATTTCTCCAATGTTCCATATTTTTTTAAAAACTGAAAAAGCTTCAAGTAATTCCAAAGAGAAGTTTAAATTGTATGTCACACTTCCATTCAGAGAAGGATAAATAAACCATGTCACTATTGACTGTAAAAGTTTGACACTACTCGAATCCTTTAATAAAAAATTAATATTCAATCATTTTTTAAAGTTTTTAATTCTTAAATTTAAATTAATTTTATAGTTTGATGGATAACACAAACAGTATAGACTAGAAAGACATAAACAAAAATGAAACAAAGATGATATTATTACATACATAAAAATTTAAAGCAACAATAAAAACACTTGTAAAGGTTGTTTTTGTTTTACGTTTTTTTTTGTTATAAGTTTTAACTAATCTTTAAATAACACAATTTAAATTAACCTTGTTAAAAATAATGTATTTTTGAAAATTAAATTTAAAAAAACTAGGTTATTTAACATCAGAAAATTATGTTAAAAAATCAAACTTTTTAGCAACGTTTTTCGTTTACTTTTAAGCAAAATATTTTCAGAAAAAAAATTTAATTCGGTGGAAAAATTTTCTTAAGATAACTCAAATAAACAATTTTTTCAGATTTAAAAACATAAGTGTTTGATTAATTGTTACTAAAATAATAAATATTACAAACCATAAAATACATAATACAACTAACACATAAGTAAACAATATATTTAATTAACATCAATATTTAATAGTATAACATTACCAACAAAAATCGTTCAAGCATGTAAAGAACAACATCTTATGGTACAATGAGTAAAATAATGACTATTAAGACTTCTAAAGAAATTTTGTCTTAAAACACTCTTAGTGCTGAAAAATTTAATTTAAAATTCATATGGGTTATTTCATGCCAAATAATCCAAAATAGACTATCACAGATTTTTGATAAGATCGGTTGCTTTAGAACAGTGAGAAACAAATCTCCAAAAATATTAGCTCAAAATAATCTGAGATTCTTAAGATCCATCTTTTGATATTTTTCTTTCCAAAAATATAATAATATTTATAAAAATATAACCAAGAGTAAAAATTGAAGATCAATATTTACAAAACAAAATTTCAGATTTTTTTTTGATCAAAACATTTTAACAAACCTAAACATTAGGATTATGACTTTTGGACTTTTTAAAAAATATATATAATTTCCTGTGTCATAAACCAATGAACATTTGTTAGAAAACATTGAAAACATATTCAATTCCTCTATGTTGTAAAAAAAGTCACTCCGCAATTAAAATTACAAATTGTCATTTATTTAATCTTGTTACTGCTACTACTAATACATGTGGCTTTGCTGAAAATCATTTAAAACTTGTATAGATTAGTGTTTAGAACTTTAGAACTTTTGAAAAATTCCAGAATATTTTAGACAACTTTAGAACATTCTGGAACAATTTAGAACATTCTGGAACAATTAAGAAAATTCTAGAACAATTTGGAATATTCTAGAATGATTTAGACTGTGTATATATAGCTGCTTATCTAATTTTATATTTATTACAGAAGCAACACATGGCAACGTACAAGCCTAACAATAGTAGCATTCAGAAGAACAAGGATGTCTAGAGCAATAACCTGGTAAAATTTGAAGACTCTCATAAAAGAAGAATGGTCCTTTTGGAAGAATATTAACTGGAAGAAAAGTGCAGAATGCCTCTCTGAAAGGAAATTATTGGACGCAACCATTTCCCTGGACCAAAAATCAAAGGAAGAAAGGAGCAAATAGCGAAGATTTCCAAAGAATTCACCAAATTGTGGAAGAATAAA
Source organism: Hydra vulgaris (assembly GCF_038396675.1). Classification (NCBI taxonomy): domain Eukaryota; kingdom Metazoa; phylum Cnidaria; class Hydrozoa; order Anthoathecata; family Hydridae; genus Hydra; species Hydra vulgaris. Next base: position 56,493,869 of record NC_088921.1, read on the forward strand.
CTGAATTTTCCTCATGTATCTGATAAAGTTATACGAGCAAAGCTTGATAAAATACTGAAATGTTATGATGAATGTGTTGTGATGAATGTGTGGGAAGCTATGAACCCCTTGATGAAATTTTTGATATTACTAAAGTAGATGGAACATGGTTATATTCTGAGGACAAGCGATTGTACCATCTCCAAGTGGAAAGCAAAGGAACAGTGGGACACTCTACAGGTCAAGCGGCCAGTAAAGAAATGATCCATCCCTCTAAAAGACAAAAACTTTTTAATAGGTCATCCAACTCATCATCTTACTATCCTGTTTTTAGTGATTCTGACTGAGGATGACAACAGTGAATATGAAAACAATGAAGAAAAAGAAGATAAGACTATTCCTACACCAAGCAGAAAACATCATAAAAGCAAAATTGCAGTCAACTTGGTGACCAACACAAGAGTATCAACAAACAAAGCTGCTAACATATGCAAGCAATTGGCTCGCGAAGGCATTGACAGCCCAACTTTATGTCAATCAGCTATTTACAAGTCAACAATTAAAGAGGCAATCAAGCTGAAAAAAGAAATGATTGAAAAGTTGCATATAAAAAAATGGTTTTTACACTTTCATGGCAAGCACTATCAAGTGGTCATCCTTAAAAATAAAAGAAGAGAAATCAAATTGGATGCCCTGGGCTTGGTAGATGGCAGGGGGAAAACTATTGCTCAAGGAATTTCTAAAGTCCTCAATGAATTTCACCTATGGAATTCAATAGAGATGATTGTTGCAAATACTACCAGCGTTAGCACTGGAAAAAAGAATGGTGATGTAGTAATATTGCAACGAATGTTCACAGAGCAAAGCATCAAAAAACCTCAGTTTATCAGTTGTCAACACCATGTATTAGATAGAATCCTCTGTTTGGTGATGGATAAAGAACTTGGAAGTAAAACATAATTGCCAAACAGTGAACATCCATTTTTATCTCAACTGTTGAAAGAGTACGAACAACTGAAGACATAGTTTGATAACGGAATAGAAGTAATTCTTGAAACATCAGGCTGGAGAGATGATATGAAATTTTAATTTCATCTGCCTTGAGAGTTCCAATTTTTTGATGAAAAAAGACATTTTCCCTTGATCAGGTTTCAGAAATTACCCAACATCAAATCAAATCAAATGTATTCTGAAATAGATTTTACATTTCATGGAATATTTACATATAGTACAAGTACTGTATTTATACGATGGAGCATACACCATAATAAGAAACTTAATTTAAAAAAATCAAAAATCAAAAAAAGTAAAACAGTACAATACTTAAACGAAAAACTTTATGGAATAATAATTAAGTAAGAAGCTTGATAAATTTAGGACAAAATTCAATTTACTTTTTTACATTTATCTAGAATAAAAGACTTACATACCTAATTAAAATATAGCAATAAAAGAGAAGTAGATTATAATAATAAACAGTAACAACATTGTAAATAATATAATAATATAAGTATCAGTAATAATAATAGGCAATAATAATACAAACTCCAGTAATTGGTAATAATAACCAAAATAATAATAATAATAATGATAAAAATAACAATTCTATTAATAATAATAACAATAATAATAATAATAACAATAATAGTAATGATAATAACAATAATAGTAATAATACTAACAGTAATAATAACAACAAAAGCAACAACAATAATAATAACAATAATAAAAATAGCAATACTTATAATAGTGAGTTGGAAATAGAATAGTGATATTAATTTGAGAAATAGTTTAGAATAAGTATTAATAAGTAAAAAATCAGCATTGAAATGAAGAAAGTAGTAGAAAAGAATTTTAAAAAAGATCAAGTATTAGTAGTTATAATCCAGCATTGAAGTGAATAAAGATGGATAGTAGATAGTTAGCAGTAGAGTAGCATAGAAATTAGGAAGAATACTTGTTTAATAAAAAATTAAATACTGTTTTTGAATTTGGAAAATATAGGGAGAGATTTTAACTGTGAGGGGAGACTATTTCATGTGCATATGCTCTAATATTTAATCGATTCATATCTATAACAAACAGTTCTATGTTTAGGTTAAGATAATTTGAAGCTTTTAGCTGATTGAAGTTGGTAACGAGTATTTTTTTTATAAGTAAAAAAATCAGTAAATGGAGGAGGTAAGGTTTTATGTTGCTGTTTCCATACAAACAAACAGTTGGAATGTTGAACAAGGTCTTTTAACTTAAGTATCTTTGATATGTAGTAGAGGATATTTAGGTCAGAGTTAAAATGCTGAAAATAGATTATTTTTAGGACTTTATTTTGGAGGTGAGATCTTTCAAGTGTTAGAGATTGGTTAGAATCTTTCAAGTGTTAGAGATTGGTTTTGTCCCAATATTTGACAAGCATATCTAAGATGAGACTCAAAAACCACATGGTGTATGTTAAGAAGCGTTTCAAGATTAAGATAATGTTGAACTTTGGCCAACATATCGTTGGACCTGCTTAGTTTCAGTGCTAAGTCTTGAAGATGGGATGCAAAACTTAAATTAGAATCAATTTTGATACCAAGATACTTGATAGATTCACAGTATCTATTTTTTGACTACTTAATCTGAAACTCAGGTGCTTTTTAATTTTTGTTTGACTTGATTTAAAGATAAAAAGTTCAGTTTTTTTGGAATTAAGTGATAATTTATTGGATAGAAGCCACTGGAGTAGACTCGCTAAGTCATGGTTAATATTTTTGTTTATCTTTTTAAGTGACTTGTTTATTAAAAGCAGAGTGTCATCAGCAAAGTGGTAAGCAGTGGAAAACTTCAGAGAGGTATTAAGATCATTAATAAAGTGAAAGAAAAGCAATGATCTTAATACAAAGCCTTGTGGGACACCATTTGTTGATTTTATTAATTCAGATTCTATCCCATTAATAGAAACAAATTGTGTTCTATTTTGAAGATAAGAAGTTTGGAGTGTTGTGCCTCTGATACGGTAGTACTCCAACTTTCTGATTAGAATGGAATGATCAACTGTATCAAAGGCTGGAGCCAACAAAAACACCACATGCAAACAATTTATAATCCAAAGCTCTAATTTTTTCAATTACATCAATTAGTGCATGAGTTGTTGAATGATTGTTTCTAAACTCATACTGGTTTTATAAAGACACTTGAATTTCACCGGAAAGTTGTAGAGTCTATTGTGCATAGTATTCTCAAATAGTTTGCTTATATTTGAGAGAAGAGAGATTGGGCAATAATTAGAGTAATCCAGTAGAGAACCTTTTTTATGTATTGGTGTCACTTTAGCTATCTTAAGAAGATTTTCTAGGAAAATTCCATTTCTAAATGAGTTTTTCGTAATTATGGATAGTGGCTTTGAGATTATGTTTGGAATAAGCTTAAGAATAAATGTTAGAAGGCTGTTTGGGTCCAGACTTTTTTGTTTTGAAGTTTATTTATGAGACTCGACACCTCAACTTCAGTCACTGGCTCAAAGAAAAAAAGAACTTTCATTAGGATTTTTTAGAAAGTCTCTAAAAGCATATATAGGGATAATTTTTTTGTTTATTAGATTCTCTTGAATAGTAGCAAAGTAATTGTTAAAAATATTGGCAATTGTGGTTGGATCAGAGATGACTTTATCATTTATTTAGAGGTTGAAAGAGTTAATGTATTTAGTAAGTCTGATGTTGATAATTTTTTTTATTCCTTTCCAAGTTCTCTTAATGCTGTTTAGGTTGTTGTTGAAAAAGGAAATATAATACATTTTTTTTGGATTGTTTAAGTTGCTTATTTTATTTCTATATAACCTAAATTTATCAAAGAGTGAATTTCTTGTATTAATATTGTTTGATTTAACAAACTTTTTATAAATGACATTTTTGGTTGATATGGATTTAAGAATACCAGTGGTTATCCATGGTTTAGATTTAATTTTAATTTGTTTTTTTGCTGAAACTTTGAATGAAGCATGTCTGTCTAGAACTTTTTCAAATGTATTTAAAAAACTTATCATTGATTTATTTATATCATCGTCTTTTATTTACACCTCCCAGTTTATACTAGATATATCTTGTATAAAGGTGTCAGTATCAAAGTTTTAAAAGCATCTTCAAGAGATTTTTATATTCTTTTTATTGGTGTAATACCTAGAATACAGAGGAACTGGTCTGAAATAGAAACTGTCACATTGCCAGAGATTGTTTCAAGAGAATAGGAGTTTATTTATAATATTATCAATAAGAGTTTTGGTTTTTGAAGTTATACGTGTTGGAAGTATAATGGTTGGGAGAAGCGAACAAGAGCATAATGTTTGGAGATAACTAGAAACAATAGGAGATTCTCTATAATTAAGTCCATGTTGAAATCACCCATTAATATAATGTTTTTTTCATAAGTTAGTTTCTCAAGTAAAGGAGTTAAATGGTTTGCGATGAATTCTTTTGGATTTAAAGTTGGATGACGATATATGCAGCCAATTAAAGTATTGGTCTTATGAGGATTGATAGCTTCAACAAATAAATTGTTAGATCTATTTGTTTAAGTATAGTAGTATAGGCATAGATTGTAAGTATAAATATAGGCATAGATTGTAAGATCATCACGAACTAGATAGTTAAGATTAGAGCTTAAATAAAGAAGAGCCCCACCATTTATTGACTCAGTAGGGCATTATTAGTGTTAAATCCATTTATGGTAATATCAGTTATATTTGAGTCTTTTATATTTAAATTTGATTCAGTAATAATAAAATTTATATATAGATTTGATTCAGTAATATCGTATTTCATAAATTAATATTTATGATTTACATATAAGTCTATTAGAAGTTTCTAGGCATATAGAAATAATGCAAACAAAAAGCAACAAATTGATATGATAAAGCAAAACTGAAATCAATCATCAGCAATGCGAGGTGGAATTCCAGAGCTGTACTAGTGATCATGGCCTTCATTTTAATTCCTTCAACAAGGACAGTTCTACAGAAAGTATGTCAATTTATATCGTATGGCTGGGCAGACCATTGGTTTACAGATGAAAACTGTACAATGAAAACAACTTTAATAACTTGGCTGAAGCACTGAATTCATACAAAAAGGCTTTAAGCTCTTTGAAAAATCACTCAAGCGAGAGCCATCCATACTACAGATCCCCAGAAGTAATCAATGCGCAGAGCGCGCAACCAAAGTAATGAAGGAAATGTATTCGTCATGCAAAAATAAAGACAAATTGCACCTTCTATTCCTTCTATGCAACAAGCAAGAGCAAGGTCAACGGTCTGAGTCATTGTTGGATTGAAAATTTATTGTATGACTATGACATTCTAAATATATTTGAAAACATAGTAGTACTTATGTCAAAATTGATTTTTCAATGGTGGGGTAAACTTTTTTCAAAAGATATTCAAATAGTTCATTTCGTGCTTTTTATGTAAAAGTTCATCAAACTACAGTACAGGAGCATGAGGTTGAAAAAAAGTCATAACCATAATGTATGTACTATTGTAAATATTAATAAGTATTTAAAAGACTTTTTGAATAAAAACTTCTCAAAAATGAATTTTACCATTCATTTTTGAGAAGTTTTTATTGAAGAAATGTTGTCTAAAATAAACAAATAATAGGCAATTTTTACTAATTTATTATATAGTATAAATAAATTATGCATGTGCAAATATTTATATTTAGTAGTGAAAAGTTGTGTAGCCCCGGACGGCGGGTAACTCTGGACACTTGATGTACAGCTTAAACCAAAGAAGCTATATGATTTTAATTACTATAAAAACTTTAAAGTGAAAATATGGCAAATACAAAATGTCTATCATAAAATGCCAATTCGATTGGCTGGGAGTGCAAGATATGTGTGTTTTTCACCACAATATTTCATCATGTGAATCATCATATTTGATTCACATGTTAATTAATAAGCGACTGGGGTTGATATTTGACAAATAATACACCATATAAATACTAAAGTGTAATACTACCATATAAATACTAAAGTGTAAATATGAAAGGATATTGTATGCCAGCATCTAAATAAATAGCAAACATATATGTTTATGTCCATAATATGTATGCATAAACCGCATCTCAGAAGCTTTTATTCCTTCTGGACTAAAAGTTTGGAAGCTTTTATTCCTACTCTTCAATTTTAAGTCAAGCCTCATGCTACGACACATTTTTTACCATCTTGAGCAGTTGCTTTATTAAACTATTCATTTTTAAAATCTTTTTTACAAGAACATCTCTCTTAATAAATGTCCTTTTATTATTGCAAGAAGCCAATGTAAAAAAGACATGCTTGCTGTTAAGCTCTGCTATTCTCTTATCTCAGATGTTGGGTTCTAGAGACTTTTGATTATAGTTTGTTCTCCAAGCAAGATTTCCATCTTTGCCTTAAGAAAGTGTTCCCAGAACTCTCTTTAATTTTTGCTTTTAAAAAGTGCTAAATAAGTGGTTCCAATTTTTCAAAAATCTAGAAAACACTTTGACTTCTTTAACTATCCTACAACTATTCTTCACTTTATTACAATTATTCACACTTTTATTAGTTTCTTTATTTAAAGGTTTTGAGATTATTAAATTATTTCTTTCTGACCTCAGTATTAAAGTTATTCTTGAAGGCCTACACTCTTCTTTATCTCAAGTAACTTTATGGGTACCACAAGGTTCTATCTTCGCTCCTGTATTGTTTTTTATCTACAATCAATCTTCATGAAAATTTTACATCCAAAGTGGCTCTATTTGCTGATGACTCAACTTTATACTCCTTTCAAATTAAAATCTTTACTTTTTGATTGCTTAGAACAAGCAGCTGATTTTTAATCTGATCTTTCTTCTGCAACAGTCTAAGGCTTGCCGTGGCTTATGGATTTAAATTCTGGACTTAAAATCCACACTTTTTGCTAGACAACAAAACTTATTTATTTACTGCCAAAAAAATATTGCAATAATGTTGGCATTCCTATATTGACGAATAACAATACTCTTACTCTCAGACAAAGTCTACAAGTACATTGTAAATGTAATTAGACCTGCTTTATCTGGCATGCTCGAGCCACTCTTCTTTTGTTGTAAGGTTGCATTTCTTTCTTTTTTCTAATAATACTATCATGGTCAATGCTCAAATGAGTATTATCTCTATTACAATAAACCGAAATTCATTCTTACTTGGCTTTTTATTCAACAAGTTGCATCCTTTTACTGTATCTGTCCCTTTAAGCTATAAACTTTTATTAATCTAGTTTTTTTCCTTGCACATCAAAAAAACATTATAACTCTTAGCCATTTTCATGTTTTTCTTTTATATACAACCTACAACTTTTTACATCTACAGTTAACCATTTCCTTGTATTTTTACTTATTCTCTATTTAAAAGTAACTCATAACTTAATAGTGGTTGCTTGCAATCTTGTTGAAAGTAAATTAGAATTTGAAAATATCTAAATATATGCCAGTATTTAGTAAATAGTAAACGTAAGCATAAAATTATAATATATAAAGTATTATAATTTTTTTTCTGGCTATCAACACTGGCTAAATTTTATAGTTTTGCTAGGGCCAGGTTTGAAAAAAGTCTCATTTTTAGCCGGGGCCTATGCCGGGACCCTGGTCACTTACTAATATTAATATAACAAATTTTTGTATAATGATAACTTGATATAACTGATAATTTTTTATTGATTAATAGTACATTTTTATTAAGAATAGTTATTTGAAAAAAAATGCGTTTAATAATTTAATTTAGTAGTTTAAAACTAGTATTTGTGAATGAGGTATGATTGGGTGGTAACAAACACATGTAATACACAAACCCATAATAATAATTCATTTAATTCCACTGAACAGATACAAGATTTGAAAAAAGTGTTTGTTTTGATTAGTAAAAAGCTATTATATTTGTCCGGGGCTACCCGGACAAATATAATAGCTTATTACTAATGAAAACAAGCACTTAATTACTTAAAAAATAATATATATATATATATATATATATATATATATATATATATATATATATATATATATATATATATATAATACATATATTTTATATAATTTCATTATACATATATTTTCAATGAGAAATAGAATTCATCAAACATTTCTAGCTAGAGTATTATTAGTATATATATATATGTATATATATATATATATATATATATATATATATACATATATATTCCTATAGTTTGGTATCTAAACTTACTGTTTGAAGTAAAAAACAGCTCTTGACCATTAAATTTAATTTAAAAAACTAATTAAATTTAATAGTTTTTTCAAAAACCTCAAAAGCACAAATAAAGGACTAGAATGTTCTTTAAAAATATACATGATTTTTTTACATAGAAACATTTTGAATATTTATTTTTTACTGTTTAGATACATCAAGTACTAGGTAGAAAATGTGTTGCTACATTGACTGACAAATAATTAGAGCATGCAAAGAGTGTTGCTACATTGACTCATAAATAGTTAGAACATGTAAGGAGTGCTGCTACATCAACTGAAAAGTAGGTAGAACATGAAAGGAGTGATGCTACATCTACTGACAAATAAGTAGAACATGTAAGGAATGCTGCTACATTTACCAATGGCAGTCACACTATTAATTAAATAAAAAATTATGTTAAAGTTTTTAAACTTTTTCTGGTCTTCTAAATTAATTTTTTTTAAAAAACAAAGTTTTATGGTAAAAATTAAAGCTGATCAAACAATATTATATATAATATATTGTGGGCATACTGGCAAAAGACGCTAAATCGAAAATTGGTACTTAATGATGCGGTATTGTAAAGTTTCCAACGCTCTACAAACTGGTAAAATACAAGTCGAATGAAACATTATCTTTTCTCTGATTTTAAAAATACAGTTAAAGTTAAGTTATAAAACTATTCTAATAAGCTATTACTAATAATTAAAGTAAAAAAAAAAAGAAAGATATAAATATAAATATTTTCTAAAGATATAAATATTTTCTTAAATAAGCACTTAACATTATGGTGTATTTAATGTCAACACCAAATGTAATTTCATTACATTATAAAATTTTCAAATTGGAAGAAAACTTAAATGATTGATTTCTCTAAACCGGGATTTTTGAGTTAACGATTTTGCCAAGATACTCACGATATGTAAACACATTAAAAATAGCACAAATTTCAATTAAAGATTATATACATAAATATGAATATTACATGAAGGTATATAAATAAATAACAAGTATATATGTTTATAAGCATTTATGTGTATTATTTGCTAGTATATAAACAAATTACAAATATAAACATAAATGTATGTATATTCACTAGCAACAGTCCTGCTCGTTTATTATTTATTATCAAGTATGTCTTTACATACTATATGTTATTAGTATATCTTTTTAATGAATTATTGGTTCTTTAAAACATAAAATTTAAAAAAAACTTTTTTTTAAAAAAAATACTTAACTTACGTTAATTAAACCAACTAATAATTGATGCATGATTTTTTCTGATTTATATTTCTCACATAGCAAAACATGAAAAGTATGACTGAAATAAATCACTGCTGGTAACTGTGTAACATCAGACACATCAATACTGGTACTGGTAACTGCTGGAAACTGTGTAACATCTGATACAACGTAAAGATCAAGCAAGGTAGGCATATTTTCAATTATCTATACAAAACTAAATGCATTTAAAAACAACAATCATTCTTAAATATAAAAAAAATAAAAATAAAAATAACTTACCTTATTTAAAATAGAAACTTTTAAATCTTTTCTTAAACACCTGTGAACAACTTCTTTAAGTACAACAAATGGGGAAATAAGGCACAGCTGTGCAATATTTTTAAATGATTGTATATTGGGTTCTTCTGAGTCTGTTAGTTTATTAAGCACCTCATTTAAATTTCGTTCAAAAGTTATAGGAGTGGCTTTACACGGAGGCCACACCAGTGATTTCCCTGAGCAAAAGTGTTCAATTAATTCAAACAATAAGTTGTTACAGGTGGAGATAGATAGATGGTCAATACACTTTAAAATAAGCTATAAATAAAATACAAAAATTCAATTAATTTTGTACTGTTTTAAAGTAAAAATTCAATTTACTTTTTTTTCCTATAATTTTCTAATAGTATTACTATATTTAATGTTACATATATTATTTTTTATATTGTATACAATATTACTTCTATAATTATTACTATTATTTATATATTATAATGTGTGTTTAAAAGGAAGCAAAAAATCTTGTTCTTGTACCCTTTCAACATTTATTCACAGGCTTGTGTAGATGTACACCTGTGTGGTGTAAATCATAAAAATGAAAAGAAAAATCTTATAAAAAAATAATTTCTAATCATAATTATGATTACTTCTAATCATGATAATGATTATTTCAAGGGTACGACAAAGCTCAACCTTTGTCTTATGTTGTTTCCCAACTTTACTATTGATATTCCTGTTAACATTATGTAACACAATATTTGTTCTTGGATTCAATGTGTTATATTTTGATTTTTTTTAAAACTGTGGAAAAAATTGTTGTGTTGAGCAAAACATTGATTTTATAACCACAGCACAAAGAAAATTCACTTTTTGAAACAGAAGAAGTAAAATGCTACATTTTTGTTCATTAAGTCTGGTAGAAACAGCAATTGGATTTTGAAAGATAACAAATAGAAAAATATCACTCAAAAAGCTTCATAAATGATTAGGTTTCCTAGATTTACAAGTGTACTGTAATCACTTTCACAAAGTAGCTCCCAAATTTAGGACTGTGCGGTACTGAGGCAATGGACAAAAGAATGCTTTGATAAATGATTTTTGAGGCATTTGTGCCTGAGCAAGGTTTTATGGGATTAACAATACAGTAGCAGTTGCTTGGGTGGTTTATTTAGTAAGTGACCAGGAACTCTGCTAAAAATGGGGCTTTTTACAAACCCAACTATGGCAAATTTATAAGACTTAGCATGGGTTGATAACAGGGGCTAGGAAAAAATTTATAATACTTAATATATTATAAATTTAAATAATTCACATAAAAATTTAATTAATTCACTTTCAACAATGTTGGAATCAACCACTATTAAGTTACTTAAAAACAAAGGATAGGTTAAAAAACAAGGGAATGGTAAAAAGAAATTGAAGGAAAGACTTAAAAAGTTGTAGATTGTACAATAAGGAAAACATGAAGATGGGTGAGAGTTTTTAGGTTCTGTTGATGTGCGAGAAAAAAAAACTATATTATAAAAATTTATAGCGCGAAGGAAACAATACAGTAAAAAGAGGCAATTTTGCTGAATGAAAAACCAAGGAAAAAAGAAAGAGATGCAACTTTACAACTATGTAAAAGTAGCTATAGCTTAGCAGATAAATTAGATATAAACATTTACAATATGTTTTAGACCTTGCTTGAAAGTGAGAGGGTTGTTATTTGTCAATATAGGAATGCCAACAATATTGTGATAGCTGTTTGAAGTAAATAATTGAGTTTTTTTAGAGTTAAAATCCACAAGCCACTGCAAGCTCCAAGCTGTTACAGAAGAGAAATCAGATTGAAGGTCGACTGCTTATTCTAAATGATCAAAAAGTGGACTTTTGTCGAGACAAGTGAGGACAAAAGTATAAAGTTGAGTTGTCAGCAAATAGAGCCACTTTAGATGTAAGATTGTCAGAAAGATTGCTTTTATGGATATAAACAAAACAGGAACCTTGCGGTACCCTCAAAGTTATTGGAAATGAAAAGAGTGGAGAAGAGGAGAGGAAGTTACTAGAAGAGAAAAGATGTAGTTTATAAAACAAGAAAATGATTAAAGACTTAAAATATTGCAATCAGGAAAACAAGATAAAGGGAGCAAATTCCAAACAAACTGATGTTTGAGGAAAAAAACTAGACAAGAATTTATGGAGCATTTAGGAACAGTCACAGTAAAAAGATGAGACTTAATTGAATGATGAGTAAAATGAGAATGAATTTTAATAGATGGCATCTTTAGAGACGCTAGCTCTCTAAAGCAGTGCCCATTATAGTATTTATAAAAAGAAAAAGAGAAGCAATATTACAACGATGTAACAATAGTTGAAGGTTGGCTGCAAGAGCAGATCCAATTATGTTTACAATGCATTTTTACACCTTTTCTAAAAGAGAAAGGGCATCATTTGAAGATCCTCTGCAGATACGATAACAATATTCCCTACAATGGCTTTGATATTTCAATACAAGGACGGACTTGAGAGACTAATTACATGATAGAGAGCCTAATTACATGAAGGATTTGAGATTTCAAACAAGAACGGATTTGAGAGACTAATTACTTTTTGAAAACATTACTAAAGAATGCCATTCTTTTTTTCACAACCTCACAATATTTACATAGATTAGAATCAAATAAAGTAAATGGAGGTTGCTTGCTTTATTATCATGAAAATAATAGACAAAACATATAGGATTTTTAGTACGTGATTTTTTGGAAATGCTAATTTTTCTTAAGAGAAATGTTCCTGTAAAAAAGATTTTGAAAAATGATTTTGATTTAATTAAACAACTGCAAAAGAAGGTGAAAAACATGTAGAATGAGGAAAAAAGTAGAAAAAATAGTAGAATGTGGCTGACTTAAAACCAACAAGAAAGAAAAAAAGCTTCCGTACCTGTTTGAATCGAGGAGGTAAGGGAAGAGGTGCATTTATGCATACATAATAAGAATATATATGGATATAAAAATATATGTTTGCATTTTATTTAAATGCTGACATACATAAAAATTATATATTTATATAAACTTTAGTATTTATATGGTGAAGTATTTTGCTAAAGAGAAGGTGATGATAAGGTCGATGTGCGACTTTACATAGATCATCCAGGCCATACTCTTAAAATCCAGAAAATTTTTTGGGTAAAATATTCGGAAAAAATGCGGAATATATTTTCTCTTTATATTCCTCTCAATTTTGCCTTTAGCTGAGGTGTTGCGATTTTTTTTTCAAACTTTTCCTAATTTTTGTATGAGTGATGAGTAAAAAAGCTTAAAAAACAAATATATTACAAAAATATACGCCTAAACTTGTATGTATGGGAAAAAATTTGGATATCCGGAAAAACCAAAAGTTAAGAAAAATATCTGGAATTCTGGAAATATCAGGAAAAAGATAATTCCTAGACTTTAACAAGACCATTGTCTTGAACAAAGATTAGGAAAATTTTTGTCAAACAACAATTGTCGGAAAAAATTAAAGTGATTTGGTTATCGGTGAGTAGATTGGTAAATATAAGAAAGCTTGGAGAGAGTGCATATTAAAAGGTATGAATGAGCTTTTGTTAGGAAAAGAAGATGCTCAAGATTGCTTATACTAGAGAAATATCATAAAAGAGAAAGGCTCAAGCTTGATGATGAACTAATTTACTCCCTTTATTTAAATTTGAATGTCGATGTCTCAACATTAGTATGGTTCCGATAGGTTTCCATAATGCTATTTTTTTATTTAAATATGACATTATGGAGTAGCTAAAGAAACTTTTTATAGTCAGAGAATTTACTGATGAATTATTAAAGTAAACATGATACTACAGATAATATTTTTACTGTTTATTAGTGAAAAAGTGTTTTGATAATTGATATAAATATCTTTATAATTATAAATTATGAAATAAAGTTATGTACAATAAAAAAATTATGAAGTAAAATCTCACTTCTTGAAATGATTTTGTTAACACATTATATAGTCCTTTAGTGAATCTATCATGAACTATTTCCACAAATTGCTTTAGTACATCAAAACAACAAAAGCGAATGGCGTATGTCCATAATGTTTTTACCCATAATTCTGCATTTTCAGTGTTAAGGTCTTCATATTGAAGCAGCCAATCCAAAACCTCTTTATGACCAAAATACAGGTGATTTAGTCTATATACTCCAATAAAAAACTTTTCTTTTTGGTCTTTAAGTTCAAGCCATCTTGACAACATTTTTCTGCAATCTTAAAAAATATGTAAAACTTGCAAAACATCTTCAATGAATAGTAAAAATTCATAACATTCAATAAATAGAAATCAAAACTTTCAAAACATGAGAAAATGTTTTAAAATATAATAATAGACACAATAACTGTTATAAAATAGGGACCGAGACAAAGATTATTTTTATCAGAAAAAGAAATAAAAAACAAAGAATAATGAAAAAAATGATTGCTGCTTAACTCCAACAAATGAAAAGGAGAAGTAAATAAAAAATTTTTCTAATTTCTTTTAGGAAAAAATAATACTTTTATACATTTATAAATAGCATTTATATGTAAAGAAATTTAAACTTTTGTAACTTTAAAACTTGGGTGAAATGACCATCCTCTTTTTACACGAAATTCTTAAGACAATTTATCAAACAATTTATTAATCAATTAAGAAAAGATATCAGGCAATAAAAAAAAAATTGGGAAATTTAACAAGCCAATTTAACAAACAAATAATCAAATAAATGGTTAAGACATGTAAAAAATTATTTACAAGATTAATTATCAAAAGCATTTAAAGTTTTTTGATGAAAACATGGATACTGGAAATGTTGTTTTCTGAGGATGACAACTGTAAGAAAATAAATAGATATAAATAAAAACTTTAGCAAAATAGAAATAGTAATTACTTTAGTAAAAATGTTTATACCAGCATGATGAGCCTCAGCCCAGTACTTTTTTAAGCACTCCTGTTAAATTACAAACGGAGACCTCAAGTGGAGACCCACGAATAAATTAGGAGCTATATAACATTATATTTTGTTCACCATGCCTAAGGAGCCTCAAACGGAACCCAATTTTATGGTTAAACATTTTCTGCTTATTAAAATTTGTTGAATGCTTAAATTGTGGTTTTTATTTAAGAAAAGGATAATGGAAAAGTAAAATAAAATAAAATAAAGAAACCAAAAATCATACTGGTATTTCTATAGCTTTATTTAGTGAATAGAGAGTGTGAAACCTTTAAAAACTACAAGACTTTATTTTCTAAAATTATTTGAAAACTATTTTTCCTAAAATATAAACAATATATAAATAGTACTGCACAAAATAAATAAAAAATAAAACTCTTACCAGCCAATTTTAACTGTTTTCGTAACTGCAATAAATCACTTGTACTTGCATCAACACAAACATATTTTATAGTTCTATTGTTTAAATCCATCAAACTTAGAACTTTGAAGAAATGCATAGACAAAGAAAGAAATGATTTGTAAATATTACCAGAATCTTGGTTTTCTGAGAGAACTTGTGTCAAATGTTTTAATTTAACAAGTATAACTACAAAATGTTCTTCAGATATTGTCTCAAAAATATTATGCATTTGTAAATTTTCAAATGCATTTGATAATCTAAAAACTATATTCGAAAGAACCAATAAAATATTTTTGTTTTCGAAAGTCTTTTTCTGACAGAACATTTCATTATCGAATTGTAAATTTTCAAGATTACAACAGAATTGCTTTAATTTTTTGACTTGTTCTCTCTCGTATAAATTTAATAAAGATAAATCTGAAGCTGATGATGTGTTGAACTTATTAAAATAAAAACTATTTTTCTCTAAAAAATAGTCAAATTTCTCTAAAATTGCTGAAAGTATCCATAAGAGGTTTTGAATGTTGTCATTTTTGATCTCTGCAAATAAAGAGTCTAAAATTCCATTCAAGATATCACAACCAATACTTAGAACAACAGGTCTTGAAATATTCAACAAATTCTTTATATAGCAAGTAGATGCTTGTTCACAAAATTGTCTTCGCAGAACAGCATATTTGTTTGGAAACACTTTTAGTAAACTACAGAGTTCCTTTACAGCATTAAATTTTTGTTCTTCTGGTAGCAGGAAAAGAATCTATATAATGACACAAAATCATATATAATATGCTAATTTATGACAAAATAGTGTCATAGGTAACATCATACTAAAATAAAGAAAGACAGAAGGGAGCCCACATGATTTGACTCGCAAGTTAGAAAAAAACGATTTAAAAAAAATCAGCTGTAACTTTGGTGCCATCAAAATACATTTGATTTGTATTAACCAAGTAGTTAATATTGATACAGGGTATTTCAAGTCAAACTAAAACCAGTAAAAAAAATTTTTTACTTTTAAAATTTTTAATAAAATGTGTTTAATGTTATTTCTTAATTTAGTTGGTTTGCCATTCATTTTATTATACTTTAGGTTTTTTCTGTCGATAAAGACAGATATTTTGAAATAAAATGTCATTGCTGCTGCCCTTTTACTCATACCTACATCCACAGCCTTCAAATCACAATGCTTCCTCATGTAGATCCAAATAAAAATATATTATTTTGGAAACGAATTATTTCAGTGCATTTCAATATATATTATTGTTTTAGTTCATATCACTGATGTAAATTTACTGCCAAATTTTGAAATCAGAATATAAGTGATGTAATTTACCAGTAAAATTATACAACTAATATTTATATACCTTTAAATTTGTTTTAGTATATATTTAGATCGCTTTTTTATTAAAATGATTGATTATTTTAAAAATATCATTTTGTATTGTATCTCTTTTTTTCCATATAAAAAAAGTTCATTTTTTACTCTTACTCTTTGTGAAATTTTTTTTTCTAATTTAAAATTAAAGTTTAAAAATCACACTGAAATAGCTCCAAGCGAGAGAGCAAGTAGTTTTTATACTTTTTTATAAATACTATTTTATTCATGTTATAAGAATATGTGTGCATCTATTATTTTTGCTTAGATTAAGTCATATTTTACATACTAAGTTAAAAGCACAACAATAAAAACTGTGTAAAAGCCATATTAAAAATACTGGTAAAAATACAACAACAAAGAATTATAGAACTTTATTAGTTTTTAAAAAACCATTGAAATTTTATATTTTCAATTTAAAACTTTTTAAAAATAAAATTGAAATTTTAACCTAAACAAGTCATTTATTCTAAAATTTAAAGAACTTTAATTCTTTCAATTATAGAATAAATGACTTGTTTAGGTTAAAATTTCAATTTTATTTTAAAAAATATTTTTATATATATGTGTTATATATACTGTTTTTGTTTTCTTATATTTAGAGCGTTAGTTATTTTCCAATACCAAAATTGATACAAGTCGAGGAAAAAAATAGGTAAGAATATAATGAAAATAAAAATATTTTTTGATATACATTTTTTTCGCAACAGTCAGTATACTTTTTACTCAGTATAATGGAAATACTTTATAAGTTGCGCTAGAAACACAAACAATTTTTAATTTTTTCTTTATTGCTTTTGTTAAACTTTACTGTTTTTATCAATGCACAGGAAAGCAAGAAAATTAATTGCTATTTGTAAAAAAAAAAATGTTTCAAAGTTTTTGATGTAAAAAAATGAAACAATACTGCAAAATTTTATAAGCTAGTGCATTGTAAATTTACTGAACTTTCTTAACGAAACTTTTAGGAGCCTATTTAAAACATTTTTTTCAAGTTTTTAAATACATTTTTTGTAAACAGAGCAATCGTTATGTTCATTATCTCTAGTAATTCATATTAACATTGGAAAACGGACAATATAAAAGAAACTATTTCAGACATGCATCAAATGCGGTAAATATATATTTATTAAAGAAACTATGTTATTCTTTTATTTAGCTTATTCTGTCATTAACAAAATTTATTATTCAAATAATTTTTTTTTGAATAACAATTTATTTTTTTATTTTCCTATTATATAAGTATTGAGAAAAAACTTCAAATATAGCAAAAACTTTTTTTAAAAGCGAAAAGACATTAAAATGAATAAATGTAAGAAAACAAGTAAAATTAAAGACGAATTTTTAAAACCAAATGCTTTTATAAGCTATTAAAACACAAATTTTGCAATCAATTTTTTCTGATATTACTATTTAATTTTTAACATTCGGCTGTATGCGTGGGTAAAAAAACAAAAAAAATTGTGGAAAAGGTAGGTCTTGAACCACAGACATTCCGTTTACAAAGTCAACGCCTTATCCAAATAAACTAAATGCACCTATAAGTAGAAAACAAATAATAAAACTATTTTAAAAATTATCATTCTTCTCCCCATTTAAAAAAATTAACTTAATTAAAATTAACTTAACTAATTGACTTAATGCAAAACTAATTATTGAATATTGTATTGTCATTAAGCAAGAGTATGTATACGAAATTTGAAGAAAATGTATTATCAGGAAGTGACTCAAAAATTGATTGCAAGATTTGATGTTCACAGATGAGAAGTTAATAAAGCATTGGGAAAAAATTAACAAAATTTCTTATAGTTCCAGTGTACATAGCAAATGAGTTTCTTAATTATATGGACTGATAAAAATCGTGAATAAATTGCATATCAAAACTTTCAACTGTTGTTAGATCATTATAAAAGATAATATTTTTTTTAACAACGACTCTAAAAAAAAAGGATACAAAAGTTATAAAAAAATTTTCTAAAAATTTTTTTTTTTAATTTACTTTTTTTAATTATTAAATTTTCTAGTTTATTTAATTAAACTTGATATTTCATTAAAATTTCTAATATATATAAACAATATGTAAGTTGATTCCAATAAATGGGCAGTGTATAAGTATTTTTCAACATGTTTTGATATAAGAATATATTAATGATATTTTGCTGACCTATTGTGGTCAGCGTCATCAGAAAATGATTTTACAAAATAACATAAAACAAACCATTTAAAAAGACAACATTAAAAAACGTCAAAAACTAGGATTAAATTAACTTTCATTAAGCATGTTATTTTTTATACGAAGATAAAATCCGAATTTTACTTAATTCAGGTCCAATTGGTTTATCATTGATGGTAGTCATAGCTAAAGCATTTTTGCAAAGCATAGAGAAAATCTCAATTAAATATATGTTGAACTTGAAAACGAAAGAAAACAACTTAATTTTTTAGATATTTGTATTATAAATACAATGAATGGATTTTATGAGTTTTAAGTACACCGTAAAGATGCGATAACAAATGTTCAAATAAAACCGAACTCCAACATCAACCCAAGCATAACCAATGGCGTCTTTAAAGGTTTTTTATGTAGAGCAAAACAAATCTGCTCTCAAAAATATCTCTCACAAGAAATTGATTTCCTCCTAAATACATTTTTTGAAAACCACTATAACAAAAGTTATCTTAATAAAATAACCAAAAACTATTTAGACCACATTTCAAAAAATACTACATCTAATCAATTAAATAAAGAGTTTTTTTAGCTACCTTGGATACCTATTATTGGACCAAAAATCCAGAGAGATTTTAGAAAACAAAACATCAGAGTTATATTTACTTCAGTTCCCAATTTAAATAACATATGCAACAACAAAACAAAACTACTTCCGAACTCAAATCCGGGAGTTTATCAACTTAAATGTTTATGTGGAAATATATATATTGGTTAGAACAAAAAAAAATCATTTCAAGAAGTGTAGAAAACCTAAGACCTTGTAAAAATCAAAAATGGACAAGTTCAGGAGCCACGGAACATTCTAGAACATGCCGAGGTAACTTTAATTGGTTAAATATTAAAACCATGGCATGACCATGGATAAGAAAAATTAGAGAATTCCTGGAGATTAACAAAGCAAGAGTTCGATATGAGGTGTTGGGCAATGTGTTCTAAATCAAGATAACAGGGGTTACAACAAGAATCTGGGGACCCATTTTGACAAAAATTTAATTGAGTTTATTGTTATATTATTTAATTGGTTTTTATATTTGACACTTTTTAATGTCTTCTTTCTATACGGCTTGTTTTATGTTATTTTTTAATGTTTTATTATTAACTGATGACGCTGACCACAATAGGTCAGCGAAATATCGTTAATATATTATTATATCAAAATATATTAAAAAATAGTTATACACTGCCCTTTTATTGGAATCAACTTACATATTATAAACATATCGTATAACAAGAACATGAATTTTAAAGATATCATTATATGTATATACATACATACACAGTCACTTCATTATATTTCAACCTGTATCAGTGTGTGTGCGGATATTATAAACAACAGAAACGTTTTTAATTCAATTTAAATTAGTAATAGTAAAAAGATAAAAAAAAAAAAAAAGATTAAAAATACTTCTTTTATTTTCAAATGATGTGTGCAAAATTAAAAACAATAAAGCAAAAAAATCATACATTTTTACAAAATCTTGTGGATTAAAACTTTTGATTTTTTAAAATTCAATCAAGTTTTAATTTTTTAATTTAAATTTTCTATTCTCATTGGGACGAAACGCTTTGAAAATAGTAAACATTCCATTCTAACTGTTAGCAGTAATGACTTCAAAACTTTTCATTCATTGTTTGTACAAAATAGATAACTGCTTTCTAATTTAAACTGAATGTGTCATTTAGATGTTATCAAGTGAATAATATTTTATATACTTAATAAATATATAACAGACTTATACTACTATAATATATATTAGTGTAAGGTAATATATATTAATGTAAGGTAATATATAATAGTGTAAGGTAATATATATTAGTGTAAGGTAATATATGAGTGTAATATATATTAGTATAACCACAATAAAGTAGCCTCCTTGTCTGTAGTGGCCTTCTTGGCCTTGGGGAGGTGAATTAACAACAACAACAAAATAATGTGGGCGTTATATTAGTGAGTTTCCATCCTGATGGCGGTCTTTGAAATATCAAGTGCAGATGAATATTTTTTGATATTACAACAAATAAACAAAGAGCTTGAACTGGAGAACAAACAGCTTTAATTCTTTGAGGAAAAACAAGGGATTGAAAGTGAGTTACAGGTGATGAAAAGGCTTTAAAAAACCAATAATTTAGACAGTCTGCTATAGACTTTTTATTGAACAATTGTGTTCCATTGTGGTCAAAGAGAGATCGAATGTCACTTTTACAAGATTTTTGGCTGTTTACATTAGAGTAGAACTTTTTCAGGCAAGATTTGCAAGCAAACATGATTTCACTCTCAAACTTTAATACTGCATCAGCCACAAGTTTTTTGACCATACGATTTTGTTTGCTGTACAACACTTGAATACTATCTTTAAATTTACTAAAAATTTTTCTTTAGTTGCAGCTTTAATAGAAGAATTTCCATTTTGAATCATGAACTGTTCGATCAAAAAAATGTATGCGTCTTTGAATATTTCAAAGCTTTCGTCAGCTGATTAATTTGAGAATAAGTTTGGCCTGGCGATTGCCTTTAACCTTTCATTGATTGCATATAGTCACCTTTGTTATAGATATAATTTACTTTGTGAAGTTTTAGTCGATAAATTAAGTCTGTAATCCCATAAGAGTGAATTGTGAAAATGATTTTTCTGAGTACATCCAAGTGGTGGACCAATTGTAACATTTTAAATATAATCAAGTTCATCTGATAGCACTAGGTCAAGCATATTATTGATAAAAATTGGTTCAGTGACAAACTGTGATAGGAAACAATCATTGATAGTATCTAAAAAAAATTAACTAGACTGTTTTCCACTTTTACATTGGCTACCCAAATCAATCCACCTGATATCACTATGATTAAAATCACCAACAAATAGAACACTTGTAAATTTTTTTCACCATCACTTAGAGCTTTAGCACATTTGATTGACTTTACAATTTTAAAATTAGACTCATTTCCGGTAAACAGCTGGCGATAAATACATTGGATGACAATATATACATATATATACAGAGCAATAATAAATTAGTAAAAACACTTATCTAATTTTTAGTTCCTTCAACAGCATGTTTCTCCATAGCACAGTGGGCCAGTAGGTGGACAAAATGGGAAAAATTTTAGTTGTCTAATCTTAAAAACTCATTTAATTTTAGTATCTATATATATATTAGGAGAAATTTATTGGTAATTTAGTTTTATTAAATCCCTTAGTTACCAGGACTCTGAGCATTTGAATATTGAAATAAAAAAATAAAAAAATATAAATTAGTAATTTTGGTGACATCAACGTTGTGTGATATTTTAATTTCATCTACGGTTTTAAAACAAAAAATTACTACATGTTATTTTGGAGTATTTAGAGATAAAAAAAACAATTGTGAGGAATAAAATCTGTCATAGCATGTTATCTCAGTTATACTTTGAAAATTACAGATTAAAAAAAAAAATCTTTAAGAAATATATTTTTTGCCACACTATAACTAATAATTTCCACATTTTGCCATGTGCTATCTTTATATTTGAGCTATATGATGCTTCAATCGAGTTTCCATTGATTGTTTGTCCCCTTAAATCCCCGTTTAGATTTTATGTTTTAACTTGGTTGCTATGGTAGTTAATTTTGCATAGCAACAATCCATTTTTACATTTACGTTGTTTTATAGTATAATATTTGCGCTAAGTACACAATATTGGGCGTATGTATTAAAATAAGATTCAGTTCTTAAGAGGTTAATTTTTTTTGTTGCTATGGATACCTTACTTGGCATAGCATAGCGTCTTTACATTCAGCAATTTTTGGCTGAAGAAATTTGTTCAGCCAAAAATTGCTGAATGTAAAGACGTTGATTTTAGGCATGCTGCTCAACGATTTGTTAACTTGTATAAAAAAAAGTGGAAATCTGCTAACTCTACTGTCAAAAATTTTGAAAAGAAGTTTGTAAACTGGCTTAATGAACACTTAGTTATCAGTAAAAGACAATGAACCAACTGCAAGTAGACGTGGTCAAAAACCAGTTACATTTGATGATAGTTATACTAAAACTAAAAATGGTGTGCATCTGGTATACTTGAATCTCATTCATCCAATGAATTATTTTTTGCTGCTAGTAAAAAACTAGGAGATGAATCTATTGTTATTGCTGCCAAGAACGTTTTAAATATTTCAAATACAGATAAAGCAAGTAATTATTTTGCAGACAAAGCACTGGCTTTAATAATTGATGCCAGCCTGACAAAAGCTTCATATAAATTGATTAAAAACGGAGCTTTGGAGAAAGAATATAACATCTACCCTGCTTACAACAAGGTCAGGGATGCAAAATTGTCCCTTATGAGTCCCTTTATCGATGGTATTATATGGCTCAATAAGTTCTTAAAGCATTGATACATGGACATCACATAACTAAATGCCGTACATTATTCATCGAACTTATGTCAGAGGAAGCTCAAAAGGCTATAAATACTTCAAATCTTATCGCGAAAATTTCAGCCAAAAAACAGACAGTAGAGCAACAAATACTGATCAAATCAATAGACTCCTAGTTTCTTTATTTCATCACTGCGTTAATCAACATCACACCTAACAAATCATATCAGATGTTTTACAATTATTTAAACAATACTCAAACGATATTACTTTTTATAATTTTTGGTAAAATTTTATGTTGACAATCTTTCCACAATTTTTTTGTTTTTATTATTGCTAAACCATTATTTACCTAAATACTTAATTGTTATTTAATACAGGTGGGTCAAAAATCCAATAAAATTTATTCAAAAATCAATTTACCCGTTTGTAACTAAGGAAAGTATCTGGTAACTAAGCAATATAAGTATCCATAGCAACTAAATAATAAAAATTAATCACTTTTATAAGAAATGTGATCTCATATTGGCACTCATGCCAAATTTAGTGATTATAGCACTCGTAAAATATCTGCAAATACCAAAAATAGGTTGTTGCTAAGCAAAATAAAGGTATCCGTAGCAACAAAACAAAAACTTTTTACCTTCATAAAAAGCGCAGACTTGATATTAGTAATTATGCTAATTTTAATGAATATAGCCTTATTATTAAAATAGTTATGAATTTTGTCCAGTAAAAAAGAATTCTGGCTCACTGTGCATAGGTTTTTATTAGTAGTGAATTCAGGTCCACTGTGTATAGGTTTTCATCAGTAGGTTCATCAGGAAGCTTCCTTCATGATGAACCTACTGATGGAGAAACATGCTGTTAAAGAAAATAAAAATTAGATTAGCGTTTTTACTAATTTATATATATAAATATACATATATATATATATATATATAAATATATATATATATATATATAAATATATATATATATATATATATATATATATATATATATATATATATATATATATATATCAGGCCTTGTTAAGAAGCGCTACGCAACTCGCATTTTGCTTGCGAAAAGGCGATTTCCCTACGCGTTCAGCAGTTTTGCGCTACGCAAAAACTTATATCTTTTAGAATATTTAAATTATCTTTTGATTATCGTTAACGTGACGTTTATTCAGAAGAAATAAAGTCGTAAGTAAAAGCATTTAACCGCAATTGTAAAATAATAGATTTTTTTGTTAAAGAAACAGTTTGTTTCATAATTTTTTTTTTGTTATTAAAAATTAGTTAAAAAAAAAAAGTGTTTTAAGTTTTATCTTAAGGAATTAAATATATAAATTCCTTTTAAATATAAAAATTATTTTTAGTCATAGATTTTTTTGTTAAAGAAACAGTTTGTTTCATAATTTTTTTTTTGTTATTAAAAATTAGTTAAAAAAAAAAAGTGTTTTAAGTTTTATATTAAGGAATTAAATATATAAATTCATTTTAAATATAAAAATTATTTTTAGTCATAATAAGTTTAAAAAATGCACAATTTATTTTGATGTAAATATTTTATTAATAAGATATTTTGTTTATTGGTAATTCCATAACGTAAAGTTTTAATGACGTTCATTTAATTTATGAAAATAAATTATGATCACGAATATGTTATCGGTAACTGATAAATAACAAAAAAAAACTTTATTGTTTAAAAACATTATTAAAAAGAGTTCACAAATTAAATAAGAAAAAATGTATTAACAGTTGATAAGATAACCAAAAACCAAATATAAAATCATAAGAAAATAAACAAATATTTTACGTTTCATGAAAAAAATATTTTTTTCAAAATAAAATTTAGTTCATATTTGAAAAAAATAATAAAAATGATTTTTTTAATAAGAACTTAGATTTTATTTGTAACTTTTGTTATAGTGAGAAAAAAACAAACTGTTTGTATGATTTTTAACGCGTTAATAAAATAACTTTAATTACAATGCGGTAGTTGAAAAGACGCTAGTGACGCAATATAACTTCTAACGATGCAAAATATATTTGCTGAGTTGAGTTACTTAGAAATGCGTTACGCATTTTCGCTACGCAGCGAAATCTTGTAACAAGGCCTGATATATATATATATATATATATATATATATATATATATACACATACATAAATACAGGGTCAGTTCATTGCATTTTAACCTGCATCAGTATCTGTGTGTCTATACATGTATATATATATATATATATATATATATATATATATATATATATATATATATATATATATATATATATATATATATATATATATATATATATATATATGTAAATTATGTTAGTGTATTTTACAAATAGAGTGCTCAATGTTCTTAAAAAACAGAGCAATAATAAATTAGTAAAAAACACTTATCTATAGTATAGTAAAATAAAACTAGACAAAATTAATAACTCTATTCGGAAAAAATTAGGTTTACATCAGTGGAAAAATACCACTGATGTTATAGATTGGTTTTATAAAATTAACAATAAAAATGAATGCACATTTATACAATTTGATATTATTGATTTTTACCCCCAATTACAGCAGAAATTTTAGATAAAACAATAGAATTTGGAAAATCCCATTTAGAAATTACTGAGGACACTATCTGTATAATTAAGCACTGCAGAAAAACTTTACTCTATTTTAATAAGGAAACATGGAAGAAAAAACCAAGCACGAATGCTTTGATGTAACAATGGGAAGTTACAATGTATATATATATATGTATATATATATATATGTATATATATATATATATATATATATATATATATATATATATATATATATATATATATATGTGTATATATATGTATATATATATATGTGTGTGTGTATATATATATATATATATATATATATATATATATATATATATATACACACACACAAATGTATTAAATAAACTATTAGGCCCTGTGTTCGTATATACAAACCTACAGACCCCTTATGCTTGTTCCCAAAACATGCCAGAGGGGGCAACCAATTTCATTGCCCCCTCATTTATAAGGGATTAATGAAATTCTGCCAAAAAATATAAGCAATAGTTTGGCTATGAACACTGGAATGTTAGTTACCTATATTTAAAAAACTGCTATTTATTTAAACTTGAAAATCAAAGTAAGTAAGGTTAAATAAAAAGATAAATGTATATTTGAAATATTTATTTGAAATTATTATTTAACAAAAAAAAATTTGACAATCTAATTAAATTATCAAGTTTATCTCTTTATCTTTTTCTGTATCACGCCAAGGCCATCATTAAATTTACTTTTTGAAATTGTACTGGATTTTTGTTTTGGTGATCTGAATGCAGATCAAACTTTGTCTACTGTTAGTTATATATTCTGTTTTTTTAGTTTCATTGGAATATCTGTGATTATTATGTCCCATTTGATTTACAAAAATCAAAGTTTCAGCATATTTTTAAAAATTTTTGAAGCATGACTGAGTATGCCAATAGTTTGGTGATAGTGACAGACAGTCTTAAACTTGTTGCTTATCATGGCAAAGATCAGGTAAGAAAAATCGTTAACCAAGACAAACAAAGATAGTGCTTTTTTACTAATATTTGTAGACATTTAATAAATTTCCTTGATATCAACTTTTACTTTGTTTTCAGGCTTATTGTAGTCAAAGCTAGACATATCAAATGACAGAACTGCTGATGCAATTTTTGCCTTCTCCTCTAATGTTAACTCATCATCTAGCAAAGCTAGAAATATCATGGTTGAATCCAAATACCAACAATGCTTATACTGAGACTCTAATACAGCATCAACAGCTATAGGGTTTGTACATACATTCTTGTACAGATGCATTTGATGTATAACTGTAAGATCACGAAACGGAGCTTTAATGACATCCTCAGATTGTAGATACCATTTTGCATAAAAACAATCAATAAATTCTGATATAAGCTTAATTTGAGTTTTCAGCTTATCATTTTCTTGAACAAATGGAAGTTGATTGCATAGAAGTAAAAGCTTTAGATAATAAATTGCTTTTCCTAAAAATCTTGCATGATGAATAGCACCAGTTTTTCTTACTTTATATGTAAAAGGAGATAAATAAGTGATTAATTCTGCAAGCTCACTTCTATCATCTGGTTTACCACCATAATACATGGTTTAACAACATAAGCTAGGCAAAATGTCAATTACTTACTAGCTGTCTTTTAAAAGAGAGCTTTTAACCTTATTTCAATCAAATCGTAACAGTTGAACTGGATTATAATTAATTAATTAGGGTCTTCAAAATTTTTTTAACTTTTTGAAAAAAAGAATGATCAGGTCCATTAGTTTTGTCATTGGTCACTAATTTCCAAAAATGAAGAATTCTTAATTCAGTCACATGATGTCAACAGGCTTTTTTGGTCACATGATGTCAACAGTCACATGATGTCAACAGGCTTATTTGGAGAAGATACTTATCTAGTTCTTTAGATATTCTGGAAACTGATTCTTTATTTGTCCCATCATTGGATGACGTTTTATCAAAGCATATTCCATTAGTTTTTGACGTAAGTTGATACTCCTTACTTAAATTCATTACACCTAAGAACTGACCTCCCACCAATGGATGATGCTAGTGGAGGTACTCCAAGTAGGTAAGTCTCTCCATTAATGTTAATTAAAACAGCCATTTTATCCCTCTTTATTACTTTTCCTGTTTTTAGCTCAAACAAGGTCTTGCCATCAAAATGAATTATACATGGATATGGAGATGCATCAATGGCTATCTTATCTTTTTTAATATTATCTTTTGTAATGATGGACATTTTTTAATTTTTTTTACAAGCAGTTGACTGGCTGCTTTTAACTTTTTTAAGAATTGCATTTGTTACCTTCTGTAAAACATTTGGCGATATATCACAGGCTGTAGCAGTAAGTGAAACATTACCAGCATAAATATCTTTTGGAATTTTTGCAGTTACAGTATCTGGGTTTTCAGAGACTTCTATGTGATACCAATCACTTGGATCAAAATCAGATTTGATTGAAGAGTCCTCGCTTAGAATTATGTCCATAAGTTCACTGTTGGGTATATCATCTATCAAACTCTTGGCTGTGAACAATTTTTCTTCCTGAAACTTTCTTTTTGAAAATTTTTTTTTGCCAAATTTACAGAAAAATTGTAGTTATAGTTTTTAATTTTAGAATCGGTAAAAAAAAAAAAAATTAACTGGTTAAACCAGAGATTAATTATCTAAGTAAAAGCATTGACTACCTTTTTTTTATTATTCTCTAATAACCAATAAACTTTCTTTCACCTTCTTGATCTTCCAGAAATTTTAAATCTTTAATCTTGTCTTTTAGAGATCTTTTTTTTATCTTTACTGATCATGTTATTGAGGTTAGAAGCTCAAAAAACCAAAAAAAGTTTTTTAATTTCGATCTTAAACTCATTTTGTTTAGTCAAATCACCTATAGTTCATCTTTTTGAATTTTTTTTCTAGTTGGAATAGAACTTTTGCATGTTAAAAACTTTTTTAACTAAACTTAAATCAGTTAACACATTAAAGCCAACTTTAATCCAGAGCCTCTTTATTTTAGACAAAATACATTCACAACAACTATCTGAACATCTTTAAAATTTTTTTTTAAGGGCACAAGCAATAATATTCAATGGCGTAAGTATAAATTATCAATTATATATTAAATATTGAAGAACATCCAAGCCTATTGGAAGCTGTACATCTAAACATCTAAAGATTTAGACATTTTTAAATAAATATTTTAGTTAAAGTAAATAATTCTAGTATTAATAAAAATGTTTCTACCTAATATAGCTGGTTTTGCTTCTTTTACAATAAAAAGTTCCTTTTTCTTCAATCTAAGTTGTGCTTCAGTCATTTTAATTATGTTTATTGTATGTACTAATCTAAAACTATTAGAAAATCAAAATGATAAACATCATACGTTGCACCAAAATATAAATATATAACAATAGGAATAACTGAAAAATTTCAAAAAAATACCAATTTTCATGATTTTCAATATTACCAAACAAAGATTTGTGAGGGTAACAAAAAAACCATATATTTTTAAACTAAAATATGTCTATATATATAGTAAAAAAAAATTACCCCTCCCTCAAGATGTCCAAAAATTACCAGTTTTAGGTCATTTCCCCCCTAAATTATTGGTTTGAGGGGCGTCAAAAGTGATCCAATTGGGCTCAAACTTTTTGAGGCTCATTTTTTATATATTTGCCCCAAATTTAGGGGTATGGTTTTTTAGATTTAAAAAGTTACTTTTTTTGACTACCCCTATTATATATATATATATATATATATATATATATATATATATATATATATATATATATATATATATATATATATATATAGTTCTATAGTTTGTTGGCTTTAGGAAGAGCGGAAGGAAAAAAGTGATTCTTACGCCAACACATACGTCACTTTTAATTACTTTTGACTTTCGTCCAACATTTCCGTGTTGGACGAAAGTAAAAACCATTAATTTAATTACAAATCAATCGTTTTTTAAAAAAACCACAAAAACGCAAATTTAATTGACCAGAATGTTTTTAAAAACATTCTGAATGTTTTTATAACATTTTGAATGTTTTTAACAATATAAACAATGTTTTTATTTTTATTTTTTTTAATAAAATGTTTTTATTTTTATTTTTTTTAATAAAATGTTTTTATTTTTTTACTGTAAATCATGCGCGGAGTGTTGCTACATCGACTATCTTATAGCCTGACTCGCAAGGGAGTGCTGCTACATCGACTGACAAATAGCCTGACTCGCAAGGGAGTGCTGCTACATCGACTGACAAATAGCCTGACTCGCAAGGGAGTGCTGCTACATCGACTGACAAATAGCCTGACCCGCAAGGGAGTGCTGCTACATCGATTGAGGGTTTGGTTGGGGCAGGCAGTCTATCATTATTAAAAAAAAAAAATTCCGGTCTTGCATTTTAATTTTTACTTTTTGTCAACAAAATATCGAAAAAACTTTCTGACAACATCTAAGGGTTCTATATATATATATATATATATATATATATATATATATATATATGAGTCAGGCTATAAGATAGTCGATGTAGCAACACTCCGCGCACGATTTACAGTAAAAAAAATTAAAAATATTTTATTAAAAAAATTAAAAATAAAAACATTTTATTAAAAAAAATAAAAATAAAAACATTGTTTATATTGTTAAAAACATTCAGAATGTTTTTAAAAACATTCTGGTCAATTAAATTTTCGTTTTTGTGGTTTTTTAAAAAAATGATTAATTTGTAATTAAATGAATGGTTTTGACTTTCGTCCAATTCCGAGATTTGTATATACATATATATATATATATATATATATATATATTATATATGTATATATTATATATATATATATATATTATATATGTATATATTATATATATATATATATATATATATATATATATATATATATATATATATATATATATATATATATATATATATATATATATATATATATTAGGGCTGTTCATGTGAACACAGGAAAAAAAATTTTTTCTCGGATTTGAATGCATAGTTGTTTATTTTGTGCCATTTGACATAGTATTTGACTGTGGAAAAAATCTTTCCAATCAGATAATGTTTAGGGGGTGCTCAATGACCATAAAGTTTTACGAAAAACGTCAAAAACGTGTAAAAAGTTCCAAAGTTCCAAAAATTTCTAGAACCTGGTTAGTTAGATTTTTTCCACTGAAATATTGTCTGATTGCGTGCTATATAGATTAATTAAAGTGCAGCAGATTAACTGTCATCAGGGCACCAGACTAAAAAATGTCTGCTAGTGTTTAAAACAACTGTGTTTATATCATTTTGTTAAAATTTGTATTCATAATTTTAATACTATTATTTAACTCAATTTAGAATTTGTTCAAACAGAATAAAAAGGTTTACAAGTATAAATATTATTTTTATTTGGAATTTCAGTTTGACAACAAATGTATTAATATTTTGATAGTACCTAACCTTAGTAACCTATTACAGAAAACTAGCATGGTAGTCTGGTAGTGTATTGTTTGTTATTAAGTGCAGATAATAATAATTTCTAATTTGAAAATATTTATTTAATTTCTTTAGTAATAATTATTATAATATATTGCTGCAGCTGCATAAACCAACAACTGAATGATAAGTTTGTATAATATGGTATTGAGTTTTGATTTTCTCATAATATTTCAGTTATCATTGAAATGGCAGCATCATCTCGTGTTGCTATCTCTACATGACTTCAAACCAAAATCTTTTTAATTGGACAACCAGAGCCAAATCTTCCAGATAAAGTTCTTCCCGTAACATCTGATGTTTTAAAAACATTTTTTTATCATCTTAATTCAACCAAAAAGTCAGTGCCTGAAAGTCTTAAAACAACTGTTGATGAACTGATTATTATTTGGAATAAAGCCCGTATTCCGACAGCATTTCATCCGAATGTAGTCTCAAAGTTGAAAACTTTAGTCCAGGAATTTAAATTAATAAAAAAAAATAAATCCAGATTGTCAGATTCTCAGAAATCGAGAGAGAAATCATTTACAGACACCATTGGCCTACTTTTTGACATTGCCCACAAGGATGCTGAAACCATAATCAGAATTGAAGAAGATAAAGAATTTTTATTGGATCAGAGATGTCAGAGAAAAATGGTGATGTTTGGAGAGGACAAAGAACTTTCAAAATTAGAAGAAAGAAATGAAGCAAGGAAACAAGCTGAGAGAGAACGAAAGCTAAAAGAAGAGCAAAGACAATCTGGTGCGAGTGCAATAGTTCCTGTTATTGAACCTTTACATGACGAAAGTTATAGTGATGACAACGATAACGATGCTGTTGATAATGACAAAATGGTTGATAGAGATTTTGAGATAGAAATCCCTGTTTATTACAGACAACAAGTCAGTAAAGCAAGTTCTTCAGGGTCAGCTGAATCAAGTTTAGCAAGTACTCCAAAACGACAATGTATCTTAGATACAATTCTTGACTCGCCTGATGTTTCATCAACATTAGACAGAATTAATCTATCTGACACAAAATTTACTATACTAGCAGCAGCAATTGCAAGGGCTGGTGGACAGAACCTCGATGATGGATCATTGTCACGTTCTACAGTCCATAGAAAACGAACCTATCATCGATCAAATATTGAAGCCACTGTTCGAACTGAATTCTGCGATTTGGACAAACCACCATTAATCGTCCACTGGGATGGCAAACTGATGATAGATCATACAAATTCTGCAGCCCATAAAGCAAATGTTGACCGGCTATCTGTAGGTGTGACAGGTCACAATGTTGACAAAATACTTGGAATAGCAAAACTATCAGCTGGAACTGGAGAAGCCCAAGCAAAAGCAGTTATTCATCTGCTTAATTTCTGGGACATAATTGGTGATGTTATTGGAATGAGTTTTGATACTACAGCCTCTAACACTGGCTCCAAAAATGGTGCATGTGTAGTTCTAGAGAAACATATAGGTAGAAATTTGTTATATTTCGCTTGCAGACACCATGTTCATGAGATCATAGTAGCAGGAGTGTTTAGATCACTATTTGGACCATCATCTGGTCCCAACATACCTCTTTTCCAGAGATTTCAGCAATATTGGCCCAAAGTTAATCAAGGAAATTTTAAACCTTTGGATGACATTCAAATGAAAATACCCCTGGTGCAAGAACTACAAAATGAAGTGATTGCATTCCTCAAAGAAAACCTGCATGTTAAAATGCCAAGGGATGACTACAAAGAAATCATGGATCTCTGTCTGTTAATACTTGGAAAACTGCCTGATCAAGAAGAGAAAAATTATCATTTCAAGATCCCTGGTGCTTATCACATGGCTCGCTGGATGGCCAAGGTTATTTATTGTTTTAAGATTTATTTATTTCGTGAAGAGTTCAAGTTGACCACAAAAGAGGAAAAAAATCTCTGTGAATTTTGCTTATTTGCTAGTCTGGTTTATGTAAAATCTTGGATATCATGCACAAATGCCAGCGATGCTCCAGTTAATGACTTGTTTCAGCAACTTAAGCAGTTTGCAGTTGTGAATAAAACGATTTCCGAAGCAGCAGTCAAGAACTTTCAAAACCATTTGTGGTACCTTTCACCAGAATTGGTCCCACTAGCTTTGTTTTCAAACAAACTTCAAACAGAAGAGAAGCGAAAAATGATTTCCAACATGAAATTTCACGGTGAGAACTGGTCTGAAAGGTTGATCAAATTAAAGAACATTGAAAGTCTAGAGAAGAAATCTCTGGACATGCTGGTGACATCAGTTTCAGCAAGTGCGTTGCGGTCAATGAAGGTTGATATTGATTTTCTGTTCAACAACGATCCAGCTACCTGGAATGATTCCCCAGAATACCAAGAAGGAAAAAATTTAGTATATTCATTGAAAGTAGTAAATGATGCTGCCGAACGATCTGTGGCTTTAATGTCGATGTTTAATGAATCGATTACAAGGAATGAATCTGAAATGCAGAGGTTAATTCAGGTGGTTGAGGATCACAGAAAGCGAGTGCCAGATGCCAGAAAGTGTACTCTGAAGAGTTATAGTCCTCGCTAGCATTAACATTGCACGAACTATAACATTACGATAATTAAATGTTAATTGCTCATATGTTTTTTTGTTTATAATTCGTATTTTAATCAATGACAAAGAGTCAAAAATCCTAGTGTTTTATTTTGGAAAAATTCTGATATAACAAAAACCGCAGAACTTTAGTCGTATTGCAGTATTTTATTTCATTAATTTCTCTGCTAATAAACCAGTCTAAAGTGGATGTGGATTGTAATTTGTATTCAGAATTTAATATTTAGAGATAATTAAAACTGATCAAATCTGAAAAATCTAATTAACCGGGTTTTAGAAATTTGTGGAACTTTGTTACTTTTTCCATGTTTTTCACATTTTTCGTAAAACTTTATGGTCATTGAGCACCCCCTAAACATTATCTGATTGGAAAGATTTTTTGCACAGTTAATTACTATGTCAAATGGCACAAAATAAACAACTATGCAATCAAATCTGAAAAAAAAAATTTTTTTGGACAGCCCTAATATATATATATATATATATATATATATATATATATATATATATATATATATATATATATATATATATATATATATATATATATATATATATATATATAAAATTAGTAAAAAACACTTATCTAACTTTTTCTTCTACTTGAAGTTTCACCATTGCTGGATCATCAAGAAGAGTTACTGAATCTCAAAAAAAATTCAATTTATAGAAAATATATTTTACATATATTTTACAGGAAGTTATAAATTATTATAAAAAAATTTTAATTACTATATTTTTTTGGTTAACGGGAAGTTACAGAAAGTAATTATTAAATAAATTTCTTTGGAATGGGAATAGTTTAATTTGGTCATTTGTTTTTATAATTTTTTAAGAGGTATTTATTTTCGTGCCTACATTTAGAAATTAATTCAGATTTTTTATTTAATAAATTTTCCTGATTTAAATGAGTAATCATTTCAAATTTATCTTGCAAACATAGTATACATTTTTTGGAAATGTTATTATAGGCAGGGGCAGATTTTAGAATAGACCATTGTAAATTAAAATTTTTCTTTTTTTCTTTTAAATCCCAAATATATTTTGACAGCATAGTCTCTTTTGAATATTTTTTGTGTTTAAACAATTGTTTGTTGTTGGCATAACGCTTTTTCCATTCCCCTCGGTTAAGCCAATATATCAGGGTTATTATGTGAGGAAACAATGCACTTGTAAATTACATTTATCAAAAAGCATTTTCCATTTCGAGGGCAATCTATTTTTTGTTTACAATTACAATAATCAGTGTTTTTTTCTTTTATATGTTCGTTTTTATAAATTAACGTGTAGTTGTGGCCTTTTATAATTCTTTCTAAATTTTTTGTACAACTATAACTTACTTTAATGGTATTTCAGTTAAAAATCTTATGTAATTTATTAGAGGGAGGAAGATGTTTGTCTACTAATTTTAGAAAAATTTTACCTATATTTGTTGAAACATTTTTGTTGTACTAGTTGGGGGTTGAACCAAATTATGTTTCTATTTCTATTACGCTTTTTTGCAATTTTCTTTTCAAATTTTAGCTCGAAATTTTGAAAGCCACTTTTTTTAAGGGCATCTTCATAAACGCGTTTAGAGGAGTTAAAAATATTTTTATTAGAAGAGTTTTGGTTTAGCCTATTGTTAATTGAAATAGGAATTTGTTTTAGAATTTGAGGGGGATGGTTCGAATTCACATTAATATACAATAATTCGTCATCAGGCTTTTTGTAGGGCTTATAGGAACTTTCTGAGAGGTTAAATGTGACATCAAGAAAATTCACTATTTTTAAATTTATGATTAATATTAGTTTGGAAGCCAATGTTTTTAAAAACTTTATTAATATCCTTTCTAATTTTATCGAGTTGTGCCCCTGATTTTTTATGTATTATTATTAAACCGTCGTCGCGATAAAGACCTAATTTGGATTATTTTAGCTAGGGTATTTAAAATATATAAACCTACAAATTCGCAAATTTCTGCTCCGTCGTAACTTCCCATAGTTACATCAAAGAATTTGTGCGTGGTTTTTTCTTCCACGTTTCCTTATTAAAATAGAGTAAAGTTTTTCTGCAGTATATATATATATATATATATATATATATATATATATATATATATATATATATATATATATATATATATATATATATATATATATAAATTAGTAAAAAATCACTTAACTAAAATTTTTCTCATTTTACAGTGTTTCATCAATAAAGACTCATCAGAAATGCAATAAATATATATATATATATATATATATATATATATATATATATATATATATATATATATATATATATATATATATATATATATATATATATATTAGGTCAGTAAATTATATTTTGACCAATTTAAAGAAAACTTTGTGGGACACAATATCTGATTTTTCTGATTTTTACATCTTATTATGTGCATTATGTAGATAGGTTAAATTTGAAATTTCAGACTTTCAAGTAGTTTTGTACGTACACCGTTCCTTATTATATTAGTAGCTACAGTAAAGGTCTTTTAAAGTACAGAGTATATTGGTGCTAACAGTAGTATCAAGGAATTTTAATAGTACATTAGTGGCCCGTTCTTTATTCATATATTTTTCAGAATTACAGTCTATAAGTAAAGCATAATAGCATATAATAAAAAAGTAAGAGTGTAAAAAATATTGATGAATCAAATTCTATTTGTATTGAAGTTATTAAATTTTTGTTTCAACTAAATATTTACTTTCTTGAAACTAAATATTACTATAATTAGAATCCAAAGACAAATAGACGATTACTACTCAAAGGTGTTTCAGCGACTAGCCCACAGACTTTTTTCGAAAAAAAAAGAATAACTCAATTTAACAATTTTTTTGCTCTAAAATAAAAACTGAAATTTTTTTACTAAAAAACTGCTTCATATCTTTTTTGATAACATCATTTAAAGCCTAATTTGGAATATTTTGGAAATTCATAGGGGTTTCTGTTAGGTAGAAGGTAAGTCATTTTTTTTGTTAAATAACAAAAATTTGGTAACGCAAGTTAAGAAAAACAAAAGAAAAATAAGTTTAAAAAATTTAAAAAGAATTTTAAAAAATTAATTAAAACAAGCGTAAGAAAATATTTTTATATACTTTATTCAGTAAGTTTTTAGAAAGACAGACTAGAAATACAAAAAATACAAATTATTTATTTAAAAACTTGTATTGTATTAGAGAAAAATTATGATACCAACTATAGAAAAATCTGAAAATTGCTAAAATATCCCAAAATGAAACTAACTGTAGCATTATTCTATTCATCCACAAGTCTTTACATATAAGTTTTCTGATTAGCTAGTAATGTCTGCAATAAATGGGAAAAATATAGGCAGCTTGTTGCAGTTTAGAACTTAAATATATCTAAAAGCAACATGTCCACTTGCCTAAAAAGTCTAATTTTCAGCCATTTTGAGGTGCTTGTAAATTTTTCTAACACTTTGTTTTGATCTAAGATTACAGCATATAAGACCATTAGACCCAACTATCTGAAAATGCAAACATTATAAACTTGTCAAATCCACACCAAAAATGCCAGCATTTTTAAATAAGACTATTTTTCAATCATCAACAGTTGAATGTGTTACTAGAAACCAGTGCCCCACTAATCTGCCAACTGACCTATGTGAAGGGTGCAACTAATTATAAGTAGTTTCTTAATAAAAAAAAGATATGGTCAGTTAAACCTCCTTGATTGGGTCTTTATAATGAATAGGGACACAAATAAAGGGGGAGTAACTTTTTAAAGAGTTTCAATATTGTTTTAATGTAATAATTTAAACATAATTTACACAATTAAGAATTATTTTATCTTAAAGTCAAAAATGATTCATATTTTTCAAAATAATGCTGAACAGTTTTTAAAAGATTTTTATAATATTTAAGGGGTATTAAATAATTGTGTAATAAAAATAAATAGAGATTCTTGAAGAAAAAAAGTTAAAACAAGTTACAAACAGCTTTTATTATTTTTTGATTTTATTATTTTTTATTATTAATTGATAATTAATAACAATTAATACATGATGATTTTTTTAATCTTTTTTTTTAACAAGATAGAAGTAAAACTATCTAGTGTTTTTGAGCTCAATCTTATGTATCTTGCAATAATGTCACTCACGCGATACCTGGTATTATTGAATATTTGAAATAGCCAGCTATTTGTAAACAGCTGACACAAACAGAATTACATATAAGAACTGTTATCCTACCAGGAAAAATTCACCAAAAAAATGCACAATCAAATATTTAATGAAAATTGATGTCAATTTCAGTGATTTTCCAGTAAGCAAGTATCTTCAAGCTGAAAAATGTCATATTTACTGCTCATTGATGTTACATGAAATTTTAAACAGCATGATTGAGATGAGAAATAATAAATCTTTCAATTTTTTTTTATAGCTGATGTTTATACATACTTTTTTTAGCAACTCAAAATGTCTTTTGGTGTCAAAATCTTCAAAGGGCTATTTCTATTTGGCTTTGATCACCTATAATAAAATGGAATTTAAAGAAACAATGCTTTCAATTAAAAATTAATTTAGATATTTAAATTATATTTAGAAATTTAGATATTATATATCTAAATATCTAAATTAATTTAGAGACCTTCATTTAAACCATAATGGTCTCTGAATAGTTACTACCCTTTATTTGTGTCCCTATCCACTATAGAGACCAGATCATAGGGGGGGGGGGGCAACCAACCATATCTTTCTTTTTGTAAAGATATGACTTAATTAGTTGCACCCCTTATAATGGACCAGTAGGCAAGTTAGAGGGGCACTGGTTTCTAATAACGCATTTAACTATTGAGAATTGAAAATTAGAGTTACTTAAAATTGCTGGCATTTTTTGTGCGCATTTGACAAGTTTATGTTTGCATTTTTAGATAGTTGGGTCTAATGGACTTATATGCTGTTATTCTTAGATCAAAATTAAGTGTTGAAAAATTTACACGCATCTCAAAATGGCAGAAAATTGGACTTTTCAGGCATATGGACATTATATTTTAGGATATATTTGAGTTCTAAACTGCAACAAGCTGCCTATACTTTTTTTGATTTTATAACATATATACCAGCTGTCATTGGTGCATTCTTTTCATTTACTGTATTTACCTCCCCAAGACAGAGGGGATCTTGAATATATGTTTTTTATTTGGGTCTTTGGCAACCATATTTGCCAAGTAGCATGCCCAAATTAACAATAGTTTGTATAAAACCAAAACTTTTTTGATTCAGCAGCTCTAATTTTATAAAGTGGATCATAGTTATTTTATGAAGCCAACTTGATTTGTTTTTCCTCAAATTTTTAAATCATATGAAATTTAAATTCAACTTTCAATTTGACTATAAATATTTGAAGATAAAATATTGAGCCATTGATACAAATATGTATAAACTTTGGTGGTTCCTAATTTAAGTTACAACGTTATAACCAACAGACAAGCATTGTAAAACCATGGCTACTAACTTTATTAATTATTAGAAAACATAAACAAATGAACTTTGTTAATGTTTTCTAATAACTGCAATCTGCGCCAAATGCTATGCACTTTATATCTATTTCAACACTAGCCTAATTGTTATTCAAATATCTTTAATTAAAATAAAATTTTAAAAAGTTGTAACTCAAAATAATTAGAAATTTACCATTCAATCTACTGTAGCCTAAAAGACAACATAGAGCATAATTTAAAAAAAAAGCTATTATTAACAATTTTAAAAATAACAATATAAAAAATACATTAACTTTTAACGCATGTACTTAAATTACATGAAATTATTATTAAAAAGATCTCTGCAAAAACAGAATTTATTTAAAAATACATTTTATACGTACTAAAGTCACAATCTTATATCTTAAAAATTGTTTTGGGTAAACTAACCTGACAAAAAAGTTTTTCCCCAT
Organism: Hydra vulgaris; assembly: GCF_038396675.1. Taxonomy (NCBI): domain Eukaryota; kingdom Metazoa; phylum Cnidaria; class Hydrozoa; order Anthoathecata; family Hydridae; genus Hydra; species Hydra vulgaris. The sequence goes on from NC_088921.1 coordinate 56,533,462, forward strand.
TAAATACCTCCACTGCTTCTAACACACAAGTGGTGTGAAGGCAAACAGTTGTAGAAAAATTCCATATATTATTATTTTCTTTTATGAGTGTCCAACTATCAACTAGAAAATATATGATACCGCGCAATATTTCACTATTATGTATCTCATATGATATCTCTTTGCATAATTCAGCACAATTCAAAGGCAATTGATAAAGAAGATTCTTTACACTGTATGAAAGCCTGTTAAAAGATTCCATATTTTGGTAAGATTAACAATATCTTTAATTCCCTAAAATAGAATGCTTGTACAAACACTTTAACCAAACTTTATCAAAATTTACATATTTATTCTATTTATTTTAATTTATATAAAAATCCCCACCACATCCCTGGTAGTACCGCACTCAATATGTTTCTCCACGCAGCGGTCTTGTTTGTCAAGGTTCATATTTCGGAGTTATAGAGTTAAGAGAGGGTTATACCACAAATGAGTAGCCTCCTCTTCTGCAGTCGCCTTCTCAGCCTTGAGGAGGTGATTTAACAAAAAAAAATATATATATTTTTTTATCTATTTATACTTATTCTTTGTATTTTTATTACATCTAACTAATATATAATGCTAAAAATTGTTTAAATTTTTATTTATAATAATATTTAAAATGAGAACAATTAGTGAGAAATATATCTGGAATTATTAAGTAAAATACTGAATAATGCTAAATATTTTTACATTTTTGTAATAATCTTAAATCAACTTGTAATACCATAATACAAATAGGTTTCTAAAAAACTGCATTTATAAAAAACCGCGGTTTTGGTTTTAATTAAAAAAAACACCTGCGGTTAACCATGGTTTTCGTTTTTTTATGTTAGTTAATAAAACTTATGTAAGTTTATCTTGCATTATTTATTTAAAAAAGTTATTTAAACAAAGTGTTCTAACATCATGTTTACATTTCGAAATAAAACTTATAATGACTTATTTTTATTGTGAAATTTTTTTAAAGAAAACTAAAGATTTTAACAATTTAGCAGATAATTGTGATCTGATTTTTGTGTAGAAACTAGAGCAGCTTGAAAAAAAGCGTTCAACATTTGTTGAGGTGGGCTTTATAGAGAGTATTGCATTGATAAATTTTTCAAGACTTTCTGGTCTTTTGCCTGTTTTCGGTACAACAAAAACTCTTGCTTAAGCCACTTGAATTGATCGCTATCTTTATTGAGAATTTTATTTAATTCATCCATTAGGATGAACTAAATACACTTCTCAATCCATCCATTAGGATGAATTAAATACACTTCTCAATAAAGATAACATCACACACTTGCCTAAACCTACCGATCAATTCAAGTGGCTTAAGCAAGAGTTTTTGTTGTACCGAAAACAGGCAAAAGACCAGAAAATCTTGAAAAAATTTTCAATGCAATACTCTCTAGCAAGCCCACCTCAACAAATATTGAATGCGTTTTTTCAAGCTGCTCTAGTTTCTGCACAAAAATCAGATCACGATTATCTGATAAATTTGTTAAAATCTTTAGTTTTCTTTAAAAAAATTTTGAAACAGGTGAACTATCCGATGTTGCACATAGTGCTTCAGCTGGTAGTGGTTCCTCATCTTTCATTGGTGCGCTTTTTTAAATCTGAATGCAATAAAGTTGCAATTTCTGTATTTATAGCAAATAGTTTTGAAAGCATGCATTCAAGAACAGTATCTGCTGTCGATAACATTGTATCTTCTCTGCTAAGGAATTCCACTGCTAGTTTTGCTGGCTCTAAAGCTGCACGTAATGAAGGAAATGACTTAAAACCTAGCTTGTTGATTAGATCAAGAGCATTTAATTCAGTAAATGTCTGGAATAAGCATTTTTTAATTAGTAACAAAGACGCAGTCATTGAAAAAAGTGAATTCCAATGATGATGAACATTGAGATGCAGTTCGATTTTTTTACCTAATTCCTCAGTAATTTTCTTCTGAAAAATTTGATTACGAACTGATGATATTTTTATTAATTTCACTACTTTATGAGCATTCATCAAAATTTCAGGGTAGTCAACATTAATCTCATTGTTTATTGATTCAAAACTAAAATTATCATTTTAAACTCCATGTTTATCTTCTTCTGAATCACTGTCCGTTTCCTTGGGAATTGGTTTGCCTGTGTCTTTATTTTTCTTGTATAACGTGTCGCATACATCAAGATGAATTGCATGATTAAAGCAAAACTGATCAACAATGTCCGTTAACTGCATGAGCTTCTTGTTTATTGCTGCACCATCTTGAGAAGAACCTACTATATCTCGTTAAGCTGAACTTATGTCCCATTTTAATTTTTCAATAGTTTTTTGTTTCATCACTTCCTTTTTATCAAAAAAATCATGATGGATTCATCACAGTTGTTGGACTTTTAGGAAGATGATTTCCTCTTTGCTAAATCGATGAGAGAATAAATTTGTTGTTTGTTATCGTATTAATCAAAACACCGTCTGTAGCTAGATCAGCTACAATTTCTTTAAGGTTCTTTTTTTGTAAATAACTATCCATGGTTTTTTTGTTTTTTACTGGTGGTGATTTTGAGCTGCTGCTTAATTCCCAGTCAAAGTGCTATTGATAGTGATTTTATGACGCAAAATATGATTCCACAAAGTAGTTGTGGATCCACCAGAACATGTTACAAAAGAACTGTATCCATTACAGATGCCTTTAACATCTCTTGAATTTGGAATTTTACGCCGGGCAGCAAATTTCCATACTGTTGACATGATTTACCTGGAGAATATATTTTTCAAAATATATTTTTATTATAAGAATTATAAAGAATTAGAAACATTGATAATTATTTTTATTACATACACTGCAGGCCAAAAGTTTCTGGATACTTGATATTTTTATATAAAAAGCTAAAATCTATCCTGTATCATTAAATTAATTAATAATATTAATTTATAATATTTAAACTTACTAATTTTAAGCGTTTATGTAAGTTTGAGGTCAGTAATTGGGTATTACTGACCTCAAACTTCAAACATAAATAAGTTTGTTTTTTTATTTAAAAATATTTCGACAACTTCCAAGTTCATAGGATTTTTAGGGTATTCATTAAAAAAGAAAATTATAATAGTGTTTAAAAAAATATATTTTCATTTTGAAAAAATGTCAGCTATTGCCATAGTTACAAATTCAAAGTGGCGAAAGTCATAAATTCTTGAAATTCGGAAAGCTAATTGAGTTGGTACACTGTTTTTCAATGAAACTTTCTAAGATTATTTATTTACATTAGATGCATGGAATAAACCAAAAAAAAGTGAAAAATTATTTTGGGGAGGATGTCTGTTTTTAAAAAATTAACAATATTTTTCTATATTTTCAACATAAAATTGAACTTTAGACAAGTTAATCACAGATAATGTAAAATATTTAAATCAAACTTTTGGTTTATTGCATGAAACAATCTATTATGTGTGTTGTGTGAAAATATCAGCTCAAAAACTATAATAGAACCAAAGTTACCGCATTTCTAAATTTTATTAAATTTGGAAAAAATGCAATCTGAGAAAATAAGCAAAACGTAAAACATTTTGTAAAAAGAGTTATAGTAAGATATTATTTTTTAAACCTTTTCAATTCTAAGCATAATAAAATAATTTAAAAGGTGTTTTGATAATGGAAATTTATACAACATCTACATTATCTATAATTTTATATAAAAAGACTATATTGCATGAAGAACATTTTTTATAAAAAAAAAACGATATATAACTAAAAATAAGAAAACAGCATATCCAGAATAAAAAAACTGAATAAAATAAAAACATCTTTAAAATTAACTTTAAAATAATCCTGCTTTATAGGTTTTTCCTTTATTTTGCTTTTTTTTAATCATCTTTTTGTTTTTTTTGTCCTCCAATTTGACGATGGAGAACATTTTTAACTTCATTATGTTTTATTGAATTTTTAATCCTTTTAGTATTGGTTTTATCACACCCAAGATTGGTATAAAATCCTGGAACTATGTTTAGTCTTTCATACAAATTAATAACAGCTTTAGCTCCAATGTTAAAGTTAGATACAGCATCATAGATGCCCAAAGAAAGTTATTGTAAACCAACAAATGTTGATTTGGGCAAACGTTCCCAAACCATATTATTAAATGACTCATTTTGATTTTGTGTTTTTCCATGTGAGCACTTGTCAAGAAGTGAATCACATGTCAACTCATTTATAACTTTTCTAATATTTATAACTTTTTTAACTCGCAATGCATTATTTGTTGGCAAGCCTGGACCATGCCTAAACTTGTCAACTTCATTACTCGCCACAGCTCTTTGATGCCCACACCAACTTTTTTTTCCAGTCAGACAATTTACATGAAGATTGTTAATTTTATTTGATGCCACATGGCAAAAACCACTTGTAACCCCTTTTTTCATGGCTTGTTTATCACCAACATGCATTTACAACTTTTATACCATTGAATATGTTTTCCACTGCAATAAAACTTTTAGAATCCCTATATCCATATAACTCTGTATACCTCATTTGTGACTTAGTGGATCTTGAAAAAATTCATCATCCATAGTTCATCATTAGTGGATTTTGAAAAAATGCATCAACCATAGTTTGAGTGGCAATAAACTTAACACTTTTTTTTAACTTAAAAACAATCTTGTTATAGTTATTTGATGTAAATGGTGGTGGAAAATTCATAAGTGCATTAAAGCTATTAATAACAGCAAAGCCTTGACCACATCTACGTATTGAGTATACTATTCTGTAGTTTACATCAAACACTTGTGTCATAAATGGGAGTTTTTTTGATGTCCAAAATGAATGCTCCCATCGGCAAAATCATTTTACATTCATTTTACTTGCTAATCCATGTTTTAAACTTTCACTTAGCTTTAAACATGAACTTTGTTTACATTGAGGACAACCAAGAATTGAAATTAAGTTTGATAAATTAAACATATGCAAAATTCGATTTCAAGTAATACCATCATTTAAAGACTGAGAAATAGCATGGCTTGACAGCTTAGTAAACGATTTTATTTTTGGTAATGATGCTGAAGTACTTGGAATAAGATTTAATAGTTCAGATTGCATGGACACAAATTGTTCTTTGCTTGTGTATTGATTTCCTTTAAACTTTATTTTCTTTTTTTTTAAACTTCCAAACTTTAGTCTTTTTATTTTGTCATTTCTTATTGTTTTTTCATTTGCCACATAATTTTTTTCCATTATCAACTTAATAATCAAGCTTTTGTTTTAAACTAATAATTATTTTAATACTTATCCACAACTAAAAATGCCAAGAAGTTATTTGTAAATAAACAAAATAATCACTAAATAATCTACAGAACAAAATTTAATTTATAATAAAAAATTAGACAGACAATGTGTAGTGTGTCTATGCGGTTGAGTGACAGCGTGGTGAGTGACAACATGCTCACAAAGTTCATTTTGAAATCTTTTCCAGACCTACATGGAAGCAGTTAGAAAAATTAATACTTCACAGACTCAGATTAATCATATAAGATTAACTTTAAGAAAAAGGTGTAGTAGATAAGTGGAAAAGAGAAAATAAAATTGTTGCTATGGACGTTACTAAGAGGATTATTTTTGACTATGATCAAATAATCAAGAAATAGACATACTTATGTTTTTTTTTTTTTTAATTTTAATTCAGAGTCGATTTCTCGTTAATTTTTACATTTGAAACATGAAAAACCAAAAATTTCAAAAAAAATTATTTTTTTGCTATTTTGACAGGGGTGAGCCCCCTTAAGAGTTATGTCTTGTTAAAGTTATTTATTTGTTGAAACATGAAGTAAATATTTATAATATAATGATAGCCAACTAAAATGATAAAGAATATTTAGTTTTGTTTAGTTTTTAATTGGTATTAATGACGGTTGCATTAAAAAATCTTGAAAAAAAATTAAAATTTTTTTTAATTCGACTATTTAATTAAAAATATGGGTAAAAAGCCTTCTTTAACAGTTGCAAAACGTTCTGAAATAATTACATTACATAAAGAAAGATATTCAGTTTGTAAAATTTGCAAAAAATAAAAGTTGCCAGAAGTACTGTACAAGATACCATCAAACGAAAAGAAAAGAAAGAAAAAAACAGGCATTTTTGAAGACAAAAAAAGATCTGATAGACCACGGAAGACAACAAAAGCAGAAGATAATAGTATAATATTGATGAGTTAAATAAATCGAAGACTTACGGCCCCGGAAATAACTTCAGGCTTTAATAGGAATCATTCAAAATCTATTTCGTTAACTTCTACGAAACGACGTCTTAGACAAGCAGGACTTTATGGCCGTATAGCGGTCCGGAAACCGTTGCTACGGATTGAAAAGAAAAAGAAAAGGTTACAATGGGCTATAGAACACCAAAAGACAGAAAAAAACTGGGGAAAAGTACTATGGACAGACGAGTCCAAATTTGAACTGTTTGGGCAAAAGACGTAGAATTTACATCAGAAGAACAGAAAAAGAAAAAATGATCCCAAAGTGTTTAGTGCCAAAAATCAAGCATGGTAGTGGGTCAGTTATGGTATGGGAATTTTTTTCTTCAGCTGGTGTAGGTGATCTAATAAAAATTGAGGGTATTATGAAAAAAGAACAATATGAAACAATTCTAGAAAACAATGCTATTTTGCTTAAGAACTTTTGGTCGTGGCTTTATTTTTATGCAACACAATGACTCTAAACACACCTCAAAATTATGTAAGAACTATTAAAAAGAACAAGAGGATAATGGTGTCCTCAAAAACATGACCTGGCAGGCCCGAATACCAGGTTTGAGCCCAATAGAGTTACTGTGGGAAGAATTGGACAGAAAGGTCAGACAAAAATGCCCATCACGCAAAGAGCACCTATTGCAAATATTAAAAGAATCCTGGTTATAAATTACACCCGAAATAACAAATAAATTTATAAATAGGATGCTACGGATTGCAAAAAAAGTGATAAAAAGTCATAGGTTATTTTTTGACGAAAAGACAGTTTAATAATAATAGTGTTGTTAGTATTTTTTTTATTTCATATTTTGTCTTTTTTTTTTCTTAAATAGTAGCTATATGTATCTTTTATAAAATAAATATCATATTTGAACTTTTTTGTAATAATTATGGAAGTTTTAATTAAAAAATTAAACAAAATCCAAGTGTCCGGAGACTTTTGGCCTGCAGTGTACCTATACGTTAATATTTTGTTGAACCAAAATAAACACTAAAAATATCCCTATGCTTTTTTAAGGAATAAAAACTCATTAATATAAAGAATTGGTCATTCTATTTGAGTATTCGAATATTTTATATTCGAATATACTTGCGTGTTTTATTCAATATTCGAACATTTTTTGTGGAATACTTGAATAATTTTGAAAATGAAAAGACATGTTACGCTACTATCTAAATAATAAAAATTTAATTTGATTTCTTATACTTTTCTATAATAAATAAACATTCAAAAGACATTATACAAAAAACCCATCAAAACCGTGTTTGAAAATCAACGGTTATATTAATTTCGGTTTTGACCAAAAACCGCAGTTTTCGATTATCGGTTAAAACCGATTAGAAACCCTAAATACAAAGACATGAATTTGGGTTAATTGCAAAAGGGTAGCAATAGAAACAAGAAAAACCAGGGAAACCAAGTGTTTGGATTTTGCAATCGGATTTGAGACAAAATTTTAAAACCCTTTATTGTAAACTTTTTGAAAAGGTTTGTCCATGTTTAATATTTAGGGCTTTTAGAGCCTAAATATTACGCATGGGGAAACTTTGGGGAAAGAAAGATATGAAATCTAAAACCAAAATAAAAAAAAACTAATATTTATACCATCAGGCTGATCTAAAGTTATACATTTTACTAGGTTTTATTTAAATAATACTTTTTGTCTTGTAACCATAACAGGTTCTACGTACTATTTAATAGTAAAAATTCTTTTTTCTTAATTATTAAATCTTGCAATTATTTAATAACCAAATATAGATTTTAGATAAAACCAAAAAATAAATGTAGGAAAATTCAAGTTTTTATTTATATATTTTTATTATCATTTATTTATTATATATTTTAGTACGAAAAATTTTTGTGTGTTAAAATTTGAATTTTTCTTAGCTGCTTTTAGTTTATTGTTATTTTTTTATATTTTTTTATTTTAATTTTTATAACATTATTTTTTGCAATTCGCGTAAAAATTGACATTTATTAAAAAACATTTTTTTTTTGCCAAAAAAACAAGTATCGTCACGATATCGAGTATCATTTGATCATAATGGAGTTATCTCTGCAAAGAAATGTACAAGGAGGTTTGTATTAGTTTTTTATTTTATTTATTTTTTTATTTTTGTAAACAACTATTAATATTTCAAGGCGATTTCTGCCTTTTAAAAATAAAATGTGTTTGTGTTTAATATTTCAAAATATTAAACACAAATACATTTCGTAGTATTTAGTTGTTACAAGACCAAAGAACCTGAAGAAGAAAAAATATTATCATCAGTAACCAGTGACGGATCCACCACCTTTTGGTGATTGAGATAGGTAACTTGCAGACATGGAGCAAACTCATAAAAGCATATTTTTAACAAAATCAAGTAAAGAATTTTGATTGGCAATAAGTTTAATTATGTTCTTTTTGAATTTTTAAGCGGTATTGGCTTATCTAAGTATACGACTCAGGCTTGTAAAATGGTTCCATAGAAACGTTTTTATATTTTTAAAACGGTTCCATAGAAATGTATTCCTGTAGATTGAGTATTGTATCGATTCAATGTTTTAATTGTTTATGCGACACAGAGATTGCAAAAATTGACCGACGGAGCCGTCCAATTACATAGACCTGAGAGATGTGAAAATAAAAACAGATTGTAGATCATTTAGGTAAAAAAACATAAATTAATGTAAAGACCATTTAGTAGGAGGAATAAAATTTAACAACTCAGGAAGAGGGGAACCATAACTCACACTAGAGTGTGAGTTATGGTTCCCCTTAGCAAATCATAAGGCAATGGTGTATGAGTAAACAAGTCAAATTAAATCCGACGGTTTATTAATGGCAACCATGGCTTAAATTATCGTACCATAAAAAACAATAAAATAAGTAGATAACAAAATGTTAAGTAAAATAATGATAAATGATTGTTCGGGCAATATAAAAAGAAAAATTAGGCTAATAAATGTGGTACTATTAATGATCTAAACTCTAGATAATAAATAATCACCTGTGTAACATAAAAATGTATAAATGTTGTTAATGTACCAAATTCACAACACAAAGCTTACAAAGCGCTAAAATTCATGAGTGTAAGGGGTAAAAAAAACGTTGGTTCCATAACCAATTAGAATTAAGTAATAAATATATAATGCTCCCCCTCCTTAGGAATGCACTACGATCACCAATGACGTTTCGGAGAGCCAAAGACCTGCACTAACCCCACTTTTCAAGGGCTCGTCCTTGCAACAGATCTCACCGCCTGCACTCTACGTCATGCTAGTCAATTTTAAAATATAATAGGACTACACTACAAAAGCCAAATACCAATCCCTATCCCAGTTTTTAAAACAGCTCCAACATTCTTAGAGTTCTCATGAGGGTGATGAGGGATGCCGCTGGTTTGGCCATAAATAAATATGAAATGTTCGTATTTTTTTTATCTAGAAACATTTGTATTTTGTAATAAAATACGAACATTTAATAATATATCAATGATAAAACAGAGATAATGTATCCCTGCATAACCTATCACTAGGTTATTGTAGCCGTTACTATAAACATAACCATAAAAAAAAAGCTGTTTCTATAGTAGGACAACCACAAAACACCAAAGAAACGTTTAATTGTTAACGTCGCTTGCTACAATACCATTGTGAATGTAAACGTTAGTAATCATATCTAGACGATAAAATAGCCTTAAATGAGTATGATGATATTGCATTAATATCTTCGGTTTTTAAGGTATTCCACAATTTTGCAGCTTTGTTTGTAAAAAAATTAAATCTTGCTGAACAATTTTTTACTAGTTCAGTATTCAATTTATGACCTTGACTACGTGTATGAATCCTAGGTTTATCAATAACTGGAAACGTAAAATTTGACCATTGAATTTTCTCATACCCATGAACAATTTTATACATAAGGACTGAATCTCCAGGCGTCTTATATCCAAACTGGTTAAATTCAAATACCTAAGGCGTTTTTCGTACGATAAATTATTTAATTCTGAAGGGATATTAGTTACTTCGCATTGAATTCTTTCCAGCATTTCTATATATCCTGTCAGATAGGGACACCATATTACATTTGCATATTCTAAATGTGGTCGTAGATATGATTTATACAAAATTTGTATCATTTGTACGTTTATTATGCTGATTTTAATTTTTATCAGACCAATTATGGCGTTTGCTTTATTACATGCGTTTAACACTTGCGTTTTCCATTTCAAATCCGATTTTATTGTGATTCCTAAATCTCTTTCTTGATTCGACGATTCTAAGACTAGTTGTGTGCCATCTTCTTTATTTATATTATAATTGTACATTAAATTCTATTTTCCAATGTGCATAACTTTACATTTGTTGACGTTTAAGTTGATCAAGCAGTCTTTAAACCACTTTAAAACATTAATATCGCCTTGTAATGATAAACATTGTGTCGAAATATTTACATGAATCATCAGCATAGACTTTGAATTATTTGATATGATTTCATTCAAATCGTTAATGAAAGTAATAAATAAAATTGGCCGGAGCACGGAACCTTGTGGAACACCGCTTAAGACCATCATTCAAACTGATATAAAATCACCCATAAGAACTCGTTGTTTACGTGAATGTAAAAAAAATCTGCAATCCACTTCAATAATTTGCCTTTTATACCATAAGCTGATCATTTTAACAATAATCTCTGATCTGTTACTGAGTCGAAGGCCTTAGTGAAATCTAAAAAAATAATATCCAAAAACGAATTTTGGGATAAATAATATGTTATCAAGTTCATAGATTCTACTAAATTGGTGACACATGATTTATGTTTCAAAAAACTGTTGATTCTTATTCAATAACTTTTCACCATCTAAAAAGTTAAGTATGCAGTCCTTTATGATGGATTCCATGACCCTACATACAATAGAGGTTGAAGATAAAGGTCTATAATTTTCTGCAATCAATCTATTACCCTTCTTAAATAACGGAGTTACATTTGAAGCTTTTCAAATATCAGGCAGTTTGGAATTATTAAACTATATAATAAATAGAACACTTAACGGCTTTGAAAAACTGGATGCGTATTGCTTTAATACATATCCATGCACATTATCTACACCAATACTCTTATAAGGATCTAGTTTTAATAATTGTTGGTTTACATTTGGCGCAGTAAAAGTTGATATTGGACAATCTTTATCTGATCGAATAGGAAAATTTGGTATTTCATTGTTTTCTTGGTGTAAAAATACTGATTTAAATTAATTATTTAATTGATTGACAATATCAAACCCGTTACTTTATGGCTCAACATCTTATTATTTAGTCTCTTAATATAACCATGAACTTATTGCTGATGTTTAACAAACGAGTAGAATTGTTTTGGCTTATACCTAAAGTTTTTTATTAATTGTATTTTATATTTCCTCTTTGAAAACTTTATTAACCATGAGCGAGACTAGGTTTTTTTAAACCGAGACGAGACCGAGACGAGAAGTTAGTACTTCTCGTGAGACCGAGAACGAGACGAGACGAGAAATTTAACAATTTTTGAAAACAAATTTATTAAAATCCAAGTAAAAAAAAAAAAATGTAAACATGGTTTTGACAAATAGACACAAATAACATTTGTCAAATGTAAACAACTTTTTCAAATATTAATTCAGAATTTTTTTGCCAAACTTTCCCAACAAGACAATGTTTTCTCTGATTAAGATGATTTGTTCTACTTTTTCTGGGTGTAAGATGTGTCTGGATGATCGGACAACATTTCCACCTGAGCTAAAAAAAAAAATTTAATTTATTTTTTTGTCAAAAACAAATTAAATTTTTAATTAGATTTATTAAAATCACGGAGTCAAAATATTAATTAATTAAAAAAACAAATTACTAAGCATTTTGTAAATTATAATAATTTTTAATTTGGAAAATAATATAATATTTAAGTCTTGTTCTACTTCTCGCGAGAATTTTTTATTTCTCGTTTCTCACGAGAAGTCCCATTTCTCACGAGAAACGAGAACGAGACGAGATCTCGCTCATGGTTAAACTTTATCTGCTTTTCAACTTCTTTTTTAAATAACTTATACTGTTGCATATGTGGTTCAAATTTCCAAACAGAATTTCTATTAAGCTTCCATAAAGTATTTTTGATCTTAATTAGTCATTTGACCTCATTAGGTAGCCATTTTAAATTTTGTTTACATAGACTTGTGCTAATGACTGGTATATATTTATTACATGCAGATGTAAAACAATCCAAAAATCTTTTATAAGATATTATAATATCATGCTCATTAAAAACTTTTTCCCATTCAGTTTGTGAAAAATATTTGTCAATTTGTTTATAATTACCTCGTTTATAATTAAAACGAACATTTGATAAATTTGATCGATTTTTTATCATTTAAATAAAAGTTCCACGTTAAAACTAAATGATTTTTATTTTTTGCGCCGATTGGCTCGTTGTAATTAATATTGAAAACTCTAACAGGTGATTCATACATAATTAGATCTAGAACACTTGTTAAAATACCTTCACTAAACCGAAATGTTGGTTTTAGTACAAATTGATGCAGTTCTAAGTCTAAAAATATATCAGCAAAAATATGAGCATCTAGGTCTAGAGCCTTTAGGTCCTGGTATTAATACTATACCATTGTAATCCCATGTTATTTCTGGATAATTAAAATCACCACACACAAGTATGCTTGAATAGATTTTGGTTATACAGCTTGAGGCTAATTTCATCGATTCACTGATTTGATTTGGTTCGATTAAGTTATATGGAGGACGATAAATGCATCCTAATAAAAATTTTTCTTTACCAATAACTAGTTCACACCAAATTTGTTCGATTAGGTTCAATAGACCAGTTGTAAAGACTTTAGAGCATGATAGATGATTTTTACGATATATTACTACGCCTCCACCACGTTTTTCTACAGACCGATCTTTTCTAAATGATGTATAACTCTTCAAATATGTTAACGACTGTAGTGTCCGCCATGTTTCTGTAACAAAAATAATATCTTGATCATCGTTTTGTATACGGATTTCAAATAAATACCATTTATTGTTGAGCAAAGTTGCGTTTGTGTACCAACATTTTATCGAATCATACTGATATTTTTGTAATTGGATATTAGAGAGCTCAACATTATTGACATTTATAACATTAACTTCTATAGTATTCTGGTTTAATATACTTTGATTATCACTTTCAAATAAAAAATTAAAAGGATTGGTTAACTTCAATAAAGGATTATAAATACATCTATTTATTTCAAATGTCAAAAATGTATTTGCATTTAGTGTTTGCTATTGAGTCTTTTTTAACTTTACAACCTTATTGGATCTAATACCATAGTAAAAATCTGGATCATTATTGCTGCTATTTTCATTTTTGTACTTATCCCTCAATTGCTTTTGTAAAATGCTCTGTGCATCTGTTAAATCTGGATTTATAAATATATTTTGAAAATCAATACTTCCCTTTAGCTTTTGTGTCATATTGTTATATATGTATATATATCTTATATATAGGTGCCGGTCTTAAGGAGAAGATATTATGAACACAACATGGCGCTACGAGTATGTAAATAAACGTGCGAAAATAAAGTTTTATAGTATTTTCTAATTATCTTGTTTAATCTTGAGAATCTATTTATAAAAAATGGCAGAAAGTGGTAAAGTTGGTGTTTTCCTCCAATTTTAGATTTAGTTGTAGATAGGTAGGCTGCATATTGCTCCTGGATTGAGAAATGGCATGATTATGTTTTGTTATCGGATTTAGAGAAAAAACCATTTGCATATCAAGCTGCTATGTTAAGGTATACGTTTTTTTCAGAAACTCGAAACACTTACAAATCATAAAACCTAACCGAAAATGAAAAAACAGATCTAGCTATTATATTGGAAGAAGTGTTTGCTAAATGTATTATTAATGAGACTTTAGAAAGACATGAATATTTTAAACGTTTTCAAGAAGATGGTGAATGCTTTGATGATTTCTTAACCGAAGTAAAATTATTAAGTAAAAATTTCAATTTTTGTAATACTGAAGATTTATTTGGCAGTTTATTAGAAGATAAAATTGTATATGGAATACGGTGTAACAAAGTACGCGAGAAATTACTCTTTGAAAAGACATTTGACACTCGATAAAGCAGTAGAAATTTGTCGTTCTTTAGAAAAAGCACAAGATGGTTTATCTGAGTTGCGAAATAATAAAAGTGAAAGTGTAGATCGTATTGGAAAACAATTGTACAGTAAAAACAAATTTAATTCACCCTCACAGAACAGTGATAATATAGATTTTAAATTTAATTCATTAATATGTAAATTCTGTTTAAAAAAGCATCCTTTTATTCGGGGATCATGTCCAGCATGGGGTCAAAAGCGCAGAAACTGTAGCATTATGAATCACTTCTCAAATAGTTCAGTTTGCCTAAAAGAAAAGTTCAACATAGTTAAAGTAGACATTCCTGAACGATTCATGTGTGCTATAATTTCAAAATCAAAAAGTAACATTGTAAAACAGTTTCCTTCAGTATTCAAAGGGTTAGGGACTATTAAAGGTTATCCTGTACTTATAACTATACAGGAAAATACAACACCATACCACATTGGAGCGCCACGACGAGTAGCGTACCCACTACTAGAACCGTTGAAGCTAGAGCTATGAAAAAGATGGGTGTTATTAAAATAGTAGATCAACCTACAGATTGGTGTCATACAATAGTAATTGTGAAAACGAATGGACCTGTATTGATTTAACACAATTAAACAAAGACACCAAGCGGGAACTCTATGAACTGCCAAGTGTAGACGATTTATTGGCCTAACTTGGAAATAGATGTAAATATATGGCAAAATTAGATGCTAACTCAGGATATTGGCAGTTACCAATGGATATTGAAAGTCAGTTAAAATGTGCACTTACGACACCTTTTAGGCGGTTCTGTCCAACAAGGGGTCCATTTAGGTTAATGTCACTCTATGAAATTTTTAGTAAAAAAATGGATAAAGTTATTGATGGTCTAAAAGGAGTGGTTAAAAGTATGGATAATTTTTTAGTTTTTGGAAATACAAAAATGGAATATAACGAAAACCTTGTAGCATTGCTAAATAGATTTGCTGAAAATGGAGTTACCCTTAATGTAGAGAAATGTTTATTTGATCAAAAAGAAGTGGAGTTTTTAGGTCATAAAATTACAGCAGAGGGAGTAAAACCAATGACTATAAAAGAGAAAGCAATAAAAAATTTTCCAAAACCATCAAATACTACGTCTTTACGTAGTTTTCTTGGCATAGCCTAGCAATTAGCAAAATTCAATCCATCACTTGCTAAAGTAGCTGAACCTTTGCGTGATCTTTTGAGTTCAAGATCGGCATGGTTTCGGACCGAAAATCATACTAGAGCATTCAATGAGGTAAAAAATAGTTTAACCAATCCACCCATTTTGGCACACTACGATGTTAAAAAACCTGTAAAAGTAAGACCAGATAGAAGTTTATTAAATGGACTTAGCGTAACAGTTTGCCAGAACCATAGCAAGGGGCGAGTTAAGTGATCGCGAATTGAAAATTCCGTAAAAATTTCTGGTCTTTAAATTTCTAAAACTTTTATGAATGGTCCGGAAAAAACGCGCAAAAATGATTTTTAAGAAAAACAAAATTTAAAGACCGGAAACTTTTACAGAATTTTCGATTCGCGATAACTTAATTCGCCCTCTTGCATAGTGGTAAATACAAACCAATTGATTGTGCATCTAGATTTCTTACGAAAACTGAAAAAAAATTATTATCTAGACGAAATGGAGATGTTAGCAGAAACATGGGGGTGCATACGCATGTCAAAAAATTTGTATGGTTTGCAAAATTTATATTAAAAACAGATTACAAACAATTAATTCCAATATTAAATTATCGTTCACTTATTGATATATCTCCAAGAATTCAACGTTTAAGAATGAAGTAATTAATATTTTTATGTACTGGAGAATATGTTACGGGTAAATCTATTACTGATGCAGATGCAATGTCTCGTGCACTTGTATCTAATCCTACAAAAGAAGACGAGATTACAGAAAATGATTTTAATGTGTATGTTTGTTTTTTTGTTTTTTTTTAAACATCTTCACTTCCAACAAGGCTGCAAGCAACCACTAATAAAAGTTAGAAGTTACTGGAAGAGTAAAGATGAAGATTGTAGAGCAAGATAACAATTGACAGACGACTTAAAAGATTGCAAATTATACGAATTAGGAAAGCAAGATGAAGGATGCGAGTTCCAAAGAACTGATGTTCGAGGTAAAAAACTAGACGAATAAGCGTTTTTGGTGCACTTAGGAACAGTCACAGAAAAAGGATGAGACTTAATTGAATGACGAGTAACGCGAGAAAGAATTTTAGTAGATGGCACAAGAGACACTAGCTCTTTAGAGCAGTACCCATTATAGTACTTGTAGAAAAGAGAAAGAGAAGCAACATTATAACGATGTGATAATGGTTGGAGGTTGGCTCCAAGAGCAGGTCTAACTATGTTTACAATGCGTTTTTGCACCTTGTCTAAAAAAGAAAGGGCATCATTAAAAGATCCGCCCCAGATATGGCAACAGTATTCCATACAAGGCCGGAATTGAAATTTATAGAGATAGAGAATAGAATCCGAAGTAAGAAAGTGACGAGCTCGATAAAGAGATGATACCTTAGCAGATGCTAATTTTGCAACTGATTTGTTATTTGGTTTCCAAGAAAGATTGGAAGATGAAAAGTAGATGACTTATCGAGTACATCACCGTTCACCAGCCACTGTGAGCCCCATGCTGTAGCAGAAGTGAGATCCTTTTCAAGCTCAAATGCCCCCTCCAAGCAATCAGAGAGTGTTGGTTTCTTATCTCGACAAGAGTAAATGGTATTATCATCAACAAACAATACCACCTAAGATGTGAGAATATCCGGAAGATTTTTAATGTAAATTAAAAAGAATATAGGGCCAAGGATAGAACCTTAAGGAACCCCTGAAGTTACAAAATAAGAAGAAGAGTGTTGTCCATCGAGGATAACTTTTATACTACAATTGGAAAGGAAGGATTCAATAGCTTATGGAGAAAATAATAAAAGCTTATGGAGAAAACCAGCATGCTAAACTTCACCAAAAGCTTTTGAAATATCAAGAGCGATGGTCTTAACCTCTCCACCATTATCTAATGCATGATAAAACCTATCAGTTTTTACTGTTAGCAAATCAGCTGTAGAACGAGAAGATCAAAATCCATATTGATGGTCAGAAAGTAAGTTAT
Source organism: Hydra vulgaris (assembly GCF_038396675.1). Taxonomy (NCBI): domain Eukaryota; kingdom Metazoa; phylum Cnidaria; class Hydrozoa; order Anthoathecata; family Hydridae; genus Hydra; species Hydra vulgaris. The sequence continues at coordinate 56,550,978 of NC_088921.1, forward strand.
TAGATTCAAAATGAGAAACTAAATGTTTGTTAATTAATAATTCAAAAACCTTGCTTATGATAGGAAGAAGACTTATGGGACGGTAGTTAGGCAAATCAGATCGTTCTCTAGAATTTTTGAAGATGGGGATAACAGATGCCGCTTTCTAGCAGGCTGGAAAATAAGACTCTGATAATAGCTTTGAGAGTATAGACGATAGCTCTGGACAACACTTCTGCAAGAAAATAACAGGTGTGTTGTCCGGGCCACAAGCTGTAGAAGAGTCTAGGCAGGAAATCACTTTAGATACAGAAGCTGGAGCGATACAAATGTCAAGCAATGGGCATGATATTGTCAACCTGTTTGTTGGCAATATCATAATACCTGATATTGTCAACCTGTTTGTTGGCAATATCAGGTAGAACGCAACTAGTGGAATCAAGAGACGTTATTGATGAAAAGTTTTTAGCAAACAACTCAGCTTTGTCTTTAGATAAGGTGACAAAGTCTGAACCATACAGTAGAGGTGGAATTAAAGATTTGCCCTTATTATTAATACTATCAAAGATTCTCCAGAAGAACTTGGTGATGATGATGGTTTTGTGTTTTTTAGTTTTTGGTACTTTATTCATTTTTAAATTTGATTGACTCAAAGCATAGATAGTACTCAGAACATTGTTTAATAGCCCAAGCAGTTGCCTCATTACTAATAACAAATCCTAAGCTGTAACAAAGGGCTCCAAATGTTGCCTCCGCAATGCACACCAAAAGTACAAACAGGGACACCATCCATGCAAAATATGGCACTGTTAATATTTTGATATTTTTTAGCTGTTCATGGAATCAGCCTCTCTAAGAGCTACCACAGAATTCGCGAAACCTGACTACCACCCAATCTCAGATCTATAAAACTGAGTTTTAGAGCTGTGCCCTCATTAGGAGATAATAGAATGAGTTGCCTAGTCATAAAAACAAAGACACAAGCAAAACCCAGGTATTGAGTCAAGAGGATCCAGCATTCAGTATCCAACACTGGAAACAATGTATTAAAAATACATCTACGCCAGTCTAATAGATGAAGAAGGGGTGCGAGGCTGGTCAACAGATAGAATCTGTTTACCCCTTAAGTCTTTGCCTAGGAGGACTTTTACAAGACAGTAGCCGGATGCATTTAACATCTGCCCATGATGAGTATTTTTATCGAGACAACATCTCTAGCCTTCAGTCAACCAAGAGCCCCAAGGCTGGGGGTGTTTTAAGTTGGAGTTAGCATCTCCTGGCCTTTGCCTAAAAAGGCGTATCCTACAAGGCAACAGGACATAAGGCAGATTGTACTTGGTTACATGTTAACAGTAACAGGATAACCTGACCTGACCAGTAATTCAATAATAATAATTTAAATTCAACAATAAAAAGTATTCTTGCTACAGAGAGTTGTTTAGAAGAAATCAAGCAAAAAACTGCAGAAGATGAACTTTTAAACCAATTGCAAGAAAGTGTCATTTCTGGATGGCCAAATTCCAAAAAATACTGTCCGGCAAATCTCCAACCTTATTTGGATTTTAAAGATGAAATAGTTAAAAAATTAATGGACTCTTATTATATCAAAATAGAATAATAATCCTATTTAGTATGCGAAAAGAAATTCTTTCAAAACTGCACGAATATCACTTGGGAATGGAGAAATGCAAACGTCGTGCACGTCAGAGTGTTTTTTGGCCAGGTTTAAATAACCAAATTGAACAGTTAATTCGATAGTGTGAGGCATGTATAAAGTATCTCCAAGCGAAAAGAACTTCTGCTAACTCCTGATGTCCCAACACGACCAAGACAAAAACTTGGAACTGATTTATTTCAGAGGGCTAATAAAAACTATTTAATTATTGTCGATTATTATAGCTTGTGGACTGAGGTGTTTCTGCTTTTAAGTACTGGATCAGCAAATGTTATACAAGCATGCAAAGAATATTTCTCTAGAAATGGTATCCCTGAGGAGTTAGTGTCAGATAATGGTACACAATATAGTTCGAAAGTGTTTCGTTAATTCTCTCAATAATGGCAATTTAAGCACATAACAAGTAGTCCACACTATGCACAATCGAATGGTTTAGCAGAGACAACAGTAAAATCAGTAAAACTGTTGATAAAGAAATGTTATATGTCAAATGAGGACATTTATAAAGGTACCTTAATTTTACGTAACACTCTAATAAAATGTGGTTTTTCTCCAGCGGAACTATTACATGGGTGTCAACTGAGAGATAATTTACCCAGGTTTCAATCTCGAAATAATTAAAAACTCAAAAATTTAACAGTCAAAATTTGCAAGAGAAATAGTCAAAGAGAGAGTTCAATCTAAAAAATACTATGATAAAAATATTGGTGCTTTTGAACCATACGAATATCGACAAGGTCAAACTGTTGCAATTCAAAACGAAGTAACTTGTGAATGGAGACTTGGAGGTAAAATAATGAAATGCGTTGCCCCTAGATCATATGAAGTAAAATTAGATCACAATGGACATATCCTTCATCGAAATCAGGTTTAACCTAGAAAAGTTTACGCTATATCTGCTTCATGCCTGACTCGGGATAGCGTGGCTATAATGCACAGAGGACAACCTATTCTTTCATTTGAAGAATGCAATAGTGGTACACCGTCATTGGAATTGGAGAGCGAGAATAATAAAATAATTAAAGAGAACAATTTAGTTGAAAATACAAAAGAAGATCGAAGAATTCGATTATCAAGTTGTGGACGAAAAATAAAGAATGAAATACCACTTGATTATGAAGATTTATGAGTTAATTTGATTTCTTGACATTTATATATATATATATATATATATATATATATATATATATATATATATATATATATATATATATACACATATATATATATATATATGTATATATATTCGGCTATATATGGCCCTACTTATATATTGGTGCCAGTCTTAAGGAGAATATATTATGAACACAACAGCTTTCTTGCATTCTTTAAAATTAGATTGCGTGTTTCTCGAAGTTTTATTACGAATATGTTTAATATGATCTCTCCAGGACAAGTTTTCATTTATTAAAACATCTATTAAAAAGAGCACTCAATTTTGATGCTATTTATATATAGTCTTGGAAGGATATAGGAATATTTTGAAACTTTTGTTTAGAATGGAATAAAGAAAAGTTTTAAGTTAGTTTTATTAGTGTTTAAAAGTAGGCTGTTAACGTCAAGCCAGTTTGATATTTGTTTAAGTTCTTTGTTTGCTACTTGAAATGGAGAAATAATGTTACTGCGATAATAAAAAAAAAAGCGGTGTCGTCTGCAAACATGGTAGTAGACATAGTGTTTAATGCTCTATATAGATTGTTGACATAAATAAAAAACAGTAGAGTACCAAAAATGGAGCTTTGTGGAACCTCGCATTAAGTATTAAGTTTTTTTGCCTGAAACCGTCATTTAAAGATAGAAAATGTTTCGATCAGTTAAACAAAGAACGTAGGGTTAAACAAAGTAAAAAAATTGTTGCATGAAAATAATTATTTAAATATCTAAATTCGACAAAACTTTGTGTATGAAAATTGAAACCTTTGTCTGGAATCAAAAGTTTAGAAGCTACCAACTATGTCGATGTTATTGCTAAAGAATCATATACGACCTTAATAAGAACAAGGTGGAGTACCTGAGGGAACTAGATAGAGAAGATATCCAATGTAAAAGTTGTTTTGAAAATTGAAACCTTTGTCTGGAATCAAAAGTTTAGAAGCTACCAACTATGTCGATGTTATTGCTAAAGAATCATATACGACCTTAATAAGAACAAGGTGGAGTACCTGAGGGAACTAGATAGAGAAGATATCCAATGTAAAAGTTTTTTTTTTGGTTTCTCTATAAATTGTTGTTTTTATCTTTTTTATTATTACTTTCTAGTTAATACTTTCGTTTTATTTACATACATTTGTTTATTTACATATATTACATTACATTTAATGAAAATTAAAAGTTTCATTACACCTAACGTTATTTAAAAACTTTCCATTTTCTCAATATATGTGTATGCTTCAGTATAAAATATTGGGTGCTCAATATTTTCAGCCATTGACTTTAATGAATATTGTAGAATGCCTATGTACGCAAAGTTCATGAATCCCAAAAAAAGTTAGTTTTTTACTTTTTAGTCCCTTTCAAAAATGTTGATTTAAATTTTTTTTTTATATACTTATAATATCACTACATTTACATATAACATACACATAACTAATGCGAGTTATCGTGGTAAGTTAGTCAAACAATAATTAAATAATCACAAACACGAGCATTTAGATTTCGCAGAGATCACGAACAAAACGGAGTTTTATGTCTATAATTGAAGGGCTCCTTATTTAAGCCTTTTTTCCTTTAACTATAATCTAATAACACACGTAACTCAGCCACTTTAGAAATATAAAAAAAAAGACTAAAATACAAAATTTTTGTAGACGCTTTCAAGAACTCACAGTAAACAATCTCTGTGCTTCTGAATTACTTCACCACTATTGTGATTGATGTAAATGATGGCACTTTAATCTCTAATTACTATTATTATTATTATTGTTATTATTATTGTTATTAATACTATTACTATTATTGTTATTATTATTATTATTATTATTATTGTTTAATAAAAATGTAAGTCATGTATGAAAATAAAAGAAACAGGAATAGGAAACACCCATCAGGTAGCATGAAACACCCATCAGGTAGCATGAAACACCCATCTGGTAGCATGAAACACCCATCAGGTAGCATGAAACACCCATCAGGTAGCATGAAACACCCATCTGGTAGCATGAAACACCCATCAGGTAGCATGAAACACCCATCAGGTAGCATGAAAAAAGCTAAGAGAAAAAAACAAGCGAATTTATTGCCAGCTAAAATAAAGCAATGGAAAAATTTGGAAAGAAGCAGTATAAGTCGCCAGATAAGATGCAGTTAGAATGTAATTGCAAGAGAAATATTACAGAAAGTTCAAAGTTTTGACGGTAAAAGTAGTTCTCTAAAAAAGATATTGTTGAGAACTGTGAAGATCTCACTACATCAGAAAAACTGCAGGTGATTCCAAGCTTTGACGGTGAAAGTAGTTCTGCAAATACAGTAGTTTAGTAGTTTATATATATATATATATATTTAAATCAGCTGATTAAACTAATAGATTATGGAAAACTACTGACTCATCGAATCTATTTCAAGCTAAATTTATCAATCAAATAATATCTTTTGTTCCAATACGATCAATAAAAAGTTGTAAAAAAAGTTCTTCGTTGTTTAATAAATTAAAACTGGCTAAAATTATAGGAGTTATATTTTAATGTCAAAAAAGTTATGCACTTAAGACCAACAAACGCAAAATTTACATATACACTTGTTGACACAAATCCTAATATTTTAATTAATCTAGAAAACTCGTCTTTTTCGACTATAACTTGACTTTTTCTATTATTATGTAAATACTAAGATTTATACCAAAAAATAAGATTGATGAAATGTTCAAAAGAATATTTGTAACTCACAAGATCTCTTCATTTCATAATTTATAAATATACATTGCCCTACCTTACCTTTATTATTGTAGCTCTGTCTACTATCCTAGGCTTAAAAAAGATCGACGGTATATTGAAAATGTTCAGCGCAAGTCTAGTAAAACTGTTCTTAGTCTGTCTGGTCGCACTTATAGACAGAGAATACTGGTACTAAATTTAATTAGAATTTACTTTTATTTCTTATGTAATGACATAATTGAAACCATCAAATTAAATCATAATTTTTATAAGTGCAGTTGCAATCCTTTCGTGTTTTAAATTGTCAAAAAACGCTTATAAATTGAAAAAGACTCTTTGTAAGAAAGAGAAAAAATCTTTTTAGTATGAAAGTCACAAATTTGTGAATTAGTCTACCATCTAAAATAGAATATTTAACATTTTCAACTTAGACCGGTACAAGTTCACAATCTAAATGAACAAAAGGTTATTTGGCTTGTTTACTATGCCTAATTATTCTATTTGTAAATCATAACCTTAAATAATAATAATTAAAATATTTAAAACTAAGTTTCCTTTTTTTTTTTTTTTTTGAAAGAACAGCAAAAAACATTTTCTTAAGTTTATTTAATAATGTTTGTTGAAGTTCGCTGAGTTGCCACGAGCTAGGCACAAGGATCTGATACTGGTAAGTTTATTTTGGTTGTTATTTGAGCCACGTAAATTATCTATGCAGATTTTACAGCGTTTTCGCTTTTCACTAAGAGCTGGACAAAAACATTGCTTTCTCTTATCTGTTTTATCAGTAACATTTTCAACAAGCATTTTGAGAACTAGAAATATTTTAGATATAATTATTGGAGGTAACCGTGCAGTGTTGCGTTGTAGAACAATAGGCTTCACTATTTCAAAAACAATATCCATACCAAATTCAAAAAAATCAATTTTCAAAGGACACAAGTTTGTATTGAATGCATACAGTGTTGATGCATTCACTCGCATTGTATCAATTATTTATGCAAAAGCTACAATACTTCATCTGACTTGACTTTGGTGGTAAAAAAAACCAACACGCTGATCCACGATATCAGTTCTACCTTTGGTGAAAACATACAACTTGTAGATTGCAGTTTTAAATTTATTGTCATCAACTGTCACTCCAAGCAGTAGCTTTATAGCTGTCAGTAAAATGAAATTTTTCTTGTTTGTGGCTGAATAAACAACATATGACCCAAAAATTAAGTCTCTTTTGCCTCCCAATAAAACTCATTTGAGAAAATTTCTCTGCACTCCACATTTTTCAACTCAATTCGTATCCCCTTCCTGTTTGATTGCAATGTTTCTATACACGTCATCTTCATGTCATTAAATAACCAGTCAGATAAAGACAAAGAGGTGTATAGCCTATCAAATGAAAGATTTCTCCCTTGAATTTAATTATGATTCAAAGGATTTGCCAGATATTTGGTTTCTGTACCAGGCAGATAATATTCACTTTCTTTGTCTGACTTTTCAGCATATGGGGATGTGAGAAATGTGTATGGAAACCTTGCTGCATTGATTGACTTGAACAATAACCCATACTTTGCCGGTTTTTTTGGGTTGTATTGCTTGAAGGACACCTGTGTTCTCATTGGATAAAGAATCTCGTCAAGTGATAAAAAATCACAGGCTCGTAAAAAGTGCATGCAATGCTCATTGAATTTTTCAAACAATTTTCTAATCGCAGCAAATCCATCATACTACCATCTTTCATGACGAGTACATTCGTCGTCAAAGTTTAGATTCGCTTTCAAATCATTGCTCTCATCATCAGAATTCGCAATAAAAATGAGAATATTTGCTGTTTTTTTGAAAATATTAAATCACAATATTTTCTTTTAAAAATATTATACCAAAAAATTATATTTTCTATTGAACGAGTAACATGGCAGCTAAGTCTGTGCAATCAGCATTAGACTATTTATGAATGTTTCGATAACTTTAACAACATATGTTGTTAGAGCTATCGAATTATTCATAAATAGTCTGATGCTGATCGGACAGACTTAGCTACCATATTACTTGTTCAATAAGAAATATAATTTTTTGGCATTATATTTTTAAAAGAACACGTAAAAATACTATGAAACCTTAACAATGAAACCTTAATAATAAAACATTAACAGAGCTGCTGCTTGTTTATTAATACATTTCTTATATATAATTCGGATCCGATTTTAACTTTCGATTTTAGGCTTCGATTTTTAAGAAAAGTTAGAAGTTCTAATTTTTAAAACAACATTACTTTTGAATATACTTTTACTTAGGTACACTAACAACCTCGGTATGATAATAAATATATGAAAACGTAATAATAAAAACGCAAAAATAGTTGTCAAAATATTTGTCTTAATATATGTTTGGTATAGAATATATTATTACTTATATAGTATATCTAATACTTATATAATACATATTCTTAGTATTGTTCATTTATATAATATATAATAGCTTAGTATTGTTTTCATGAGTATGATTTCGGAACTGTCATAACTTTTATAACGTTTTTACATTCTTAGATGAACAGTTGGATTATTACAGTTATCACCAAATTTAGATATTCAAAAAAGTAATTAAATACAGATTTAATTTAATGATGATTCAATTTAATATAAAATAGTTTAACTCAATTTATAATGCACTGTGGTGCTTATGGCATTAAACTTTATTGACAAGGCTTAAAAATTGTTTGTATATCAATTAACTAAAGCGTTACGCTTTAATTAAATTAATTTAAATATAACTTAAAAGTAATGAATTTTTAAAATATGGTCTTTAAATAATTATTAATCAGTACTTAATAATTTTTCAACGATGTATTGGAAGTGCATTTTTATTATACTTGAAGTAATTCTGGATACATTACCATATTTAGCTTGAATTGTTTTTTACGGGTTAAAGTCTCTTATCTAATTCCGCTGTAGTGCAATAATTTAGCAGTGGCGGGGCAGTGGTTTAAGCGCTTTCTTCAGAATTAATAGTCCCTTAGTTCAGTAACAGCTCTGGCCATATTTGTAACATTGGTAAAGAGGGAGACGTGTACTTTCTCGTTAAAAGCTCTTCTGTAGATTAAAAAAAAACCCTAGGTGATCATTATTGTCGGATGTATTACACAGGCCTGCAATGGTTTTCCTCTTTAAAATCTAAGTAACGTTTTTTATAGTTTCTGATGTGCTGATTACGATAAAAATAATAAAAAAAATCCATCACGTCAAGATTTTTTGATATGGAATATTTAAGATTTTGCTTTAAAATATTTGAGCGCCTACCTTTTGAAATGTCTAAAACGTTATTAATTTACTTCAGCTCAATTTTTATTTCATATAATTAGTGTAAGGGAACATAGAAATTAACGCTAATTAGTAATTTGTTAATGACTACATAATAAGTATTAGTAATTCGCATTAACATGTCAAAAACGGGTCATTTTGGCTTAATTTAGTAATGAGCTCATTATTACATAATGATTTGGTAATATTAACTAATTGTTGTGAATATTTTTAGAAAAGGGTGTAATTAAGATAAACCAAAGGATTTTTGTATAAGTACCCGCACTGATTTAGAAATTTAACAGTTGAAGTGCGCATCTTGCAACATAAACTTTAAAATGGCATCGCGAAGTTGTTTAAACTCTCCTAATTGTTTCTGTTATATTTGCGGGAAATTTATGGTGATAAAACAACGAAACAGTATTACAGACTTTGTAAAAAATATTTATAAAAGTTATTTTGGACTCATTTTAAGTAACCAAGACAAAACTTGGGCACCTCATAAAATTTGTACGACTTGTTTATTAGAACTTCGCAAGTGGTCAAAAGGATAGAAAAATAGCTTCAAAATCGTTTCGCCTGTGCTATGGAGAGAGCCTAACGACCATGTTAAAGATTGCTACTTTTGTTGTTGTGACATAACTGGATACAATTCAAAAAATAAAAGGGACATAAACTATCCAAACGTGTCATCAGTTACGCCTGCAATATTTGGCGATTCAAAAATGGTGCAGCCTCCGGTTCCAGCTCTACAGATTGAAAATTCTGACTGTGATATAGAGGAAGAGGATGTACACCGATCTGATCTTGAATTTCATGGAGATTCTGACGCTTGTTAACTCTTTTCACAGTCAACACAGATGCAGCGGAACTCCTCGGATCACGATTAAAAGAAAGAAATATGCTGGCACCTGGTACTTCATTTTCATGGTACCGTCACAGAGAAAAAGATTTTCTTCCATTCTTCGCTGAAGATTTAGTGTTCTGTAAAGATATTCCAGGCTTAACGAAAATGTACGACATTGAATACGATCCTAACGAGTGGAGATTGTTTATTGACTCCTCAAAAAGAAGTTTGAAAGCAGTTCTTCTGCATAATGGGAATACATATGCCTCGTTACCTGTTGCACATTCTGTCCATTTAAAGGAATGTTATGAAAATTTGGAAAAGCTTTTGACTAATATAGCTTATGAGCAACACGGTTGGATGTTGTGTGGAGATTTGAAAATCATAAGCATGCTACTAGGCCAACAAGGTGGTTATACAAAATACCCGTGCTTTCTTTGCGAGTGGGATAGCCGGGATAAACAACATCATTGAATCAAAAAGGAATGGACTCCAAGAGCTGAACTAACCCCAGGATTCAAAAACGTACTTATACAGAGTTTGGTTCCCAGAGAAAAAGTTTTACTGCCACCATTGCACATCAAATTGGGTATAATGAAGCAATTTGCGAAGGCTTTAAATAAAGAGGGGGAAGGCTTCAAATATCTGCATTCAGTTTTTCCATCTTTATCAGAAGCTAAGATAAAAGAAGGAATTTTCGTCGGCCCTGATATTAGGAAATTAATGTCGGATGAAAAGTTTGATGAAAAACTTAATGATATCGAGTTGCAAGCATGGCAGTCATTTAAGGAAGTGGTGACAAAATTTTTGGGGAACAATAAAAGCTCCGACTATAAAGAAATAGTGGCCAAAATGATTTCCAATTTGGGTGTAATGGGTTGTAATATGAGCATTAAACTTCATTTCTTAAATTCTCATATTGATTACTTCCCAGAAAATCTAGGAGCCGTTAGCGAAGAACAAGGCAAAAGATTTCACCAAGATTTGAAAGAGCTTGAAGTCCGGTATCAAGGAAGATGGAATACCAACATGATGGCGGACTATTGTTGGTTATTTAAGCGCGACGATCCAAACCGGAAATTTAAGCGAAAATCGCACAACCGAAGCTTCCAGGAGAAAAGGACCAGGTTCCACAAATGAAATTTAAATGTTATTTAGACTAGTGTTGAGTTGTTATTATATTTTAGTAGTTTTTTAAGTTAAAAATAATGTTCTGTTTTAAATATATATATTTTTATGTGAAATCTTCTGTTTTTTTGCTATTTTCTATCTGTGCCTTTTTTGAAAAATCTGGAGGTGATAGAGAAAAACTAAGTACATATTCGTAATCAGCGCACCAAAATACCCTAGAATCAGCAAATTCCAGAGAGAAAGTTATGACTCTCATTTTGCAGGCCTGTGTTTACTTAACTGTTCAAACGATGCATATTGTTTAAACGATTTGAATTGATGAATTATGTTGTCTTAGTGATTTTTTATTTTTTTATTTTCAAAAGTTTAATGTGAAAAAATTATCTTTTAACAACAATTTTGCTACCTCGACAATTAAGCTACATTTATTGTCGTCGAAAACAATTAAATTAATGGGAAAGAACATTACCTTTTATCGTTTTTTAAAAAACTGCAAAAATAATGACTAGAAAGCTTTTTTTAATTAATAGTGTTTTTGTTATTTAAAAACTTTTTTTTTAAACATGCGCAGAATGTTGCTACATCGACTGTCTTATAGCCTGCTGCTACATGAGAGTGTTGCTAGATAAACTACCATATAGCCTGACTCGCAACGAAGTGCTACTACATCGACTATCTTATATCTTGACTCGCAACGGAGTTCTGCTACATCGACTGAGAGTTTGGTTAGGGCAGGCTATCATTTAAGAAAAAAAAAATTATATTTTTAAGCTTTTTCTGGTCTGGTTTTATTAGCACTCTCTTTAAAACTACAGTTTATGGAAGAAACTTTTCGACTACCATGCAATACTATATACACATGTATATAGTCTTGAAGCAGGCTATAAGATAGTCAATGTAGCAACGTTCCGCGCAATTTCAAAAATTTATAAAACAATAAAAAAAACTATTAATTAAAAATTATTACATAGCTTAATTTTAATTGTTTAAACTTTTAAACGACATAAAAATTTAGCTCATTTGTTGAAGTCGCTTAAATGTTGTCGAAAGGGATTTTTTTTACTATATATTGGATATAAAGCCACAAAAGAAGTATGTATTCTTTGCTATGGTTAACGTTGCATAACCAAAAAGACTAAACTCTGATAATACAGACAAAACACCACTCGGAACATCATTAAAATTTAATATAGCAGAATTTACTCTAACTTCCAGTGTTGATCGGTTCACAAAAACTATTTTGGGACAGCGTTTCCAGATTATTGAATCAGCGCCTCGTTTGCATTCTGCGTTCGACCATAAAGACATTTTGAAAGCAATAATAAATTAAAGGTTTTTATTGATAATGATATATGTTCCTTGTATGCGGTTGTACCATAAAACTTATCGTAGTGATATTTGCACCAGTTATTTTCATCTCGCGGGCACATTCTATGTTGGTATTCTAGATCATCAAATTTAGTGCAGTGAGAAAGTACTGCACAAACTGCCTTCTTCATAGCATTTAAACTATCAACATAAAAACTTTTTAAAACAAAATAACCTTTAGACATTTTGCTTTTAAAATAGTACTAACAGTAAATAGTTTAAGTTGCAAAATACTAGAAATACTGCTTTAAACATTATTTTAGCAACTTGAATATATGAGGAGCCCATCTGCAAAACGCGCTAAGCCACAAAAATAAAAAAATTGAGTTAATTAGATTTCTTCATTCTAAATACTGAAATCTACAATCTATTTCAATATTAGATCAAATAAACGACTCTAGGTCCTAAAAATATTTTGGGAAAATATCACAACATTTACAAACACGCTAAGTCAAACAGGGTTACGACTTCAAAACGTACTAAGTCCGCAGCGAATCAAATAACGTTATGATTTTTAGCAACCAATAAAACGGAGTGTTTATATTAAAATTAACGCACTTTTTGTTAGCGCTTAAAATTTTATTCAGTATTCACGTACAAAAAAATGACTGAAATTACACAAGGTTTTATAGCTGTTGAAGAAAAAGCAAGCCAGCGTCTTACTAAGGGTAACGCAATGAAAAGAAAACAAGTTGAAAGGCAAGTAGTGTATTTTTATATTAAAGTTTTATACAAACAGAATCATACAAATTTATTAAATAAATAAAGATAAATAAATTTGTATGATTCTGTTTGTATAAAAAAAGTTTTATACAAACAGAATCATACAAATTTATTGAATAAAGATAAATTTGTATGATTCGGTTTATATATATATATATATATATATATATATATATATATATATATATATATATATATATATATATATATATATATATATATATATATATATATATATATATATATATATATATATATATATATATATATATATATATATATATATATGTTTATATATATATTCATTTTTATCCTCAAAAAATAAGAAACAGGTCTAATTGTGAAATAAGTTATTTTATGGAAAAAGAAAACAGACAAATAGTACATTTTTCTAAAGACACTTTTCTAAAATGCTTACATGTTGGTAAAACTCGTGTTCAAAATATCGCAAAACATTTCTTTAAACATGGTAATCCTCGAAAAAAAACAGAGGTGATGATAAAAAGAGCCATAATTTTAAGGATAAGTGAAAGGCTGTGATAGAATTTATAAAGTCTCTTCCTGGAAGGGAGAGTCATTATAGCAGAAAGAAATGAATTTTTCCGAAAAATATTAAAGTCCAAGGAGAACCAAATTTTAAATTTTTTTTGAACAGTCCTCAGATTATAACAAAGAGAGGGCGTGACTGTTTTTCTTGTCCATCTCAGATTCAGAAAGGGGTCCCAGTTAGTTGCAAATGCTAAAAAGAAAGATATCAAAAGTTTAATTCTTGTGCATGCAGGAGTGAACTGGAAGCAGGATAATCGTTTTAATTTTTTAAAAGTATTGATATCGATTCTTTTATAGAAGAACGCCTAGAAGATGAGGAAGATACTATATGCAGTTGTCTTGATGAAGATGCTGTAAGCAGACATGTTTAAATTTTTGTTGTATTTCAAATTTTGTTTTGTTGTTGATCAGTTTCTTAATAAAAAACTTACAATACTTTGTTTTTCCCTTAGTTTTATACTTCCTTTTCCGTTACCTTGTTTATAGTATAATAATAAAAAACCTATAATTTGCGCAAGTTAAATAAATCAAAATATTTCAATGCTTTTTAATAAACTAACAAGCCATGTGAATTTAACCAAAGTTTTCAAAATATTCAAAGTCCAACTGACATTATTCAAATAAGCTAAGTCCCAATTTCATAAAGATATATTTCGAGATCCTGTAGAGTTGCATTTTTTTTATGCACGTGATTTTATATTTTAATGATATAAATTTAACGAACACAATTTTTTTTGGAGCGCTAATTAGGCGTGGGCCAGTTTTCCTTCGATTTCTCAAAATCAATTTACTCGGACTTAGAGCGTTTTGCAGATGGGTTCCTCATATATTAGGAATTCAAATGATCATTCAACTTATGACCAAAAAGATAAACAAGGTAGGCTATAATACTGAAATATTTTTTAATATTTAAAATATATACATATTTTGCAGTTATACGATGGAAATATTTTTATTTATATATTAGTTGCAATGACGTTGTTATGAACATTACAAACTCAAAAAAAAATTTTGCATTCAAATTTTTTTCTGCAAACGAAATAATAATAAACCAATTTTTTTTTTTTTTTTTTCAAAATTGACTTCAATTTCTTGGGGTACCACCTTTATAAGTTACAAATAGGATTTAATTAGTTAATTAAAAATTATTAGTTTTTTCTGAATAACTTTTAGCATTATTAAAATTTTTAAATTTCAAAGTTAAATTTCATACCATTTAATGTACGGATGACGAACCTAGGACACTCGTGTCCCTAAGCAACACTCAACAAGATTTTACATTTCACACCCGGCACTAAATAATGTTTACAATTACAAAAGAAAAATAAACTTCAAAAAGTTCATACGCAAAAGTTAAATTTTTTTCATTAACTAAAATTTTGTAAAAATTAGTAAAAAAATTTCAAATACTATACAAATATATACAAAAAATGTTTAAATATTTGTTCAACTGCTATTAGACTTCATTATTATTAAAAATAACTACAAAAATGAATAAAAAATGTTTATTAAAATGCTAAAAAGGTTTTTTTATTAAGAGCCAGTGCGACAAAGAAAGCAGAAGCCCCAAACTCTCTATTTTCAAAATAAGATGACAGTTTACTTTCTATCCATTCGGCATTTAAGTCATGACTTTGTAACGAAACGAACATTTGCTAATAATGATAGGAAGCCTCCATGCTGAAAAGGTGCACACCCTGGTGTTATCAATTTATCACAAACAGGCTGCGGTATTATCAATAGCTTTATCATTTTATTAAATTTCATGTAGCTATCATTATAAAATTTTAGAACAGCAGGAGTAAGAACAACACAATCTTGAACTTCTTCATTAAAACAAGATTCTTTATTCTTATTATTCCCGTTACAGTCAAAAAGTTTATCATTTCGTTGAACATGTTCAACAAAACGTCTCAAGTGTTTTCCTGAACACAAACAGTTACATTTGTTTGAATCATATTTTCTCGTATGTTTTAATCCTATTGGTATGGTTCTGCACTCCCTCTTTTATTTTTATAGACGGTCAGACAAATAATTTTAAAGTCGGTCATCTTTTTGATGTCAAAGCTCAAGATGATGTTGTTTTTGTTACTGCCGTCCTACGATTTTATGATTTTGGCTGCGTAATTTTGATCAAACAAAATATCTATTGCTAACACCACAGCTTTTTTGATGAATTGATAACGCTGGGGTTTATGCTCTTCAAGAATAGAGGCAGTCTATTATCGAATACAGGTGCGTTTTTGTTTAAACACCGACTAGTAAATTGAGAGGAACTAAGTTGCTCGTGGCTATTAGATTCATCAGTTAATATGCTGTTTCTGCTGACCAGGGAGGTCGTTTTGGAGAGGGTAGGGGGGCTTTCTCCCTCAAAATCTTGAAAGAGAAAAGTTGGGAATTTCTTTTCCACGAGTTGAGACAGTTGGGAAATTGGTGATAAAATGAAAAAATATTTTTTAAATAAACAAAATTAAAAAGTTTGCGAAAATCCATCAAAGAAAGAATTTTTTTTTTTACTCGGATAAATAAACCTTAAGTTTATTAAACGACTTAAAGCTGTTTTCCACAAGATGAAATAAATCGCGAAGCGAACTTTTTCGTCAAGACGAAACGCCGTTTTGATTTCTTTTTTTTTTTTTGCGCTACTCTTTTTTTTATTAACAATAAAAATGACAACAACAAGTTGTTCAACTAAAAACAGTTATTAATCTTTTTGCATAACTTCTTTTTTAAAATATATGAATTTATTTCCATGCATTGATTTTAGCATTTCTGTCTTTGTATGATATCATTTAAAATGATATGATTCATTTTTTTAATTAATATAATAATTTAATATAAAGGTTTCTATAAGAAAGTATAAGGAAATAAATGCTAAATTCTGATATGAACGTTTTGGGCCTGTTATTACTTGAATTAATCAGTATACTAAATCAGGATCGGAATTAGGTTTGTAGGATAAATGAATAAGAATATATAATATAGTATAAGGTTATTAATCTTATTCGGTTATCATAAGAGTGATGACTTTTTTAAACATTAACTCATTTAAAAATTACGGTAAATTATTGTATCTGCGTTTGTTTTCCAGAGCATTAACTAGGAAAAGCAAGAGATATAAATTACAATGTTACGTATGCATAGCAGTTTATAATAAAGACTATAAAACCAGTCATGAAAGATCCGTTCATGGTGGTAAAACGGTTCATATACAAAGTGGGAGCCCCAGAGAACTTTTTTGCAGCCTCCTTAGCTTCAAATAAAGAAAAATCGAACATCAAAATGCTGATAACTATGTCTAAGTGGATGATGATATACAAAGTAGTGAACATAGAAAGTTAAAAGACATAGTAATAATTGAAACATCAACTTCATCATGTGGTATATCCGTAGAAGAAGAAACAACATCTTCTGATAAAAAAGCAATGCAGTTAGCTGCAATTAAAATTATGTATGCAACAAGTTCTGTGGTGGAAATCTCATAAATTAGTTTGGAAATGAAAACGCTTTTATAAGAAAATTAGATATCAAAGATCAAATATTATAATTGACAAATCAAACTCACCAGCATTGATAAACCATGACTCAGGTTTACGTCCACATACAATTACGGACAATCGAAAATCGTACTTTCTCCATTTAGGGCCACACCAACCATTATTTGCTAGTTTCCGAGTAACGGTAAAAATAGACATAATTCCCAGTGGTAAAACGAGTTTAAAGATTTAGAATAGCCATAAGGATGCCACATTTTTTCCCCATTTTTCCAACACTATTTTCAAGAATGTTGGAAAGAAGGGAAACACTGAAGATGTTTGAATAAATATTGGGATAAGATCTTGGTCCAAGATGAAAAGCTATGGGAAAGATAAGTTTGGAAAACTTCAAGTGCAACTGAATTGAAGAGTCAGATCATTAATGAAATTAACTGCTCCAATTTTTTTTCTGTGATAGCCGACACTACTTCCGATTTGTCACGCAGGGTAATAATGAGTATAGTTGTGAGAAGGGCCAGTGAAAACGGTGAGATTCGGGAAAGGTTTTTGAAATCAATTGAATGCACTGATAAGGTGGAAAACGGATGGCTGAACTAATTTTATCTTCTTTACATGAAGAAGACATTGACACATCAAAGATGACTTTTCAGTCATATGACTACGCAAGTTCAATGTTTGGGCAAATTTAAGAGAGTACAAAAGTATATAACAAAATAAGTTGGCCATAATGTGCCATACATACCTTGTCAAGACGCAGAAAAAACACTGCTCTTGAACATGCCCGCAATAGTAATACTTTAATAAAAGAGTTGTTTAATGTCCTCGAATAATTGCATGTTTTCTTCAAATTAAGCACAAAACGATTTAGTTAATTAATAGAAAAACTTGAAAACTTTGATAATACAATACAGCTTATAAACCTGTCTAGAACAAGATGGACCGCACAACCAAATTCTGTCAAGGCTCTAAATCAATGTTTAGAGAAGGTTATTGATCTTAGTCAAAGCATCTCAAATAATTAGATTTTTGATACTAACACGAGAACTAAAGCATTTAAGGCACTTCCGAAAAAAGTAACAACTTTTGATTTTATTATTACTATCTTCTTCATAAAGAAAAATCATTGAGAAAATAAAAATATTAACAAAAATCTTAAAAACCCCAAACTTCAATGTCATTGATAGTATTAATGTAATTGAAAGCACTGCCTAGAACCTACAAAACATCAATAACAACGCAGATGCTGTGAATGATTTGATTGAAAGTGCCGTGATATTTTTTCGGATATTGCACATTGATGCAGGAAACGATTACGGACGATATCATAAATTAACAGCATTGGAGATAAAAGCTTTTTACCGAAAAGAGTTCAAAGAGGCCATAGATTCTTTAGCCATGGGTTTTACCAAAAACTCTGCGGCTTTATAAGAAATATTTCCCCCCCTCACCAAAATCTTTAGTTTTCCTTTAAAATAAGGACAATTTAAGTATTGAAACCTTAAAAAAAGCAAACACTTTTTCCGCCTGGATACAAGGAACAAATTCCAGACGTTCATGTGCTATAAGCAAGATGGAAATTTTGATAGATATCTGTTTAGAAGAAGGTGATAAAAATTTTAAGTCATCAAGAACACCAGCTAAGACGCTGCAAGGCTTTTTGTACCATGTTGTGAAATTAAAGGACATACTAAAACAAGCCTATAAACTATGCATTTTTGTAATCACAACTGCTTATGGTGTAGCATCAAATAAGCGTACTTTTAGTATCTCAACTCAAGATAGTAAAATCACATCTGAGAACAAAAAGATTAAAAAGTTGATAAATGTATGTTGAGCAGTTGGAAAGATTGAGGTCTCTCCCCTCCTCCTCTGGAATTTTCCAACGCAACGCCACTGCTACTGACTTTATATTACATTATCATGTCCAAACTCACAACGCTGGCGCAATAACTTAAAAAAATATTTATCTTTATTAACTTTCTAATTTCACAAAATTTGACACTGTGTGCTCATAAGGTGCATCTGCGTAATGGAGAGAATAAAAATGTTTGAAAAGTATCTCTTTGTGACCAAACTCTTTTCTCAGTATGATCTAATTTAAAAAATAGTACTGTGGTATCAGACTTAACACCCAGTTTAGGATACTGGGAACAGCATTTTATTAGTCATTAAATAAGTCATTTTATATGTGTATGACGGTTGTCAAACTAAAAAAAACCATCAAAAAACCATCAAAAAACCATTTGTAAGGTTTGTTTGGACACTTATGGAACTAACCCTGAAAGAGTCATTTTAGAAAAATTTGAATGTGATAACATATCTCTAGTTGACTGTTGGTCACAATGTTCTAACAATTCTCTTGTAATATATCCAGCTTTCAACAGCAACTATATGTCAGAAATCACAGAGCGCTGTTTATCAAATTTAACAACAGTTAAAAGTATATAATTTTCTCTTGTTCAAAAAATCTAGAGAAAAAATAAAAAAAGGTTTCCAATCTCAATGAATGTGGAATCTGAAAAAATCTATAAAAGAATCTTTAAAGGCTATTTATGAAGACCTTGATGAATAAGCGCTAATAAAAATTATTATAAATTTTTTTTTGCTGGAAGGTACCTTAAAATTCTTAGCTTTTTTACATTTCTCGAACATCACACTTGTGAAAAAAGTTCGTGTCCTTTTGTAAACGAACTTTTTTCCTAAGTACGGTTGCAGAATGTGTAGAAATCAAATGTAGCCGTGGTATAAATCTTGTCGAGGTTCAATAAAATAACGTTAGCAAGTTTTTTAAATTTGGGCAATGCTTTTTCATTGGAGGGGTGTTAATTTTTGTAATAAAATAATATTTCCGACGTAAATGTACGATTAGTTTTTTTTATCATACGCAGATTTTAACAAAAGATTTTTTTCTTCAAGTATAACGATGAGTTGTTATACTTAATCTAACTCATTTTAATTTTGTTAAAAGTATGAAAAAAAATATTTTTCAAGTACAGTATGAAAAAAATTATTTTTCATGCTTTGAAAAATATTTGTCGTTAAAAAACATGCATAGCACCCAAAAAAATTTATAAGCTCTTACGGTAAAATCGCCTAAGTTCGGTCACCCTGAAACTTTGGTCGTTTAAGAAAAAATATAATAAAAACATGCAAAACTCAAACCTTAGAAACTTTTTTTTCTCAAATAATATTTCTAATGATTTTGTAAATATAAATCTAAAAAAAAAAAATAATGTTTATAAGCAACCTGCTGAAATAATTCTTTAGCAAAACAACAATTTAAAAAAGTGCATACTATTAAAATCTAAAATAAGCAAATTATTAAACTAAACGATCAAATTTAATCTTAGTATTATTAAAAATCATTAAATTAATTATAATTACAAAAAAGAAAGTTATTAGTTTTTCGAAAGTTTCGAAAGTACTTTTTTTATAAAAATTAGTGAAATTTTGAAATACTCTAACTTCGGTCATTCACGGATAATCAACGGAGACAATTAGCAATAATTTTGTGAAATGTTGATAAGTGTTGCGAATGTAAAATTTACCGGTACCTTTCTCTGTAAATTTACCAGTAAATTTTGAAATTTTTATAATTGGTACACACCATTGTATTCTATTTGAATATAAAACTTTTTCATAATTTCAAAACTAACTCACGGTTTTTTGAGTTTCAAAAAATATCAAGCTTGTGACATTTTTTTTGGAGATAAAATTACAGCCTAACGACAACATGGTTGCATTGCGAATCCTGTGATGATTGGTTGTATGAATCTTGCTATTCTACTATGGTCAACAATACGTGCAAGAATTTCCAATAAACGTACTAAGCTTTTTTAAAGCAAAGTTGATCATGGCCAAAGTAATAAAATAGAAATTACAATAAAAATGAAAAATACTACTACTTATATTTAAAAAGGCCTTTTTTATGTGCTCCTTCTTGTTTTCTTTAGTCATTGGTATTACCTGAATTTATATCATAATTTTACAATAAAATAACATTTAAAAATTAGTTTTCATTTTTTGTGACGTTAAGTTTTTGATCCGTTTTTAGTATTTATATAGCGGCCGAACTTATGAGATGGTATTGAAAGTTCGGTCAAAGTAGATGTTTTTATTTTAAATTAAATATTGAATTACTAAATGAATCAAAAAAATGAAAAATAAAAACTAGTTTTTATTTTTCATTTTTTTATTTTTACAATATCAATTATCAATATAATTTTCAGTATATTATAGGGAAAAAAATTGAAAATGTTTTATTTAAGCGTGATAAATAAATGTTCAAATGACCGAACTTTGGCGATTTTTACGGTACAGCTATTATAGTTTTTACTCTAAAAATTTGTTTTGCATGTTTTTTTAATTATGTTTCATTTATTTATTTATTTTTTGTTTTGTTTTATTTATTTTTCAAAATTATAGAGTAAGAGCGACGCTTTTACTTTATAATTTTTTATTTCCTTTGCATGATTATTTCATTTTGTTTTAT
This sequence comes from Hydra vulgaris, assembly GCF_038396675.1. Classification (NCBI taxonomy): domain Eukaryota; kingdom Metazoa; phylum Cnidaria; class Hydrozoa; order Anthoathecata; family Hydridae; genus Hydra; species Hydra vulgaris. Next base: position 56,572,398 of record NC_088921.1, read on the forward strand.
TTGTTGAACAATTTTCGCTACATTTTTTATTAACAAATAAATCATCGCCGAACGTGTATTTTTTTGGCAAGCATGCATAAAAACACACCCAGCTTTGACATTTTAAATTTCGCATGTCAACCATTGATTATTTTCATTTGTTGTTTTTCAGTCAACAATTTTTGCCACTTCTGGCCCAAAATGATGGAACAAAATGAGACTTAAGGTTTTCAGCCTGTTTGAATATATTTTTTGGCTAACATGTTTTTTCGACATAATTGACTCCTTATTTATTTTTAATGCACTTTCTAGAGCAATTCTATTTTATTATTTATAAGATAACCATTTGCTTTTGGAGTTGTTACAACTACTGCTTGAAGACTTATTGATTGAGATCGCGTGTGTTTATAAGTAACAACTATTCGTTCCGTAGATTAACGTAGTTGAGTTAAAGCTGGTGAAACTTGTGGACATATATTGAAATATTTACGCAATTTTCAATTTAGATTATTCAACTCTGTTTATGTCTGACAGAAATTAACGCGTGTTTTAAAATCGAGCTATAATTTGAAGGTGCGTAAAACATTTACTGGAATTTTAAAGTTTTGATTGAAGTTGAAAAAAAGCGAGGCGATTGACAAGGAGTATTAAGCCCCATGGGACATTAAACCCCATTTTCTCTGTTCATATAATGGCTGGTGTTATTGTATTAGGAGAGATGGGCATTAAGCTCTATATGATAGAGACTAACTAACTAAAAAGAAAAATTACCATTTTGGGGTTTCTAACCAATAGCATTGATTTTTAATTAGAATTTATAAATGAGTGGTATTTCCATCCAGTTTCCAGTTTCCTTTAAACTTGATGAAAAACTAAATTTTAATTAGTGATTCATTTGTACTTCAAACTTTTAACTAAACCTTGTTTATTTTGACTCGAAAAATTATATTTTTCCTACAAATATAAGTACATATAAACTAAGTAAGTACATTTTTTAAGTTTCTAACTGTCTGCGTATGTTATCAATGAGTTAAAATACGTATATTTGTAGAGAAAATGAAGCTAGAAGCTTAGCAAAATAAAGTGGGAGCTAAATGAATGTCTAAGAGATTGTTTATAAATAGCTCTAAAATTCACTTTAATACTAAACTTCTATTTAAGATTTTAAATGAATAACATTTCTAAGAGAAATATGGTTGTATTGAATATTAATGAATATTAATTAGTTTAATTAGTTTATAAAAACAAATGTATTAATTAACAGGGGGCTTAATGCCCCCTGTTAATGCCAACTGTTTAAAAAGGTGATTAAAACAATCAAATAAATTTTATCAGATAAATAAAATTCATGTTTTAATTTTATAAACATTACACAGATATAGTTTAAATTGAAAACAAAAGTTATTTATTTGTAGAAATAGTTTAAATTTTTCTTTAAATATAGTTTTGATAATGGAGCTTATTGCTCCCTTTATTTAGCAGAATAGCTCGGACATACAGAAAGAATAAGAATAAAGGCAGGAAAATCTATGCAACTAGCCAGACAATGACTAATGCCTACAACTCTGTTATATGTAAGCAGATGTCCAAGCATTATTAAATTGTAATTTGGCAGAAGCATAGTGGAGTACAAGTGCTCACAATGCTTCTGCCTCAACATCATTACTACGTGTGTTGGTGTCATCATTATTGTCATCAGCAGTATCATTAACTTCACTTTTATTTTCAGCATCTGCAGAAAGACCACAGACACCATTATCTACTTCATTTTTAGAAAAGTCATTTATTAAAGATTTTTTTCCTCAAAGAACTGCAGCCTAGATTTGCGCAAACTTCTGGGGATGGTAGGTCGGTTAGAATTATCAGGTTTTGCTACGGAGAAAGCCTAACAGAGGATAAATGTTTGAAGCGACTGAGAGAAGGAGCAGAAAAATAAGATAGTGCTCCAAGAAAAAGGCACGATAAAAAGAATAAAAATTTGAGTTGCAACTTTTTAGCTTTTTTTTTGCACTATATGACTTAAAGTTTTGCTAGATAAAGCTTTTGTACATATAAAAATATGTGTTGTCTATAAGTAAAAAATATTTTCAGTTAGAATGCAATACTTATTTACTTATTTCAAAGAGAGAAAGAAAAGTTCTTGAAAACATGTGGTTTAATGCACCTTGTTACCCTATATGGTTGCAGCTTATACTGTAGGATAGTCACCCTGGTAGTATATTCTAGCGTAGCCTATATTATAGGTGTATTGTATATAAGTCTATTAGATAGCCCAGGGGTTGACAACCCACATTTGTTTTTCTAAATTGTTTTGTATATGCTTAAAATAAATTATACCTTATAAGTATAGCCTATTTTTATACTTATAAATACCCTATATATACATACTGAATTGATAGATATACCTTACTGCAGAATACGCATTAAATTTGTATCAAATAAAAAAACTGTTGACCTCTATAGTAAAACGGTTCAATGAATCAATCTTAGCGGACTGAAATAAACTAGAAAAAGATATTATGCAAAAGCTTTTTTTAAGTTATTAAAAATATCATCAAATAACTATCATTCCTCCACCTCTACATTCGCACACATTTTTTATTATTTGAAAAAATAATGTATAATTTCAAAATCAAAATTTATTTCAACTAGGGGTCATCCATAAAGTACATACGGTATGGGAAGAAATTACTCAAAATCGTACAAATGCATACAAGAGGGTAGGGGTATTAAAGACAACGAGTATGTACACGGTTTGACTATCTCTCATAAACTTATTTATTTTTTAAAATAAAAACATTGATTTTCACGAAATAATCAACAATATGTTTTTTTTTTTTTAATTTTTTTTTTATGTTTTTAATTATAATAGTTTAAAGAAAAAAAGCTTTTTTTTAATGTTTTGTCAAGCGTTGGGGAAGGACCTGACTTTGTAATAAATATTGTACCCCTTCCCATGTGAAATTTTATCAACACCCTCTCTCAACTGACCTAGACTGACCACTCCACTGACCAGGCAACGTGATAATTTTTAAACAAAATGTATTGCCAAGTTTAAAATTTTTTGCTAAAAGCTCGCTAATTCTATTGTAATAACAGTTTAAATAACTTTTTTGGCCGAATATTCGGTAACACTTAAAAATTTTTACGAGTGACAGTTTCCAATCTGAATTAGTAAAGTTAATACCGTAGTCACACTACGGGTAATTACGCCTAATTGTTTTGTTTGCGTGTTTGGGCATGTTATTTGCAGACTATTTGTTACATCAAACTTTGTTTCTTACAGGTTGTATTTCTTAAAACCCGTCAAGTAAGATACATACACAAAACGTGTAACTCTATAGTTTAGAGCATTTAGTGGTAATGACGTTGTTTGCTAAAGATTTAGAGAATTTAATGGTAATTGCGATGTTTGCAACTTATAATAGAAGTTAATGTATCTATAATATAAATGTTAGAATTTATAAATAAATGAATACACGGATTTATAGTCTCAGTTCCGTTCCACAAATTATCGCAAAATTGTTTAGAAAAGTAAACATTTCTAGAATTTGAGATTTGAGAAAAAATTTAAGAAGCAGAATATGACATATTAATATTACTTTGATATAAAAATTAATTAACGCTAAATATCCTTCCTAGCCAAATTTAACACTAATTTAAGTTGGAAATATTTATCTTACTAAACGATTATGTGATAGTTTACGAAACGGAATAAATTCGTATATTGGATTTACTAAATACAATTCATTTATTTAGAAGTTCGATAGTTTATTTTAAATTACAGATCTCAAATTTTTTTTATTAAAAACCGTATATATACATTAACAATTAATTATCCTTAAAAAACTATTAAAATCGAAAAGTCAATTTAGTGAACATAAAAGACTTCGTATTCGATTGTCGTTTTGCTTGCGAAAAACTACAATTAAGTATCAAAGGTTGTGTTATTTCAAATTTTTGTTTGCAAAAAGTTTTATAAATAGCAACTTTTAATAAAAAATCTCTTATTTGGAAATATTATGAAATTAGTGGGAAAGATAAAAAACTAGCAGTTTGTTCCCAGTAAACACACATACGTCTATTAAACGTTAAAACAATGTTTCAACAACACGTTCCGATTCGGTCGATTATTCGCTTAAAATGAAATCCGGATTAACGTTTAGAACAAACGTCCATAAAACGTCTATATTCAAACGTATTTTAGACGTCTATTATAGGATTATTATACGTATATAAGGCGTTTAGATTTTGTCTAATTTACGTTTAAATCTAGCCTAATTAACGTATATAAAGCATTTAGATTTAGTCTCAGTAAACGTATATTAAACTTTCAGATCTAATAGTTTCTTTGAATTAGTTTACGTAATTTCAAATTATTTAAGTTTTAAAAGTATTAAAAATTAAAATTACGTTATAACTTTTTAACTTTATACAAGTAATAAGAGCTATATAGGTCTTGAAATTTATAAATAAGATATAGTTATAAAAGTAATGAAATTTATAAATAAGATATAGTTATAAAAGAACTGGTCTTATTTTTTATATTTTTACAACTATTATAATATGTTTATATACTTTTATACTATACTATTTATACTAGACTTTTATTTTATAAAACTATATATAAAGTTATAAACTTATATAAAATGTTTTCATATAGTGGGGATTTAGAGAAAAAATGTTTGTGCACTGTACTTGTTTATATTCCGATAATTAAAATAATTAAATGATCAAGCTTTTTGCAGTGGAAATTTTATAGTAACAATTTTTATCAAATATTTTTTAAATTTAATCTCATTAGCAGAAAATAAAAGTTTACATTAAGTCAAAGATTTCTAATAAAATTAATAAACTCATAAACAAATATTTTAGATCACTGTTTTCTCTGGTTTATGCATTATCAAAAAGCTTCTGAATGGAAGTTTCCGAAATATCATGTACCATCCATGTTTATTTTTGACATTAAAAAGTTAGTAAGGTTGCGACATAACATATGCAGTGGTTTTTACCAGCTCTGTTCCATCAATTTTCTTTAGCAAATGTAACTAAATTAAGCTAAAATGCATCTAAAATAATAAAATAAATATTTAGTTGTAAAAACTCTTGATTACTGCAAAGATGAATGCCTATTATTACACAATCATACTAGCGTTTACAAAATGAACTTAAACTGTTTATAAAACTTACGAAAAAAAGTTCTTGCAGCAGGACATTCATAACGAGAGACCTGCAGCTCATATTTTTTAACTGTGCCAATGTTGCCATCAATAATTTCTAAAACATCGGAGTCCATTAATTTGTTGGCATTTAGGAAGGTAGATTGTCACTATAAGAGCTTTTAACTTCCATGAACTAAAATGGTGCACCCGATACTCGTTAATTATTTATTAATCAGTCGTTTTGCTTACAGTTGTTGTATGGAAGTGAATCTTGAAGTTGGATTCAAGTCTAATTTAATTATTTAGCCAATAAAAAATAACTTTTTAATAAGTTTTTTATTTCGTTTTAATTATGACCAATGGCTATATTACTATATTATAATATAATAAACGTTTACTAAACGTCGATCAAACATTTAGAATAACGACTTATATTTGTCAATATTTTAAACGTTTGATCGACGTTTAATAAACGTATATATAAAAAGATTTAAAGCGTAGATTTTAAATCTATAAATGTTTACGTTTAATTAAGGTCGATTAAAGGTTTGCAATATTGACTAATGTATGTCGATATTTTAAACGTAAGATCGACGTTTAGTAAACGTATATATAAAATAGTTTGAAATATACATTTAAAATCAAGCGTCGATTTTTAGTCAATATTAGATCGCTGAACGCTTTATCCATTTTTCGACTGATTTCGACTAAATATTGATTAATTCTGAACCATTCTGTGTTTACTGGGTTTACTGCGTAAAAGCAAGATTTCGCGTGGTGGAGAAGAAAGGAAATAGTTACTACTATTACGCATAATATAACTTATTATATATGCTTTAATAAAACAAATTATTTACGCTGGTAATTTTTTTATTCCAATTTTTTTGCACAGTAGGTACTTTATTTACTCTAAGTTAAGTTTAGGCATTTTTTTTTTGTTTCCAGCTACAACTTCTCTAAAAAACCACCTTCCAAACAAGCATTCTGAGCAGTACGCTAAGTTGACTGAAACTCCGCCAGCAAAAGGCAGCCAAAGTGAGGATTTACTAACTTATACTGACTCTAATATATTAGCAGTAACATGTATGTTAAAAAAGAAACAGTTAGCTCTTAAAGAGACAGCTGGAAGGAAATTGTGTTAGGATAATAATGATCCAAAATCAATAAAATTTAATTATTTAATTGGAGAAATGATTGCCATAGACAAAGAACCATTATCGCTTGTTGAACGAGTTGGCTTCACCAAGCTTATGGACAAGGCAGCACCGCAATACAAAATACCTTGTTGCACCTGCATGACTGAAAAAATTATCCCCGATATATTTAATAGAATTTGCACTAAAATTGAAGATGGTATTTCATAAGCAACAGCATTGTCCGTGACATCTGACATGTGGACATGTCAGCACAACAACTAATGTGTTTTAAATTTTACTGCGCATTGTATATATCCGGATTTTATTCTTGAACATGATATTTTAGCAATGAAACCGTTTTTTGGTTTACATAATGATAGCAATATCGCAAAAGAACTCAATACTATTGCAGAAAGATGGAACATTTCACATAGCAAGATTCATTTCCTTGTCCATGACATGGAGCCGATACGAAAAAAGGTGTACGAGATGCAGAATATGATTCTGCCAAGTGTTTTATTTTTTATAACTGATTGTTAATGTATCACTAAGTTCTTAAATAGAAATAACACACATGGTAGCTGCTGCAAGACGAATCGTCGCTCATTTTAGCCACTCTAGTATAGCACAAGAAAAACTAAAATGTATTCGTCAAGAACTTAAATTGCCAAACGGGCATTTAATACAAAACGTAGGCTCACGCTGGAATTCAACATACTATTTATTGGAGCAATTACTAGAGCAAAAGCGAGCTGTCATGTGTGTATAACTGATCATGATTCTTTAAACAATTGAAAACCTGCTCAAATGGAGTTAATGAATCAATGTATCAAATTTCTCAAACCGTTTGTAGAAATTACAAAAATATCCAGTTCGGGTATTTCTTGCATTTCTGAGGTAATTCCATATGTTGTCACGTTATTAAAGTACCTTGGAAAGAAAGAGACAGCACAGAGAACACCGAATTTATCAACAATGAGATCGTTAACGAAAATGACAAATATCTGGTCACAACTTTTCTTGATCCACGCTTCAAAACTAATTTCTTGGGTATAGTAAAAACACAAAGAGCAAAAAAAAATATTCTTTTAGAAGCTCTGAAAAAAAGTTTTGAAACATTTAGTAGCATCAATGATGACTCATCTCCGCTTCGGATGAAAAAAAAAATGTCAATGAGAATGATAAAACAATTGAGATACGTAATAGTTTCTGGAATTGTTTTGAGGAAGTTGCTACATAAATCACGCACACAGATAAAGATGTCAAACAGAAAAGTTTAACAGAAAACGAAACTAGTTTATTTACGAAAACTGTTCGCCTAGATCGGAAGACAGACCCTTACAAGTGGTGGTCAGCTTAAGTATAACAATATCCAAGCCAAGCAGAATATGCTGAGATTTACTTATCTTCTCCAGGTAGTAATGTATATAGTGAGCGACTATTTTCGGAAACAGGTTTAGGTTACGAGGAAAATGTTAATTGTTTGCTATCAATAAATACCGAAAAAATTGTTTTCATTCATCATAATTTACCACTGATAAATTTCAAGTACTAAACTAGTTTTAAATAAAAAAAGTTTTGTGAATAATAGAATCTTATTTATACAATATATATTTATCATTTGATTAATCTTTTTATTGTATTACTATTATAGTAATGTATAGTACTGTAAACCTACTTTGAATAGCGGGATTTTGAATACAAATCTTTTTTTATTTCAAGTTGTAATTATGGCAAGAATTTATATGAAACTGTTCAAACCTCAAACATCAAAGTATCAAACCTCAAACATCAAACATTAAAAATAGTTGTTTTTTTTATAGTTTAAAGATTTACTTTGTTTATTGGTTGTTATTGTTTCTTAAACAAATGAATTAAATATTTCGAATATTTTTCTAAAAAAAATTAGTCAAAATACTTTGTACACTGCCTCAGCTAGTGTTGCAGCTTGTTGTGTGAGTGTGTGTGTTTGCGTGTGTTTGTGTGTGTGTGTGTGTGTGTGTGTGTGTGTGTGTGTATATAAGTAAATATGTAATATATTCATAAATATATGTAATATATTCATAAATATATGTAATATATTCATATATATATGTAATATATTCATATATATATGTAATATATTCATATATTTTTTTTTTTTTTTATGCATGTTTTATTTTACAACTACAAAGTAATTACAAGTTACCAATCACTGATTGGCAGTAAAGATATACAAATTTAAATCATAAATATAAAGTTCAAAATATACGTGGTAAATAAAAATATAGTTGCTTACAACTCCGAGACATGAATAAAATAAATACCAATTACAACAAGATAATAACGTGTAAGTAAAAATAATCCGAGAAATATATCTCTATTTTACTCCAAATAAAATAAAAAATACAATAAATAAAAATAATCTGCTGATTTTTTGGAGGAGAGTTTAGAAGTTTCACTATATGTTAATTTACCACATTTCAAGATAATGTTAGTGTATAAAATACGATAAAAACAAAATTTGTGTAAGATTGATAAGAAGAAATACTTATTTGTAGTCATAGGAAGCTCGCAGAAGACTTAAGTCAGTCTTGTCATCGAGTACCTATTTCTTAGACGTGTAATACACATAAAAAATCAGTTGCATACGCAGTATATATGTACGTGTTACATATATACCTTGTTATTAATATTATATTTATTATCGAATTGTATTAAAAGTTAAGTTACATTTATTTATTTATTCAAATTTAAAAAAATTCCTTACAATTGTTTAATTTAATTATTGTAGATTTTAGTTTTTTTTTCAGAGAGTGTTCGTTGTTTAAGTTTAGTAGTGATTCGTTTCTGGAAACTAATTTGTTAAATAAATAGGGACCACGATATGTAACTGAGAATTTTGAGAGTCTTGTTGTTTCAAAAGGTATATATATGTAATATATTCATGTATATATGTAATATATTCATATATATATGTAATATATTCATATATATATGTAATATATTCATATATATATGTAATATATTCATATATATATGTTTGTGTGTGTCTGTGTGTATATACTGTTTACAGAACACTAAAAAAATATCCCGACAAGAAAGGTGTATGTGGCCCACATGTGGCTATTGTGCTTACAGATGGAATAAAAGTGCAAAAACAGCATATATATCAATCATCCAGTTGATGATTGATATGTATGCTGATGATCAGTGCAGCCCACATATGGAACACATAATGCATCCACATAATTATTCCACTTAGTGTGCTATAATCCTCAAATAAACACGTGCTAAATTAGACGTGGCTATCATATGGGCCGTACATATGAAACGCACAATCTTGTCTCATTTTGAATTTTAAATTTTAACCAATTAACTACGATTCTTTTACAAAGCATTGTAGTAAACTCTTGAATAATCCATGATATCATGTGATTTACAGTTTTGTTAATTTTCAATTCATAGTTGTAAGTATGTCTGAGCGGTTTTGTAATAAATATATTTGAAAATTGTTATTCAAATAAAACTTCAATAAAATTTGGTAAAAAAAATGTTACACTTATCGAATAAAAATTTTTTGTTATACTTAACGAGTTATACTTAAGTTATACTTATTCTAAACAGAGTCATACTTAACGAAAAAAAATGTAATTAGAGTTATACTAAACGAAGATAAAAATATTTTAGTACTTTCTATTTTAGTGTGGTTTTAATGGGATAAACATTATAGCCACATATGGAACGCACCAACGCCATTCCATAAAGGAGAGTGGTAAATATATGGTTAACATTCAATTGCCATATATGGCCCACATGAAAATTTCTTGTCGGGATAATATGTGTGTGTACATTTAATATCGTGTTGAATTAAACTTGTTGAAAGTTATTCGTCTTTAAATTTGTTTTTGTTTAGCGTTTCATAGTAGTACTATCCAACTTTTATACGAAAAGAAATTAATACAAGGCAGTATATAAATTATGCTGAGTGCCAGTTTACAAATTTTATGGTAACAATAAACATTATTAGATAAATACATTAATAAATGTTCATTGGGTGTAAGTTGCCACTTTGTATAATAAAGTTTAAAAATTTAATCCGAAAAAAATTAAGCAAAAACTTTGCTTTATAGCAAATTGCTTTATAATGCTTTATAACAAAAATTATTAAAAACACATGGAAAATCCATCGTTTTTACAAATATGCAAAGTATAGCAGCTGTACAACATGTTATGTTTCGTCAATCATGTTTAGTGTCTCTGGTCAAATTGCCTCTGGTTATGTTTATAAAGCTGACCACTTATGCACAACAAAAATCGAAGTGGACCACCTAATGTATATACAATAAAAAATATAATCAAAGTCAGGACGGTTTGATTCTATTCACTTTTTTGACTGGTTTGTTATTAATTGTTTTTTGTCAAATTTTAGGAACATTCCTATTAGTTATAATCGAAGCAAATTTTACAGTGAAAAAGTACTTGAATTTACTAATTTCAATCTCTTAATGTTGCATATTATGGATCTCTTAAAAAATATTGGAGCAAAATACTTTATCAATTGAGAACCGCTTGATTAAAACAAGCACAGACTGTTACAAAAAATAAATCTCCTTTGTTCTTTATTTACTTAATAATCATTATATTTGTCAAATCAAAAGGTAATTAGCAACTTAGTAGCTTAGTGGTTTTGAAAGAAATATGGAATTTACCCAGTAGATATAAGATCATCTTCAATCATTTGCCAGATGGTAGTTGTGACTTTAGTACGCCAAGCAGTAATTAATGTACTTTAACAGTTTTTTATTGTTAATGTCAAGGAAAAAGCAGGCTCAAAGGGAAAAAAAATTACTTTTAACCATGTTAAAAATAATTCTTTTTAAGAATTTTTTCGCAAAATGTAAAGATGTTCCACTTGCATAGTCTGTAAGTGAAACTGATGCAAATGAGACTTTTTTTTATGCTAGTCCACTTAAAACATACCCATTTAAACGAAATAAAATACTAAATGGGTGTTTGTTATGAAATAATATTATAATATTTTAGCAATAATAAATTACTGTGAAACAAGACTGTTGTTTTTATTAAATTTTATAACAAAACAAGGCGTTTTTGAATAGGTTTTGCTTTTACAAAAAACACATTCAAAGTTACCCCATTTGTGGGGTAACTTTGAATGACTATTTAAATTAATATGATACAAAATCTTTTTATTTAAGTATTATTTTGAATATGAACTATGTAAGAGTCAATGTTAGCCTCTATATTCATTATTTCAAATATTTACAATAGTGAAGGAAGAGCAGGTAAAAATATCTCAAAAACATTCAAAGTACGGTTTACGGTAATTTAATCTATTTCTAATGCGATTTTTTTGATGTTTCAGTATTCGGTGTTCAGTATTCCGAATAGTTTGCAATTTTCAGCCGAATTCCGAATAGTATAAAATGTTGCTGAATATACCGAATACCGAATATTCGTGGCATCTCTAATTTTTACAACATGCAACATTCAAGGCGGAATCATAAAAAGCGATATAAGCGACCAGTTTAGGGTTATTCGTCGAAAAACAAAACTTTCGCATTTTTTTCTTTTTTATTATGGAAATATACGGATTCATTGTTTTTATTATGGAAATACACGGATTTATAGTCTCGATTTGTAGATTTATAATCTCAAAGTTGTTGAGAAAAGTAAACATTTCTAGAATTTGAGAAGATTTGACAAAAAATTTGAGAAGCAGAATATAACATATTGATATTACTTTGATATAAAATCTTTGATATAAATTTTTTTTAACGCTAAATATCTTTCCTAGCCAAATTTATCACTAATTTAAGTTCGAAATGTTTATCTTACGAAACGATTTTGTGATAATTAACGAAGCAGAACTGAGAATTATTGATATAAACCCGTGTATTTTACATGCGCAGGTTTACCTTATGTATCACATTATACGAAAAAAATAAATAATAGTATTACAAAAAGAAACTTGCGAAAAAAATCATTCCAAATGAATACTTGCGAGACAGTTCCTTACAGAATGAGCATTTCGGAGTATTACGTATGGTTGACAGGTTTTGTTGAAACACGTGAGCACCTGGTTATGATTGCTTCCGTTCTTATTTTTATTTCTTTTTCGGCTGTTATTGATTACTACTGTATTATTTATAAATTATATATATAATATAATGCTATTGTTGTTAACTCCAAGAAGGTTTTTACTTAGGATTAGTGCATGAAGGGGAGACCAAAGCACGTTGGCCCGCTTTTTTTTCCTTGATGCGTAACTTTTAAGCTTTTTTTTTTTTAATTATTTTTTTTTAATTTTTTTTTTTTGGAAAAGGGTTGACTATTCCCTAGACTATCCCAGAAAACATTAATAAAAGTTCATAATAGCTTTTCAATACATTTAAAACTGTTTTTGTTAGGTCATGTCGGGTGGGCCAACCTACCCCGTTATCAGGGTAGGTTGGCCCAAGGATTGGGGCAGGTTAGCCCACATACAACTCATGGCAGACTTTGAAGTGAGAAAACACTCATTGAGCAAAAACAATTTTACAGCTTGATCAAACAACTTTATAACTTGATAAAACGAAATTGAAACAACTTTCAAACAATAAACTACAATAAAATGAAGTAAAAACAAAATATAACAATAACATTTTATTTAACAACAGTATAAAACTTATAATCTAACTCCTTTGCATCTTTTTCTACACAACTCACATGGGCCCAATACTGACAGCTTAAATATTGTATCCACACAGTACCTGGAAGGCTGTTTGAGAACGGTTTAAAGCAACTAAGACACAAGACATCTTATTCATTATCATCTTTGTTATTCTTGTTGCATTTTTCTTTTATAGGTTGACTGGCAAAAATCTTGCTTGTTTTAGAGTTACTTGGGCCTGCTTCTTTGATAGAAAATTGTTTTTTATTTTTTGAGCCCTTCTGTTTTTTTTCTTTTGCTGCTTTCTGTTCCTGTTCCAAGGTTTTTTTAACTGGTGTATCAGTTAATATAGCAGAAACTCGATTCCGATTTCTGAGCTTATTTTCATTTTTTTTTAAGGCTGAGCTTTTACAAAAGGCCTCACTTTTAAGGCCTTACTCTAAACTCTTCACTTATACCATCTCAAGGAGATGGTATAAGTGAAGAGTTTAGAGTAGCACCTGATGTGCTGTCTAAACTTGGTAAATTTCCTTTCTTAAATTTTGATTCATTTGAATTAAATTTTTTGAATTTTTTTGTTTACAATCCACAAATGAAACTTTGCTGCTAGGTGTTTGTTTACAATCCACAGTTGAAACTTCATTTCTAGGTGTTTGTTTAGTGATGCTAAAATACACAGATGACATTTTAGTGCTGGTCTTTTAGTCTGGTCTATCTGTTAAATATGATGGCAAAAAATCACTTTCTGAAAAAATATCTCTGTTAAATGGTAAAATACCTTTTGCTTGGTAACCCCTAATTATGTTCCTTTAAGTTATAGCATTAGGAAGTGCTGTTTTTACTATACCAGGTATGTCATAGGTAGTCATTTGTCGTTTGTTTACAGTAACCCAAGCATCATATGCACAAATTTTTCAAAATGTGATACCATTTTCTTTACAAAAATCAAGTACTGCTGCATCAAGATGAGAGCTGTCGTTGTCAATCAATACCAGACAAGGGCAATCATTGGATAGAAAAATGTTTGATGTATTTAAGAAAATTTGTCTCTGTTATCCATCCTGAAGAATGTGCTGATCCATTACATCCTATTGGTCCATCACAAATAAAGTGAGATTTAAAATTAACTCAGGGAAAGATAAAATATGGAGGTATGCTATTGCCAATCGCACTAACTGCCAAAGCCATAGTCACTAATGCTCCTCTTTTTGCTGATGTTACGCAACCTATCTGGCAAAAGTCTCTACGTGCAACAAACGGTCAGGCCGATGCATTATTGTGATTCCAGTCTTATCAATGCTCCAAATGTCTGAAGCACTTAATTTTAACCTAGTCAAAACATTGCTTAAGTTGTCAAAAAATAAATTTACATTATGTTTATTAAAACTTGTGTACCGATCTAAACTTGTTGCTTGAGGGGAGCGAAAGCTTTGGATGCCTTTTCAAGAATCCGGAGAACCATTCACTACCATCAGATTGAAATTCTATCCATGAGTGAGAAATTTTCCTGCCACAAGCAACAGCATATGTATAAGCAAAGTGTCGAACTTCTTTAGGAGGAAGATCAAAGTAAATATCACTCGCTTTCATTAGGTATTCTTCGAGCAAAACTTCCTGCTCAGGTTCAAATACCTAATATAAAATATATATTACCATTAGACATAAACATTAAAATCATATTAGGTATCTGTCCCAGTCTCTTAAAAAATACAAAATTTTAAATATATCAAAGCAGTGTTTTATATTGAAATATCTTATTAAATGTGTAAACAAGTTACAGTACTAAATTATATTCAATTTAGTTAGAGAAAATAGAAATACCTGAAATCTTTTGGCATAGCCAACTTGTGCTAGGGCTTTTTATCTAATTTAGGTGATAGTAAATTTCTCCCTATAGCTGCGTTATCAGGCGTATGTTCTTCATTAAGCTTATGTACTGTTGCAGTAACATCAAACTCAAGTGTGTTATCATTGTTAGAGTTTGAATGAATCACTCGGCAATCAAGTTCTGCTTCAGTTTGAACCATAGCGTTAGATGTAGATGACAACCTTTTGGATATGAAATACCTTCCTAGAGTAATATAATATAAACCTAAGAGTAAAATAAATATATACCTGCATAGTTATATATTTAAAAAATTACATTTTATATATATATATTTTTTTAATACTAAATACTTATTTACTTTTAATCATTAATAATTTACATAACTCATGTCATATTAAATTTATATATCATATATAAAATTAAGTGTTAAGTGTATTATGTATAAAGTATTAAATTTATATATGTAAGTATAACTAGTATGCAAAAGTTTATATATCAATTAAATTTACACATATAAGTTATATTATAAGTTAAATAATATATATAATAACAATATATAAATATATACAATATTTAAGTTTAGACATATGTAAATCTAAGTTAAAATTACCTTTTATAATAAGATTATTTATCCAAATTTAAATATTATGTATACGATTGATATTTTCTTATTATAGACGTATAAAACCCAAAAAAAACCTATAAAAACAAATACCAATTTGTTTATAAGGCTTATTTCTGATCTAATATATTTTACAAGTTTTAAATTTTTTATAAAAAAAACAGTTTTTGCGTCACAAATTTACCCGAATTATTTTAAAAATCTACGGGGCAAGTTGGCCACATGGCCAACGTGCCCCGGTTGCATAGGGCTAATCTGCCCCATTGTCATGTTTAGAGTATGAACAACTTTCTCCTTAAACCATCAACTAATTTTGTGGAACATTATAAATTAAAATGATCCTTACACTTTAGGCTTTAAATATGGCACTTGAATAATGCTGTACTGTCAAACGTCAATGAGTACAAACATGTTATACAAGTTTTTGAAAATTTACTTTTCAAAAACTTGTTTAACGTGTTTGAACTCACTGACAAAACGGCCCCACGCACTCAAATAAGGTCCAATAAATATGATATTTTTTCGAAGAAAGGATTGAATTACTACTAATCTTCACTTAGATTTCCAGCTTTTTAAAGCGTCTAGCCTTTGAATAAACTTGAATGGGCCAACCTACCCCGTGGGCCAACGTGCCCCCGTCTCCCCTACTACTTGTAAATATCCATGAAGTGTTATAACTATTTCAGAAATATATTGATTGATTGATAATCATTTATTTGTCTTAGTCATTTATAACATAAACAAAAGATAGTTTCAAGCTCTAGTTTTTAAATTTTTTCGTCTTGAAAACATATTACATAATGCTCATATATCTGGGTATATGTAAAATATGAAACTATAAATTAGTCAATAGTTAGAAACTTCCTTTAGGTGGCCCTTTAGTTATCACCACTAGAGAAGTGACTTGGACCCAGCTATAAAGATAAAATAATATAATAAAAAACATAAATAATTGCTACAAATAGTACTCTTATGAAATACGAGCATAAAACTTTTCTTTCTAATTTTCACGTTTTTTTTATTTGAATTGATGAACATTTAATACAATTTATATCTAAATATCATCGTTCTTAATTAAATTTTTAAAGAAAATTGGTTTTTAATATGTCGAGAGTTACCCATTTTACGATCAATGATAAGTTTTTAAATAACTGCACTAAGTATAAATGAAAATAGAGGTCTGTTGACTATAATAATTCTGTTAGGGATTACAAAGAGTGTTATGGTATGTGGCAATGTTTGATAGAAATTTTTAAATGTTTGGAGTTGATTACTTTTGTAAACGGGGATTTGGATTTCTGGTCAATAAACGTAAATATAAATTTATTGTTAGGGAATAATCCTAAATAGTCGGTGTTAACTTTTTCTAAAAATATTTCTGAGAAAAAATTGTGGTTTCTGTTATGCAGAGCCCAGGACAAAAAGTTTTATAGAATTTCTATAAACTTTTGGAACATATGGTCTACAGAAATTCTATAGAATTCTATAGAACCTATAGAACCTCTGTTAATTACTATAAAAATTCCAATCGAACTTTTTTTTCTACTTTTTATTTTATTGAGAAAAATGTTTTATAGCAATTTCTATAGAAATTAATAGACATTCTATACAAATTCTATAGAATTATATAGAATTTCTATAGACCATATGTTCCAAAAGTTTATAGAAATTCTATAGAACTTTTCCTGGGAGTGGTGTAATTGTATTTTGTTTGGATAACAGTTTCAAAAATTCGCAGTTGTTTGGTTTGTTTTCAATCTTTTTTTTTCATATGAAGGAAATATACTTTTTCTTTATGCATTTTTATATATGGGTTTTCATATATGGGATCATATAAAGGCTTTTATTTTTGTTCAGCCGTTCACTTAATAATGCAGTGGCTTCTTTCAACTTGGAGGTAAAACCTCAGCTCTCCTGAAAACTTTGGATCTTTTTACTTTTTAATGGAGAATCATTATCTGTCAATATAACAGGTCCTCTTATTTTGCAAAATATAGCTCGATGTCGAATCACTATGGTGCTTCCCTGTGAGTGTGACAATGCTGCTGCATTGCAAATTATAAAGGATCACAATCAATTAAAATTAGATAATGATCCTTTCTGTAATAAGTTATATATATGATTAATCTTTTCCAACTTCTTTCATCTTTTAGCTTTCCAGGCGTCCATGCGGTGGATAAAGTGTCCAGTCTGCTGGTACATTTTCAAATTTGAATATTTATTTGTAAAAGCATTAACGGTTTTATTTGCAGAGATTTCAAGACTAGGAATTTTCATCCACCGACTGTGAACTTTTGTTAACGGATCGACTGGAATTTCTTTTTACGATATCAGCTTGACGTCAATACCCAAATTGTTTTTCTCAATTTACTTCTGAAACATGTTTACTCTTTGCCGAATTATCAGTTCATTTGACGCTTTTGACTTCAGCCTCAATTTTTTTAAAAGACCGTCACGAAGTTTAAGAACATTTTGATGAGCTTTTATGCTAAAGCTATATTAACACCACGCCTTACGCGTGGTGTTAACATCGGCCCTTACTCAAGTAAGGTGTGTTAAACCCCCTCCCTCCTATAAATCGCTTCTGCCTCCAGCACACATTGCACTCCATCATTATGAATCTTATCATTTCACTCACTGGTCAAAAAACTTCTTTCCGCTTCACAAATTAGTTTTAAACTAATGTGTAATATTTACAGTGTTTACATATGGTGTAAAATTATATATGTGTAAAATTTACAGCAAATTGTGTTCCAAAGGGATGGGGGGGGGGGAGTGAGTGACAAAGAGAAAAAGATAGAGAGAGAATGAGAGAGAGGGCCAGAAAGAAAGAGAGAGGGATGAAAAGAGATAAACCAAATTTCTTTAACTTATAACATTGACAATTTTAAAATTAACATGTTTATAAAAAAGTTGCAGTTCAGGAAATCTGTATTCAAACTTATATGATTTCTGAATACATTTCTTTACAAAAATTCACTCTGTTATATGTATACATTTTTAATCAAATTATTTTTTATTTTTCAAAGAACTTTTATTATTGTTATCATTATGCTGTTGTGATAGTTATAAAACCCACCTGGCCGAATGAATACCGTTATACCGCCGTTACATATTTTATAATATCAATGTAATAAAAGACGTAATTATATATAAGGAACCAACTAAGACAAAAAAGCAACAAAAAAAATGTTCGAAATTTTAAAATAACAATAGAAATGCATTTAAAAAAAAATTCTAAATAGTTAAATTAAGTTAACAAAATTTATCATTTTTAATTTATAACTTTTTGAAAATATTTAAAAAAATAAAAAGTAAACAAAAAAAATGTTTTGCTAAAGCGTATATAAGATCTATTTTTTTTTTGAATTAATAGCAATGTATACAACAAACTTTATACTTATCTATGTTGGATATGGAATACTACCGATTCAAATATTAGGATCATATTTATTGTTTAAAGTTAGAAGAAAACTTGATAAAGTTCAGTTTTTATTGTTGCTGAGTAACTGTTTTCTTGACATCCAATTAAATATTGTCCTTCCAACTCAAATTTTATGCAACACTTTGAAAATAAAACCACTTTTTTTTGCTTCAATTTACATGAACAGCGGTTTATCATTGAATTTTTACTGCACTATTTTTCTTTTATCTGTTAATCGTTTTTCTGAAGTTTATCTTAACTTACATTATAATCAAACATGGACATATCATCGTGTAAAAGCAGCTTTAGCTATTATTTTTATAACGTCAACAGTTTTAACAGCGTGTATTATTATTTTTGATCATAATTTTAAATGCGAATTCTTTTTTTTGAAGTACTTTTTCCCAATAATAAATATCTGTATACTGTTAGTTGTCGTTGTCTCTTATGCTTATATATGTTTTAAATATTATGAAAGTAAAATCTGGAACAAAAACAAGATTGAAAATCATTCAGCTTTGTTTGTCGATCAATCATGCTCTAAAGAAAACTTAAAAAATCGTAAGCAACTGATCAAAAGTATTGTGCTGTTTGGCTTATTAACAGCATCCTATGTTGTATTTATG
Organism: Hydra vulgaris; assembly: GCF_038396675.1. Lineage (NCBI taxonomy): Eukaryota > Metazoa > Cnidaria > Hydrozoa > Anthoathecata > Hydridae > Hydra > Hydra vulgaris. The sequence continues at coordinate 56,591,827 of NC_088921.1, forward strand.
GCAATCCCAGACATGATTAACTGGTTTATAAATTGGTTTCATTACAGTTTTAAAACTTATAATATTTATCTATATAATATGTATTATATTGGTATAGTTTTGGACGTAATAATATTTATTTATTTTTCTTTGCCTGTAAGAAGCGAATTCAAAAATACATTTAACTGCCTACTGAACAAACAAAAAAAGTTAAACCGAAATATATCCAGAAGTGTACATTCTACATCTGTAGCCTGAAACATACGCCCCGAACATATATGCTAAAATTTTCTCAATGTCTCAAATTGTATTATTCATGTCTTTATCTAGAAAAAGAAGTTAAAAACTCAAAAAAAAAAAAAAAATTGAGCAATTGTTTTTTAGGTATCGTTTATTCAACTGTAAAACCATTTTTATTCTGATGTATTTAATCTAAATCCATATTTTTGAAAAAATGAACGTTTGTTTGTTTATATGTTCCTATATGCACAGACAGTTATCACAGACAGTTTATAGGATCATGGAAAATAAAAAAAATTATAAATAAGTTAACTATCTTGAAGTTTAGAATTTTGACATATCAGGTTTATAAGAAATGAGAAGATTATGGGTAAAACTTTAATGTAATTATTTACAGCATCATGCAAAGCTAAAAAACTCCACTAGTACTAACAATGTAAATGTTAAAAAAACTCGATCAGGAACCGGACATGTCATTAGAATTTTTTCTTTGCACCATAACTGGTTTAACGAGTTCATCACCGGAGGTGAGAATACAAATAAACCTCAACCAATAATCTATGGAAACCACACCCAAAAATGCACGCATTTAGGGCTGAAACAATTGGAAAATCACTTTTGAAAAGCAACCTTGTAAAAAGTTCTAGCTTTGTTTTCGTGAGGCATTTTCAGTAACCTGTGCTTTGAACTGCTTCTGTTAAACACCGTAATTACAGCTGTAATCAACTATGCTTTACCAACTGTGCTTAATTCAGCAAACAATAAAAAGTTTAATTTTTTTTGTGAAAAAAGTTAACTTTTTCCATGACAACACCTCTCCTCACACAGCAAAATCGATGCGGCATAAATCATTTGAGCTTTGCTAAGAAGTGTTGCCTTACTTTAGAAGTACATACTTAAAAGGTAATAGTCATAAAAAACTTACTTATACTCTTACACTTTAATAACTATAACTGCTTACTTATACTCTAACACTTTAATAACTATAATTGTTTTAAAAGTCATTAAAAAAATTGATTGTAATAAGATTAATACTTACATTGATTTGGTGTTTTAATTAGATAATAAATTTAGAAAAATGTCTTATTACTGTATCTTTTAATAGTAAGCAGATTAAACAAATAACAAGTATTATTTTAATTATATAAAAAGTAGATGGATTAAATAAATTATAAAAACAGATAGTATTTTTTTTTTTTTAAAGTATATAAAATAAAATACTAAAAAATACAATATTTGATATAAAAGAAGTTTTTGTGTAATCTTTTCAAAAACTTTAATTTTTAATAAATATAATTGTTGCATGAAAATCATTTTTTTATTTTCTTTCAATATTGGTACTCATAACCAAAAACCATTTCTACGTTGATGCAATAGTAAATTTAAGCAAACCACAGACTATTAAGAAAGTTAGATTTAAAAAAACTGATAGTGAATTAAAGTCTGAGATCTTCTGATCAACAAGTATCCCAAAAATCTGGCTTATTGATCATGATTGAACAATACTAAAAACAGTTTAAAAAAAAATTTTCAAAACAAAATAAACATTTTTTAAAAAGTAATTATAAACTTAAAATAATAACTTAAGGGAAAACAGGGAAATTCAAATGGAACTTATTCTGAGTGTCGAAACACCTACATAGTGATTTTTTTTTTGAATTATTATGTGATAAAAGTTTTCTAAGCTAAATAAATATGACTTAAAATGAGCTTTGATGTAATTTTACTGTGTCGTATCATACAATCCAGAAATTTATTATTTCGTGTGAAATGCTGAAGTTCAAACTTTGAAGGCCTTTGTAAAATAAAGTTTGTTTTATAATTAATTTTTTTTTTTGATTGCTTTCGAAACTATTAAACTTTTTCTTGTATATGGTTACAAAATCTAAATAAAATGAATTCTGCGACACTATTCCATTTGTTTTATCTTCTGTTTGTTACAAAGTTGAATCTTATAATAAGGCGTTTTTCATTTTTATTTCTGTGAATGATTTCTTGTTATTGCACACTTAGTTTTTTTAGGAGGATGATTCCGTTGAACTTTAGCCATAATTTACTTATTTAATAATAGTAAATTATATCATATGTTGCTCTTTTTTTTTTTAAAGTGGTCAAGTTAAACTTTACAGTCTTTCTTTAAAAACAAGTATTTATTTGTCTGAACTTCTTTACTTGCTTTCAAATCAAAAACCTTTTTTTAATAAGAGTTCCATTTAGACGCTTCGATTTCCAAATGTGGACAAAACAATGACGTGTATAATAATGTCGTTAAACTTTATCGACGAAAAAAATTCTCTATTTGACACAGCTTTTTATAAGTTTTTGCTGCAATTGTGTTGATTTATTTTCCAATTTGACGTTCTTTGATATCATAACATCTAAAGGTCTGTCTCTCTTTAGCGTGGATACTTGCATAATCGGAACATTTTGCTGAACTATATTGAGTGTACTAAGTGTACGTAATTACTATCTAAGTTTGCTTTGCCAATAAGTATAGTTTTACATTTTTCTATATTCAAGACCATTTTTCGCTCCATTTAACTAACTTACTGAAGTCTTGCTGCAACGTTTCGACAACGTTTTTGACAGTGTTAATGACTTAGAGTTAGAGAGTAAACTGTGTATAGTCACGTGATTCATTGTGTCTCTTTTTATGCATTCAATTACTTTGAATTCTATCGATGTGAGCAATACAGTCCTATAATTTGTTATTTGTATTTAATTTCTTTTTTTGAAAAGAGAAGTAATATTTGCTCATAACCACAACCTTGGAACAATGCTAATGCATCTTATCAATTTTATATGTCTAGTTGAACTATAATATCTATTATTATTTATCTCACTCTGCAAACTGCTTTATAGTTCTTGATGTTTTTTCTAAAGGCATCCACTACTTGGACCAGCTACACTATAATGAATTGCACTTTCCTTAAAAAAGTACAAAACTTTTCACTTTTTGTTTTTTGTGTTCGAGTTATTTTAACTTTCTATATTTACCATTCAAAAAAAATAAACAAATCTTTTGGGTATCTATGTCAACGAAAACCTTGTTGGAAGTACTGTTTTTCATTTTTGTGTTACAAAGTTCCCAAAGTATTAAAATGTTGTAAAAATCTACAGGTGCATTAAACAAACGTAGTTTATCTCATTTAAATTTCTCATTTATTCATTGTCATTTAAACAATGCAAATATTGACAATAAATCCAAACTAAAGCTTTTTTATCGTCAACAGAAAAATCTTGCTCGTCTTATAAATTTTAAAGAAAGATTTATTCATTCCAAATGTCTTTTATTTAAAACGAAAATTTTTAATATATATCAGCTCAATTTTTTAAATATATTTTGTTTCATGTACAAGTATAAAACTAACCCCTCCTCAGTTTTTTTCCACAGTTTATATAGATTAAATTACTTCTCTACCATTAAATAATAGTTCATAACTAAAAAACCGGTAATAACTTTGAAGGGGAATAACTCCCTTGATTTATGAGATAAAAGCTTAATTTAAAAAAGATAAAAATAGTATTTTAGGTCGGCAATTTATTTGCATAACAATTTTTTTCAATCAAACCATTACGTCTTACATAGTCTAGTTTTTCCATTTTAAAAAAGACAATACTTTATTCTGTTCAATTTCTCGAAATAATAAGCTTTTGAATTATTCTCATACGGTTTTCCTTTGATAATACTTCAAAAATCCTCAATTGGATGACATTAAGGCACATTTGCAGGGTTTTCTTCTCTTCTGACAAAAATGATCTTTTTCTCACTCATGTAGTTTTGTATAGATTTTGCGTAATAAGACAATGCCAGATCAGCCCAAAATTTTTATTCGCCATCAAAATGATACTTTTTGATAAATGGAATTAGTTTGCTTATGATACAATCATTTTTGTAGACTTCTTGGTTGATTGCAAAGCCACTTTCTCTAAATATTGGCGAAGATATTCCTTTATCAGAAAAGCAAATCAACAAAAAGTTTTTTTCTTTATCTTTGGCCTGACTAAGTACTTTGTTTTTAATGTTTTGCTGATATATACTTGGGTGCACTTAAATTTCCGAGCTACTTGTGTTTCCGATATGGCGTCGTTGTGGTCAAACTTTATTTTATATCTTTCGATGTTCTTTTTAGTCATTATTTTAGTCATCCTACCACTTTTATGGACTCTCTGGTGCCCAGAATTATTTTCAGGAATAAAATAAGAATTTTTTCAGCAAGAAAAATGATCTACTGTAAACTTTTTCCCTTTAGATTGATTTTTTAAATAGAAGCTGTGCAAACATTCTCGACGCTAGGTGACAATTTTTTAAAGAAACTTTTTATTATTTTTAACTAATTTAATAAAGATAATATTTTTAACCTGATAGCCCGTAATTATAGATTAGTTAAGTTTTTTCATAAGTAATTTTTTTTTATATATAACTTTACTTGTATTTTTTGAAAAATTGAAAAGTTTACTTTTGAACTCACCGTTTCCAAAAATATTTAAGATGTTGTTGACAAAACGCTTTAAAATTTTTCCAAATGTTTAGCAATGAGTATGACAACAATTTGAACCTCAATCAAACACTTACATTTACTATAACCTTTTTTTTAGATCAATATTGGGGCAAAAAAATGTGAATGCTGTCATAGATGCTTTATAACTTAGGCTCAGAACTTATGCTGATATCGGCAAATATATGCCCATACCATTCAAAAGTTATGCGCATAATTATGCGCATAATATGCATATGATGCGCATACAAGTTTAACAAATGAATGGTATGTGAAATTAATTAAATACTAGCTAATCTGACCAGTAAAAATACGGGTCTATTCCACTCTGACTTTTTCTATACTTTTTCCTTATATATATCCTAGCTTTCCGGACCCATAAAATACGGGTCTTTAACAAACTTACCATTTCTATACTTATCTATTCCACATTGATCATTTCTATACCTATTATTTGATTACTTCATTATTCTTACGTAGAATAATTCATTTTGAAAAATGGTTTTAAGAGCAAAAAAATTAACATGCACATTTTTTCCGCATACCTAGAACCTAGATACCTAGAACTTATAAGAGATTTATAAATAGGTTTGTTTTTCTCATATCATTGATAGCTCAGTGGTTTAATGCGCTGTCATTAGTGTCGTTTTCGGGATTAAAGACCTACCCTAATAAATTTTAAATATTTTTTCAATCTTACTGTATTTATAGCAAAATTTAGAGCAAAATTTTTATTAAAGTATATATCTATAATAATCATAGCAATATTTATAGCAAAAAAATTGTTATATAGCAAAAAAAAATTTTAATTGTTAAAATAAAATTCAAAAGTTTTCTCATTTTTAAAGATTTATTATACACGGTTGTTCCAAATACTCCCTGCAAACTCAACATATGCTAAAGACGTTTACACTTAGGGACGTTTGTACACAACGCTATACAAATGGCAGAACTAAAAAGATCTTAGACCGTTAAAAACTATAGACTATAAAACTCTAAAGGATCATCCCTAAATTACGCAACGCTAAATTTAATTTTAAAAAAGCTATTTTGATTTTTTATTTTAACTTACGACTCTGCTAGAGAAAAATTTTTCTTTTTTGGTTTGTTTATTAGTGAAATTTAGTGTTGTGTAAAAGTTAAGCCAAAAAATAATGGAGTATAATACTATTTTGATGGTTATCTAAATTATGTCGTTGTTGTACACTCGGTTTAGAATGTTTAACGGAGGCGAGTTAAAATGGCTGTAATACTCTAATTATAATTTCCCTATTATATCAATATTAAATAATTTTAAGTTTTAATTATTTTTAAAAATAATATATTTAATAAAAAGGTTTAATTTAAATATAAAATAAGAATTTTCAATTATGTTCTTATTAAAAACAAACTTTTTGAACCTCTTATTGTTTAAAAAAATTAAGGTCGCCGCGTGACAAGTTCAAATCATCAGTTTGCTTTTTTTTAAATTTTTGGTATTTAAAATGCAAATCAAAACAACTTCATAGTTCTATATATTTTATGTTCTATATATAAACATGTTGTATACTCATTTTCCTGCACAAACTCAACTTGTAAAAATTGTAAAAAAACATGAAATGTAAAACTAAAATAACATAAGTAGCGATTTTTCAATCATAAGTACATAAATTTAAACGTCGACCAAGTTCTCTCTGCTGTTGCTGATGAACAAATCATTTCAACAATAGATTTTACAACTTCAAAGACTGCTGGATACTTCTGACAACCAAAAATGTTCCAACTCAGTGGGCACAGTACGTTTTTAAAACGTTCTTTGGACGTTTTTATTAGGTATAAACCTTATAAAAACATCTAAAAAACGTTTTAAAACGTTTTAAAAACGTACCGTGCCCACTGGAAATTATTCTTTACGCTTATTTTGAATATTGTCCCTTTTCTTTTTTCTGTCAGTGTTGTCATTTCTCCAACAAATTTAATCATTTCACTTTGAACTCTCTCAGCAACTGGTGGATTTGTTTAAGGAGGCTAATTCTAAAATTGGACTAATTATACGAGTTTTATCCACACCGAAATAGAATCTTTCTGCAGCATACTTCGGTGTCAACATATCGGTAATTTCCATACTTGAGGTGATAAGGAATTTAAAGCGTTTCATAACCATTTCCTGAATAATTTTCTCATTTGCGAATTTCTTGCGTACATTTCACCAAAATAACAGTACACCAAAGATAATTGGGCATCATCATTTTCAAGTTTTCCAATGATGTTGGACGGATATTTAATATCTTTCACGAGTTTTGCCAAATTTTTCTTCAAATAATTTTCAAGCAGCTTTCATTACTGGAGCGTTGTCAGTAGTAATTCTTCTGAACTTTTGTGGAATCTCTCGATTACTTTAATGATGGCACCAGCAACAGCTGCAGCATTTTGAATTATGTCCGATATGTTGATTGAAGTATAGAAAAACGGTTTTACATTTGATGCTTTGATACAAAATTTCACTAAACAATTGTCCCAAATTTTTTGTCCAACCATCATTGACGAACTTTAAATTTTCAGATGATTCGAGAAATTCTTCCAATTTAGGGGAGCGTTCTGCGTACTTTTTATCAAGAAGCGAACCTGACAGCGTTCGCTTCTTGATAAAAAGTAATTTGCTAATTTCATGTGGATTTCTTTTTTTGATTCTTCAGTATTCATCACATTGTCAATACTTCGCATATTTCAGCTGAGATTATGATGCTGAAGTTGATTGATGATATGGCTTTTCGTTTTGCAAACAATCGGTTTTTGATGGCAAGACACGATTAGTCTTCTGCGATTATCTGCGTTCTTTTTTGTTTTACTTGTATACTGTTTATCTTTTAATTATTTCTTTTTGTGTAACATATTTTTATTTTTAACAAACTTATTTTAAAACGATTTACTGAAATATGTAAAAAAAAAAAAAAATTTATATTAGGGTAGCTCTTAAAACAACATTTTTGAAAAAAACCTGTTCCTACCCCTTTACTTTGTTCTATATAATACTAAAACACTAGGTTTAAAATTTTTTTTAAACAAAAAGTTATTTTAGGGGTAGCTCATGACCCTTAAAAATTTGACTGGTCCCTAAAATTTTGAAAATAAAAGTTCTTCTAAAGTATGTCAACCTGGTACTCAAAAGAAGCGAAATTATATAAAAACTTCAAAGACAGTAATCACTTTACAAAAAAAGCATGTTTAAAAAAACTATTTTTTTAAAACTTGAAAATAATGACTTTTTTTATTTTCAGCTTAAAAACAATAGTTTTTATGCATTTATTTAAGAAAAAAGTTATTTTTTTGTAAATTGATGATTATTTTTAAAGTTTTTATATAATTTCGCTTCTACATATACTTTGTTAAATATATATAGATCACGCACTAACTTCTAATGAAATGAATACTTCTACTGCATTCCAGATATTGCTTAGAACATCATAGTTACGTGCAATATACATAGCTGAGTAGGTCATGATTAGATATAACTATAACTGACAAAATTTGTTTATTTTTACAAATTGCAAGAAAATTGTATTTTTGTAACATATTTGTTCCTGTTTGTGTATTACTGTTTCTATATTCTGATACATTTTTTGGGATAACTAATATTACTTGTTACTCTATGTATATAGAAATATTAATGTAATGTTATTTTTATTCTAAAATAGTATTTTAAATTGATACTAGTAACTTGGCGGATGCACGTTTTTGCTAAAATTCATCTTGTGTTTTGTAGTGTATTAGTCTGAATGTCTGATAATGTTAATGTAATAATAACTTATACTAATAATACATAATACTGCCATATGTGCTACCCTATCTACTCTCACAATAAACCACCTAAACTTGATAGGGCTCACAACTCTCACCAACCCTCATCATATACTGCAAAAGTCGTAGCTCTTACTGTTACACCTAAATGTATATCTACTAAACATTTACAATTGAATTCATGTTATATTGAACACCACTTTGTGTCTTCTAGTCTTAGTCTCAATCCCTGTAGTAATTATTTTGTTAACTTGCAATGAAAAAAGTCTTCTTTCAATTCATCAGTTTAATCGTCATTTTTAACAAGTTATTTGCATTTGCATAACACATAACAAAGTTTAAAAACACGCTTGTGATATTTTTTCATCACTAGTAACTTTATTTAAAAAAGTTTTTTATTTATACGAAAAATCTAAATTAATAAAACAGGAAAATAAAGCTCCATCCATCTCAACCAGTCTTGAATCCGGGGTAGCGATAATACTAATAAAATTTTTTTAGTAACTAGTATTGCTCCTAGGTTAAGAAAAGCTTAGAGCTGGCTTAAAACCGGATTGATAGCTTATTCGACGGTTGTATTCTTTTTTTTATTTTTATTTTTTTATTATTTAACTTTTATTTCGCTGATTTTTATTTCGCTGATATTACAATTTTTCAATTTTTCATTATTATTCAACTTTTTTTATTTTTTTATTTCATTTTATTTTTTATATATTTTTTTATTTTATTTTTATTTTTTTATTATTTAACTTTTATTTCGCTGATTTTTATTTCGCTGATATTACAATTTTTCAATTTTTCAATTATTACAATTTTTTTTATTATTTAACTTTTATTTCACTGATATTACAATTTTTCATACAAAATAAATAACATCGTAAACATAAAAAACCTTTATAAAAGATGTTTTTAATCTATTTAATTTATAATATATATATATATATATATATATATATATATATATATATATATATATATATATATATATATATATATATATATGTGTATATATATATATATATATATATATATATATATATATATATATATATATATATATATATATATATATATATATATATATATATATATATATATATACTGTTATAATCAGTCAGGGACTCAAAGAAGGTAAGGATGATGCGTTTATCATCACAACCTTTTCATAGAGCCCCTTTAGTCACTCATTAAAATAAAAATAAAAATACACACTTTAATTTTTAAAGTAAAATAAAAAATTTAATAAAGCAAAACTCATCAAAAAAAAAATATATTAAAACACAGAAGAAGAAAAAAATAAAAAATAAATAAAAAGAAAAATACAAAAAAATCTGAAAACAAATACTGTAAACTATAATATATATGTCAGGAATTAAAGAGATGCATTTTAGTTTGTTATTTAAACGATGAAATGCTTTTTTGGTCTTTAATATTTTTATTTTGGAAACGATTCCATATTGATGGACCACGGTTTGTAATTAGAAATCTTGACTGCTGTGATTTAATTTTTCCTAGTTGATAGTCGTTCCTGGTATTTGAACCCAGATTATATTTTTCAGAAAATGATATCAGGAAGTTATCTGAAAAAACGCTTGGTAGAAGATTGTTTTTATACTTATTCATAAAAATTAATATCTGTAATGTGTTAGGTTTTTCAATATCTAGAACCATCATGCTTTTCATCACTGGGGCCGGGTTTTACTAACCGTTTTAAATAATTAATTGCTTTGCATGCTTGCATGGTTTTGCAGACTTTGCAATTTTAGCAATTTGGTTTTTTGGGTGCTGGCCCATACAATATTTGCGTACAAAAGCTGACTATGTACAAGTCTAAAGTAAAGCATATTACGTGATTTACTATCGAGAAAAGGTCTTGACTTATACAAAACACCTATTACAGAGGACACTTTTGTTTCAAGAAGACCAATATGGTTTCTCCATGAAAAATTTTCATCAAGAAGTACTCCCAAAAATTTTGTGTATTTTTCATGTTTAATTTGATTTTTATTAATAAACAGTTTAGGCAGCTTCAACGGAAGATTAATTGATTGTTTTTTTTTATGAAATAGAGTAAAGCTAGTTTTTTTTACAATTTAGGGATAATTTATTTGCTATAAACCAGAGGTTGAAATTTTTGAGTTCAATCATAGTTTCAAACAAAGCCTTTGTATCAGGATGATTAAAAAATAAATTTGTATCGTCAGCATACATATTTGTAGATATTTTTTGGGAAGCTTTATGCATATCGTTAATATATATTAAAAACGATAATGGACCTAGAATTGAACCCTGAGGAACTTCGCACGTAATATCAAGGGCTCCTAACTTTTCTAGAAGTACAAATTGCTTTCTGTTAGACAAGTAACTTTGAATCCACTTAAATGTTGAACCTATTATGCCTTAATATTTTAGCTTGGAAAGTAAAATACTGTGATCAACTGTATCAAAGGCCTTGGAAAGATCAATAAAAACTCCTAATACCAGTTCATCACTATCAAACGACTTATATATTTTGTCAGCAAGTTTAATAATAGCATGTTCAGTAGAGCAATTGCTTTGAAATCCAAACTGATTTTTGTATAATAAATTGTTTAATGTAAAGTACTTATTAACTCTATAATATAAGCTTAAGTTTGCTAAAGCTACGTTCACATGATGCCACAGTGACGGGTAGTGTGAGAAAGATTCTAAGAGAAATTTCAATGAAAGGGTATGCCTCAGTCAAAGAATAGGTGTGCATAAATTGCAAGATTTTCAATGGATTTGCGTTTTTTAAATCTGGAATCAGGACACTGGCTTGAAACTTAAAGCTTTCAATTTCAGATAGAAATTCATTAGCATTAAGATCACGAACATATTTTTGACAAAGTTTATCTCCACATTTCTTCAGATCTTCAACTGACTTACTTGCAAGAGAGTTACCATTTAGAAACTACTTGCAAGAGAGTTACCATTTAGAAACTCAAAATCTGATGAAATCTCAGCCATTGTTTCAAATCTCCAGTGTAATTGTGTAATTATACTGTCAAAGACTATATTACAATTAATTTCAAAATCTTTTTCTGGAGGTATATGTGAACTTTCTTCCTTTGTTTCATCATCAAACATCCATTTTGCTTTTTGTTTTCTTTTGATTGGAAAGCTAGCTTCAATGTCAAGATCTTTTGATATTATTTCAGCTTTTTTCATGCTGTTATGAGTGCCCCTGTCTCGAAGGTTTTTTATAGAAGCAATCAGACCAGCAATTTTTTTTTGATGCAATATCAATTGCCATATTTTTTGATTGTAAGCTGCGATTCTCTCTGTCAATTAATGTAAGTATCATGTTCCAAAGGTCAAGCCAGCAAAGAAACTCAAAATCAACTTGAATTAAAATCTCTCTAGCTCCGGACCTTGTTTCAGCATTTAGCAGAGAATCATTACTAATTTCTTGTAAAACATTGCAAACATTTGTGATTTGATTATTTAGTGAATGGATAGCCTCCTTTTTGGCAGACCAGCGTAAATAACTTCTGCTGAATGGTCTCCGACAAGATTTAGAGTGTGAGCTGCGGAAGACACATACCGTGCAAAATCATTTTTTGCAGTTATTTGGGCTTGAACACCAGAATATTTTCCAGACATGTTGGCTCCATTGTCATAACCCTGACCTCGGCAATCTTCGATGTTTAATTTATCTTTATTTAAGCTGAATAATATTTCTGAAGCCAGACCAACTCCGGTTTTTTGATGAGACAATGAAATCCAGAAAACTCTCTTCAATAGAACATTCTCCATCAGTGACACAAACATATCGGATTATTTCTGACATTTGTTCTTTGTGAGAGAGATCAGGAGTGCAATCAAATAAAATTGAATAATATTTGGCTTTTTTAATTCTCGCTTTTCACCTTTCTGCCAAGAAGTTCAATTAGTTCATTCTGAATTTGTGGGAAAAAATAACTAACAGATTTCTGCATAAGTTTAACATTCGTTATGTGTTCTGCTAAAGGATGATGATAGCGTGCTATTAGTTCAGTTGTGTTGAGAAAGATTCCACTGTTTGGCTCACCAATAATATTGGAACTGCCTCGAAAAGCCAAATTGTTCTTAGCGCAGAACATAATTGAATCTATAACAACTTTTAGAATATTTCGCCACTTTTCTTTTTCAGTTTAGATGGCATTTTGAATGTCCTTGTCTAAAGATCTTCCCTCTCTCAGATTTTTTTCCATTTCTTTCCATGAAGTGAAACACTTTCTATGTTCACAGCTATTCTCGTGTTCAGGGATTCGAGGGTTTAGTTGTTTCATTTCTGAAAAACATTTTAATGTATCTGCAAACTTGCTAGTCTTTGTGTTTGAAAAAAGGATACATGGAAAGCAAAACAAAGAATTTTTTGATGCACTGTATAACAACCATTGACGATTAACTTTTTCCCCATTAGGAAGATTTTTTTCAAACCAACTAGAACTGAAATGTCTGTTTTCTGATGATGTTGATGTGGTAGGATAGACTTCTTTCTTGTCTTGTTTAGCACGATGTTCAACCAAAGAATATCTTAGACTGTCATTAATTTTGGGCCAAGTTGGTGGATCATCAAACTTGAATTCTAACAGATTTGTTGTAACTGCATTTTGGTTGACTTCATTAATTTGCAGTAACTGTTCATCATCACATCGAAAAAAATTTGGACTTTTTTGCGCTGTAAAAATAAAAATAAACTATATCAACATTTTTTCCATTGTAATATTGCAAATGACATGGCTTAGTTTGCTAAGTTTTTTAATTAAATTTATTTGTGATTTTGACTTTCACCATCAAAAAAAAGAATAAAGCCATCTGATTCAGCTTTCAAAAAGTTAAAAAAGCAACGACTTGAAAGTGACAAAAAATTACAAAAGGTGTTTGCAAAATGGATTAAAAAAAGCGAAGATCAAACAGAACAACCAGGTAAAAATATTTTTATTGACGGAAAATCCGTTAATAAAAATATTTTTACCTGGTTGTTCTGTTTGATCTTCGCTTTTTTTAATCCATTTTGCAAACACCTTTTGTAATTTTTTGTCACTTTCAAGTCGTTGCTTTTTTAACTTTTTGAAAGCTGAATCAGATGGCTTTACTCTTTTTTTTGATGGTGACAATAGATTTTAAAACTTTTATTTCAAAATATTTTACTTTTTTTGACAAAGAAAGAATGAAAGTTTCTGTGTGCGACTAGTACCCCGTTCATACTGACGATAAAACACGTTTTATCTTAAAAGCGTATTAAATTGTTATTGCAAAAAGCTGTATAAAACAACAATAAAACAATACTGCAAGGTTGCTTTGTCAATATAAAAAGCATGTGTTAATATAAAACAACCTCGCCATGTTGTTTTATTACTGTTTTGCAGAGTTTATAACATTATAAACACAAAACACATTTAAAATAAAACGTGTTTTATCTCCAATGTGAACGGGGTATAGGTGTAATCAATAAATACAAATGCAATTATTTTGCTTCGATTTCTTTTTTAAAAGTTCTCAAGTCAAAAAACTGCGAGTTAAAATTATTTTCATTAAAAAATTGCAAATCTGGGTCGTAAAAGTCATTAAGTAAAACATTATTTGTAGTTTTGAAAACATTAAAGTGTTGCGTTCCAAAATCTATATTTTGTTTAGCCATTTGTAAGAGTAGTTAATTCTTACGCTTAAAAAATAAATTAAGTTATTTTTTAAATTTGCGACAATTAATTTAGTATTATTTAGTTGCGTATTTACCTTGATTGCGCAGTTTTTTCACTTCTTCCCATAGTTTCTTTCTCTCTTCCATAGTTTCTTTAGCGAAATCTACGTTAATATATATTCCACTGCCTTTCAGACTTTGTTTTAACTATTTAATTTTTTTTTAATTAAAGTTTTAATTTCACATTGGAAATTATTTTAATTTGCATGAAGGTGCGAAAAATATTATGAGGCGTGTCCAAAGATTTTGAAACGCAAATTAAAATTATTTTGGTTTTGAGGCGTCTTTAAAACATTTCATATATTAAAAAATGTTTATTAAATTTTGAAATTTGCCGCCTTGCTAATTTGCCGCCCATGGCTGTGGCCTCGTTCGCCACCCCTTCACTACTGTTAAGCTTAGCGGAGAAATTTGAACACGGCTGTGGATCATTAAATCATGTTTAATTAGTTTCACAACTAATAAATACAGTTTTACATATTTGTTAAATTACTGATCAAATGACATAAAATCTGACTGAAAATTGATCTATATAAATTCAAAAATAGATGATCACAAAAACTGACATGCCGGTTATGGTCAATGGTTATATGCAGGCTCGCCCAGAGCTTTTGTGAAGCCTGGTCCAAAAGTTTAATGGATGCCCTATCATACTTCAGGTCTTAAAATGATAAATAGCAAATAAATTAGTATAGTAATTTTTTGCTTTTTTTTATAGAAAACCTAAAATCACATTTATTTAATTTTGGTTTGTAAAAACAATCTATGGTAAAATCAAGTTTCAATAGACGAACATATCTTTCTTGGCAGCAAAATTTAAAATAACTTCTTTTTGATAAATGTGATTAGCTAAATCTGATTTAATTGAAAGGATCATCAAGTAGCACATTCGCTCCTGGGCCATTGTGAAACAAAGATAATATTTGATGGTAGCTAACTTGTTGAAAGATCTTTCACCTTCAGATGAAACGGACAATGTTAGAAAGTGAAAAAGCACACTTGTGGAAATATTGAATGCAGCACCTTTGCATAAACTTTATTTAGAAGTTAGACAGGCTTTTCCTTGGCTAGAATATTTCTTCTTACGAAAAAAAAATGCCAAACTTCATCAGAAAATTTGTTTTTACATAAGTCTAATTTTAAGCTTTTACATAAGCCTAATTTTAAGCTTTTAAACCTAGTTTTTCATATGTTTGAGATTTATTTGAACACCAAATCAAAGAAAACTTTTTACATTCTCTATTACTTTAAATCTTGATCTCATTTGATTAATCAGATTATCGAGAGCAACATTGAAGTCATTACACTCAAAGTTTTTTGATGCTTCTTTATGGCTGTAACTATCAGTTTCATCAGGGAAGACCTTTTTTCACGTTCCCTTCACAGCAAAATACGATTTCATCAAATTTCAAGTTCTTTGCAACTTCTTTTGCCTCTATCAAAAACAGGTCCCAAGACAAATGGATTCGATCCAGGTCCATCAAAAGGTCATTTAGAATCTTTAATTCATCATCGAGAGTGAGTTGAAGCAGAAGATTCATGTTGTTAACTGCTATCAAAAATTTAAACTAAAAAGTAGTGAAAACAAAAAATTCAAAAGTACTCATCCATTTAATTAGATAATGCAATTCATTACTACTTTCGCCGGATAGGTCTTACTCTTTTAGACAATGTAATGATTTAAGATCTCTCTTGGTTTTTTTTCTAGTGGCCTGACTACTTTAATCCTCGAGCTCCATTTTGTAACAAAAAGTTTATGTAATGATTGGGCTGTCTCCTCCTGAAGAATTTTCCAACAATTTGGGCTACAGCTGAACAAATTGACAGTTTTTAAATATTTCTATAAATAAGATTTTGCAGGAGCCAATGATTCAAGAGCGTGTGCTGCACATAAGTTCAAACTGTGAGCTGAGCAAGGATTGAAAATTGCTTTTGGACTATTCTGCCTAATCAAAGCTTGAGCTCCATTGTTAATATCTGCCATATTAGTGCCATTGTAGTAGCCTTGGCCACGACAATTATTGATGCTGAGTTCATATTTTTTATATCAGATCAAGGGATCTGATATAAAAAAGTTGATATTGGATGAGCTCTTCTAGGACATCCAGTATCAACATTTTTATATCAGATCCCTTATTCCTTTCAAGCTATTCTAACTTAAGGACCTTTGACCTCCCACAACGCCGATTATAACTAAAAGGCAAAAAGCGAAAAATAAAAGTAATTTGACCGCTGTGGGATGATGGTGAAATGTATTGATTTATTGATTTTTCGAATATCTTCTCAAGCCACTAATTTGCAGCACTCCCAGATAAATTCATTTTGTGATTTCCAGGATAAGTAATGAGCTTGCATGCGTTTTTCTTCTTCTTGGTGCTTAGCAATAAGATACATATGATCTTGTAACGTTTTGTTGTGGCGAGTAATTAATTTAAGCGCTCTAAGAAGTTTCCATTCCCATTTTTGAACAACTTTTGATTGGATCCTAATTCCATACAAAAAAAATATCAAAATGGTAATCCATATATTTATATCCAATTATTCCTTATAATTTTGATTTTTAAATTATAAATAATGCTAAATTTTCTTGAAGCTAGAAAAAGTGTGACGTCAAGAATGCATTATAAAATTACTTTCCATCGCTTTGTTTTATCTCCAAAAGAACTTTTACATACCGTTATATAAGAAAAACTTTTCAACGCTCTTAACTTTATTATGCAAACAAAAAGTCAATAAAGACGCGTGCATTCAAATGGAAAATGAAAACCTTGTAAAGTAATGATTATCCCATTTTAAATGTATACAAAGTTTAATAGGAGAACGAAATTAATATACAAAAATTGCTTAAGCTTTAAATATGTTATCAGTGAAATTTTTTATCATTATAATTATTTTTTTTTAAGGTATATGTGATGCCCCATAGACTGTGATGGCCGGGGCATACTACTTCAATTGCCCCTTCCTCTTGGTGATCTTCTAAATAGCATATTACAAGTTTTGAATTTTATGGGAGAAAAGAAAAACTTATTTTTCCCCCTCTACGTTTAATAAATCTCAATTAGTTATTTACAACTGCACCAAGGTGATGCTTCTTCAAGGCTTTTTTTTGTTTTATTAAACACGTAGGAATAAAGATGATGCAACTTTTCTTTGTTTTGTTAAACGCCTAAAAATAAACAGAGTTGCTTAAATTGATTTTCCTTAGGTAATATAAATTGAGTCTTATTAATAATTTTAATTATTCTTATTGAAATTATATTTCGAATTATAATATAATAATAAGGTTTTTTGCATTTATAAAAATTAAGAAAATATTAAAATTATTTTTTTAGCTATTGTTTCACAAATTCCTCTAAAGATAAAAGGAAGAAGGTTTCGTTTTCTTATGGATAAGTCTGGTGAATTTACACAACCAACATTATACGGCAAAACAGTTGGAATTAAAAGGACTTTTACTTAATATAACTTTAGATGAACATAAGTAAATTTTTTAAAGTTTTGTAAAACAATTTTTGTTTATTTATACAAATTATGGAGTTGTTTATATCGTTTATATGTTAAATTTGTATAATAAATACCTGTAATAGGAAGCATACTGATCAAATGAGCTATACGTAAAATCTGGCTGAAAATGATCTATATAAATTCAAAAATAAATGATAGTAAAATCTGACTATGGTTAATGGTTGGTTATAAGCAGGCTCGCCCAGATCTTTTGTGAAGCCAGGTCCAAAAGTTTAATGGATGCCCTTTCATACTTCAGGTCTTAAAATGATAAATAGCAAATAAATTAGTATAGTAATTTATATTAGTTTTTCTTGCAATGCAAGTGTATTATTATGTAATATGCAATGCATATTACACAAAATTTGAAAAATAAATGCTTTTATTATAGAAAAGTGAAAAAGATTTTCTTTCAATTTTGATTTTGCACAAACCGTTTATAATGACCCTTTTGATAAATGACGCTTTGTTTTTGTTGTTTTGTTCAAAAGGTGTATAAATTAAGTTCAAGAAATTAAATTATTTTTTAGTTAGGCTTCAAAAGGTCAATGCCTAAAAAATACTTTTTTTTATCTTATAAACGAACATCGATAAGAATCATTTTTTTCAAAATTTTGCCACATCAGGTTCTGTCAAAAACTTGATAACTCTTTTGTTTATGGATTTCTTTGTTTAATGCGAATATTATAATGGAACTAAGTTTAATAAAATGCGAAACACAAAATTAAATTTTTAATATTAGATCCTCTGTTAAAAAAACAACTTTAATAAATCTTTAAAGAAATGAATCCAGATACATTTAAGGAGCAGATGCACAGTTTTTTTGTATTGCACAAATTTTTAATATTAGATCCTCTAATTAATATTAGATCCTCTAATAATTTAATATTAGATCCTCTAATTAATATTAGATTCTCTAATTAATATTAGATCCTCTAATAATTTAATATTAGATCCTCTACAGATGCACAAATTTTTAATATTAGATCCTCTGTTAAAAAAACAACTTTAATAAATCTTTAAAGAAATGAATCCAGATACATTTAAGGAGCAGATGCACAGTTTTTTTGTTTTTGGAGTTGAAGTTACTTTTTATTTTTTAATCAACTTTGTGTGGTGATAACAGGAATCAGTAAAATTAGCATAAATTTATATGCAGTAATTAGCGACTCTCATCTAATTAAAACGCTATTAAATTTTTTGCGTTGTTAAAATATCACGCATAAATATATCTGAGGTGCGGAATTTTAACGCTGAAATAATAGAGTTTAATTTTACATAAAGAATAGTATGTTATAGGGGTGGTAAACGATTAATTTTTATTAATCGTTGATCGAATAATTAACAAACGATTAATCGATTAATTTTTTTCATTAAACTGCTATAATTGTTAAAGTTTTTTTTTTTTTTTTTTATTTAATTTTTTATTAAAGAAACAATAAAAACTGTTTTCGCTTTTCCGGTACCGGTAAAAAAATGGTAAAAACATTTTTCAAAGAAACAATAAAAACTGTTTTCACTTTTCCGGTACCGGTAAAAAAATGTAAACAAATAATACAATGCAGCAGTAGAAAAATCTGAACGCCATTTACAATGTCGTCTGACGTTTGAAAGCATTTGTCATTGGAAAACGAAGCGATATCATTATACAAAAGCAAAGATTGTTAAGTCGATATTAAATTACATTCGTCGACTTTAAGTTTCTTGTATTAAACGAGAAATGGCAGTATTTGATAGAAAAAGACCAAACTACTTAGAAAAGGTTTACAACTCCATTCTTAGCTTTTCGCCATTTTCCGTAGAAGCAGAAAAAAGTTTCAGTGCTGCAGGTTTATTGTAAGTAAAGAATTAGTTTAAATGATGGCACTGATAATGTTTTTTAAGATCTGATGAAAAAAGTGAAATAAAACCATAAGAAGTTGTATTTACTTTTTTTAACATGTAAGAATTTCTTTTTAAAAATTAATCGAAATTAATCGATTAATTTTTCTAAAGTTAATTGTTAATCGATTAACTTGAAATACCGAATAATCTACCACCCCTAGTATGTTAGCTAAAAATCCGTTCTATTTTTTGTTTGAAAAACAATTCATAGAATCATTTAGTTTTGACTTTATTTGAAGATCCTATTTTTGCGTAATATGAGAATGCTTGAATTACCCTGTGTTTTTCATTGAAATTACCTAAAGTCCTAAAAATCCTTTAGTTTTCATTGCTTTTTGAATAAAAACAAAACATAGTTAAAGATTTTGATATTTTAACAATACCAAATATCTTTATATATATATATATATATATATATATATATATATATATATATATATATATATATATATATATATAATATATATATATATATATATATATATATATATATATATATATTATCATTTTATTATTCACCCTCTGTAAACTATATATACAAGATAAAAATACAAACTAAGAAAAAGAGAGATAAAAAAAAAAGTATCATTTAGGAATGTTTTCTTCGAGTGTGTTTTTAAAAATTATTCGCTGTTGTTTTACATTTTAACATTGAACAGCCTGTACCAAAATATGAAAAATAGCTTCAAGAATTACATTCTCAGAGTCTCTAAGTTTAATTTTTTTTAACCAGCATTAAGGTTTTCATATTCAGTATATGAATATCACATAATTCTTTTATATCATCTAAAATAGAAGATTTAACTGAACAGTAGTTAAGTTGGGAATTAATGATTTCAAAGGTTGTTTTATTGTTTAGAAGGCGGATAAATAGATTTATTTTGTTATGGTGTATATAATTTGAAGTTTCCTTAATTTTAAGTAGAGAATGTATATAGTTTTTACTATACTTGGAGACATTAAAAAGCGATTTTATTGCGTTCCTTTCAAGTGTGTCGAGTCTTTTCATTGATGACTCTTTATTTTCACAGAGCTCTAGGCTCTGGGTTTGCGTCGGAACTGCTAATGATTTATATAATTGGATAATAGACCTTGGATGTGCAAACCGTATTCCAGATCGAATCAGAGTTTGCACCATTGCCTGTAAATTTTATACCTTAATGGCAATATTCATTCTATTAAATGAAACAAAATTTGATTTTTATTGTATCCCAAGTAAAGCCAAGATGATTAAGTTTCTCATTAGGTTTAAGTTGATGGTCGTCTAGGGACATTGTGCAGTTCGTTATTTGTTTTTTTCCAGAGAGTAAAAGTTCCGTTTCGACAGCATTAAGATTTATGCCGTTTAAATTGTTGTACATTTTACAAGTTATAATAAGTTTTTTTAGGCCCGAGATTAAAACTGAGAAGAATGATGTCATCAGCATAAGCTACAGCACCAGTCAAGTTTCCATATATAGTAGTATCAACAATGACATCATTTTTTATAGTTTCGATTAGCTTTTCAGTGTATATGTTATTAGGAATTTCTGTAATTTAAATTAAAAAATTTGTAATTTTATTGTTTAAAAATTTGTGTTAAAAAAATTGAAATATAAAAAACTATTTTTTAAAAAAAGTAGTTTTTTTTTAATTGTTTCAATAAAAAGTTTTGTAAAAATGGATCACCTATAAAAAAAATCCTAAAAATCAATTTTTTTTTTGATGATTTTTGTACGAAATTTATTTAGCTTTCTTATTGTGAAAAAATTGTCGATAGATCTATTTAGTTTTTTTGTTATTAAACAAAATCTTATACCAAGTACTATAAAAGTACATAGCAGCGCACTAATTGATAAAAAAAATGCTCATCACATCCTATATTTAACTCAGTTATAAGATTTTTTTGCTGTATAAAAATGTAATACTTACTTTGCTTTACATATTATGTAAATTATGAACACTTTTGGTCATGTTTTCAAGGAACATAAACACTTTTTAACTTAAAGCTTTTAGTTGTGTTCTTCGAGTTATTTGAAGTTTCTCTTAAACTTTGCATATTTTTTTCCTCTTAAAATTTGCATTAGGGACGTGGTGGCACCTGAAAAGCAGATACGAATTGCCAGAAGAGGGGCCCGGTTAAGTACTTTTAACGAGACAAATAAGCGATCAAGGAAAATTATATTTATACTAAAAAAAGATTTTTATGGATACAAAATAATACGTAACTCATTTGTATCAGCATAGTTTTTTATTATGTCTGAATGCATCAAATTCCATATTTTCTCATGTTCCACTGACAAGAGAACACGATCCCCAACACGCTCTAATATCAACAGATTTACTAGACGAGTTTTGACAAGTTTGATGAAAACTCTTTTACACTCTGCTGAGTTTGTTGGAATTGTACTAAATATCGTTTATAGAACTGCAACAGAGTGGAATACAGCATCTAACATAAAATTGTAAACGGTAAGAAAAGAAGACAAAGTTTTGTTATCCTTAACAGCAGCCTGTAGATTCCCGCAAAATCAACCATTTTAGTAGCGAAATCATTTAAACTGATACCGATTTTGATTTTTTCAAGCACTGATGGAATTTTTTCGTTTGAATTAGAGTTATGAAAATTATGATTAATATTCTTCAATAAAACGATGTCTATGCTTTCTAAAAATTTCCGCTGTGAAGAAAATTTATCAACAAGAACTGCAGTTGCTGAATCCACTACAGTATAAAACACTTCTGCTAGCCACTGATCTCCAGCCTGAGAAAGCCGCACATCCATCTTCTGTTTTATCGAAGTCTAGTCGTTTCTTTTTGCAAGTCCTTTTCTCAACAAATGTTTGCTGTTCAAGCTTCGCTTCGCTTGAAATTTTAACAGCAAATAAAATAGCATTTTGGCCAGTACTGTCATTTATTTGAAAAGAAATAAAGCCAAAATTGTTTCATATGACTGAAATCGGGATAAAAGACCTTGTGCTTCACTTCAAAGTTCTATGTCATTTGAAATTTGTTCAAGGCAATCGATTACTGCAGGGTATAGTGTCAGCAGTCAGTCTGTAGCATTTTGTAAGTAACTGAAACGAACACTGTGGGTAGCAGCCAGTTCAAGAAACTGATTCACATCCTCAAGAAGAGATTTGCACTTCTTAAATATATTATTTCGTTTCCTTGAGTTTCTGTATAAAAAAGTCTTTAATTTATGCACATCACCAGGCTTGTTTTCTGTTCCAAAAAGGTTAACAGAAACAACAGAAGATTTTTCACAAGCTTTCATAACCAGATTTGTTCCATGAGATCCACAATAAATATTTATTGCCATGGGAGAACATTGCTTCAACTCCTTTGTTTATTCCTTGCATATTGCTCGCACCATCAAAAGATATACCCACACACTTTTGAATATCTATGTTGTTTGATTTGAGTTCACATTTAATTTTTTCACTTACTCCTTCACCAGTAGTTGTTTCAGTTTCAACCGTTGAAATCAGATGTTCCTTTACAACGGCCACTTCTGCAGCAAGCGTAAAATAACGTTATACAATAAAAGTTTGCTCACAGAGAGTAATACCAGTGGTGCCATCAAATGATAGTGAAAAGAATACTGAATTATTTACCTCTTCTGAAATATCCTTCTTGATCATCTGTGTCATAGTATGAATTAGCTTGTTTTGTGTATAATTAGCAAGAAATGTAATTCTAGCACCTCTTCCAGCAGATTGTTTTTGAGTACTGCAAATATTTGAAAGTTTTTCATTCAACACCTCATCATACTGAGTAAATATAACAAATTTAGAAATTTACCCACATCTTATTGAAAGACTTCACTTTTTTCAGAGTCATTGTACAAGTTGGCTTCCTCATTTCCACGTAAAGAAATACTCTCTGCAATCAAATACCGAATAGCATCAATAACTCGTATTAGGTATTGATGTAGCTTCTCCGCTTCTTTAGGTTTCTGTTCAGATGTCTCATGGTTTCAATATTTAGTATTTTATCTACTGTGGAGTCTGGTAATACATGAATCATTGCTTCAGCAGCATTTCGATGGTTTTTTGGGTGCAATGCTTTATTATGATGTGACTTAAGTTTGACCAATTATCAAACCCATCACGCAAAGAATTTGTGTCCTTTCTTGACCCAAAGCATAAACAAACAATGCAAACAATTTTGTCTTGTGATAGAGAGTAGGTTAGCCAGACCTTTTTTGCACAACTTCAATGTCGTTAACTTTAACTGATTCAGTGTAATACTTAGATAACCTTGAATGTTTTGCTAGCTGATTTTGCCCTAATACAATAAATTCCATTTTATCAATTATCTTTGCATTTTTCAGCTCTAGAAATTTAGCTGGATCATTTTCATTGACATTTACAACATTGTCTAGTTGCTTCTGATAATCTTTTCTGATGAAGTTAGGTCTGCCGCTGCAGTTACAGGCACTTCATAATTACCCATTTCTACAGTCACTCTCTCAGTTTCAGTAATGTTTCGGTTTCTGAATGTTTCTGAGTATTGTAGTTCTGCTCTTTTATCTGCTGCAATTATGACATTTTGATTGTCTGTTTCTTGTTCAGATGATTGGTCACTAATCTCTGTTATTGGCTCTGTTTCAATAATAGGCTTACTTGTGATATTCACAATGGATGTTGATGTTTATTCTACATTCTCTGTTGTTGTAAAGGATGTCCCAGCTTTTCTCTGTAGTTGTGGCACTTGCATTGACGCGAGACCTGCCGTTAACTTTAATTGTTTGGATCACTACCAGCTTCTTTTAATTCATGTTGTTGTTTTTGAGCTTTTTTTTCAGCATCATATTTGTATTTCCATGTTGCCTCTTTTTTTTTCCCCTTCATTTCACCTGAAGCATAAATAAATATAAAATTAAAAATATGTCCTATGATAGAAACCCGGGCATTGGTTTCCTTCGTTTGAGTTATAGCTACTATCGGTTCAGGGAATTTATAAATAGTAGTACTATTTATAAACTCCATGGACCAATAGAGAGTGGACTGGAGCATATTGAGTAGTAGTGAATGATAGTAATAACAAAAGTTCATTAAACACACAATTTTATTTATCAAACATATATTAACCATATCTATCAATGCAAAGTAAACGAATTAATGCATTTTATATATTTGCTGTTTTGAACTTTCCAATAACAATTTTCTCTTTTTTCTGTTCATAGGATGGTTAATTTCATTAGATAAAAAGAAGAACATCGCTTAATCGTTCGTCACTGCAATGCTTGTTTTCGGTATTCTTATCGTTTAGCAATTCGTCTGCCTCTACCTTCTTCTGTTTCAGCCAACCTTACCTTAACATATCGTTCTCTTCGTTTCTTTAGCCGAGATGCTCGTTGTTCAGCTGATTCTTTTGCTCTAGCTCGAAATTTCCGTTCTCTTTCTCGAGCAAGACAAGCTAATCGATTAATTTCAGTTTCCAGCTTTCTTTTTTATATTTAGCTTTATTTATATTTCTACGTTGATAAGATATTTTTTTTTTTACTTATTTACTTTAAATTTATTATTTTTAATTACTATTTATAAGTAAAGAATTAAAGCATTACTAAATTTTTTACAGTATAAAATCTATTAATTTCAGGTTAACAACGTTTTTTGTTATTATTATAATAAGCGATTTTATTTATTTACGCTAAACAAAGTTTTTTATTTTTTATTTGTTTTAATTACTTTTCTTAACAATTTTTTTTATTTACGCAAAACTGAAGTTTAGCGTATTTCTTTTATTATTACTGCTGACCAGGCTTGGACTGGGCCGCTGGGATACCGAGAGATTCCCAGTGGGCCGGTTGCCATAAAAAAAGTTATCACATTTTTAGTTAAGTTTCATTTGATTTTCCGTTGATTATTATAATCAACAGTAAAATGTAACTAAATTAAAATGTAACTAAAAATATTAAAAAAAAATATTGAACAGTATGCGAGCCAAGTGAAGAACTTTAAACAACTATAATTATGCTTTGAAACCACAGACTTTTGAAATCATTTTAAAAATTTCATCCAAAGCAAAAAAATTTCGATCTAAAAATAAAATTAATTATCAGAGCGTTTATTTCAGAAACAATAAACCTCTTAACTGGCTAACCTTAGAAGTAAGCGTGGACTTACAGCGTACTTAGAAGTAAGCTACAGAAGAGTCTGGGTACATATTGCTTGATGACAGTGTAGATCAAGGGAATTTTTTAGAGATTCTTTTGCTTATTGACAAGTTTAATTCGTTGTTGGAAGCACATATGAGAGAGGTGGTTCATAAAAGCAAATTCCGGTATGATTCATTTGGCAACAGAAGAGGTCGTAGCGACTTGGTCACATTGCACAGTGATTGGAAATAATCAAAAAGTGGCATTAATTCCAGATTTGCAAAAATCTGATATAAAAAATTCTGGTTATACAAGATTGTTGCAAACAGACCATGTTTTCATATTATAAAAAAAAAAAAATTTAAACCGCCATTCTATAGATGGTGTTAAATCACAACAAATACATCGTTTTATAAAAATAATTCTGAGTTTTTTTTTAAATGACGACATCTTTTATGTAAAAAACGGCTAAAAAGTTACAAATAGAAACATTTTTAAATTGAAAAAAATAGTTCTTGGGCTGGTTCAGGCGGCATCAAAACCTATATTTGATTAAATGGAGAAGAGTTAAATATTTATCCCTACGTATTTAGATTTTTACAGAAACATACATAAATTATTAATAATCACATTTAAGTGAGCTCTAATTTCTTAGTCTAAAAAGTTACCTGCTCCTGCATTTTTAAGACAAGAAACGTAATTTTATTACGTTTCTTGTCCTAGTTTTAGAAACGTAAATTTATTACGTTTCTTGTCGTAAAAATGCAGGTACTTTAATTAAAGTAAAAATATTTTATATTATACTCTGAAAGCCTGATTAATGTTCTTTTGATTGATATAAAATATATTTTAGCTTATATCAGTGGTTTGTGATACAAGACAGAAAAGAATAATTACCGTCTTTTAGCAAAAATATTTTTTTACTAAAAATGAAAATTTTGAACAGCCGTGGGGAAGCGTCAGGTGTTTTAATTTTTTATTTTTTATCAGAATAGGAAAATATGGTCTATTTTCAACAATCTTGCATAATCAGATTTTTTTATATCAGATTTTTGCAAATCTGGAATTAATACCACTTTTTGATTATTTCCAACCACTGTGCATTGATGCAATAACAATAACGACTGTTAATAAACTCATGTGAGCAATAATAACATCTTTAACAAGCATGATGGTGGAAGAGATTAGAGAAGCCGATATGTTTAGTGTTTAAATTGATACCACTCAAGATATTAATGTACAGGATCAGTGTTCTATTGTGATCCGATAGGTAGCCGAAGCTGTACATGAACGAGTAATATCGATAGTCAATTGCACATCAACAACTGGAAATGGAATGTGTGATTTGGTTTTTGGCGTTTTTGTAAAGGTAGGCGTTGATGTAGATAAATGTATTAAAAATGCCACCGATGGAGCCTCTAATATGCAAGGTCAATACAAAACGCCAAATAAGGTGAAAACTTCAACCGCTATTTTAGCATTAGTTGGTGGGCGAAAGACAGAGTTCTCTTATTAAGTTATTCAGAAATTTCTTCATCAAAACCTCCGATCAAGGAACACAAGTTTTTGATTTTTTGTAGACTGACATGTCACAAATATTTCATGATAATTCTACATCAATCAATTTCTACATAAATTCAATAATGATGTCTGTTACAAAGTAAAAGCTCTTTTAGATTCATTGACAAGTTTTGAACTTATTTTGACGGCACAATTATTTTAAAAGTATTTGAGCAAACAACGGCATTATCTGAATATTTGCAAACAACTGGATTGGATATACTACAAGCCTATAAGATAGTTCAAGTAATTATGAATTAACCAAAGTAAAAAGAAATTTTGATTCCGTTTTTCAGGCAGATACAAATAGAATTTTTTCAGAACTTGCAAACAGTGAACTAGGAAAAAGGAATCTCAACATTAAAGTTCAGACTGGTTTGAAAGAGAAGAGAATTCGAGCAAATGAACTACTTGAAAATGCGAAAGATAAGTTTTGTGTCAATGTTTACAACATGGCAAGTAATTAGTAGTTTAAAACAGAGATTCTCTTAGCATGGTAGTCATGGTAGAATGCAAATCATGGTAGCATGGAAGTCATGGTAGCATGGTAGTCATGGTAGCATGGTAGTCATGGTAGCATGGTAGTCATGGTAGCATGGTAG
The DNA here is from genome assembly GCF_038396675.1 of Hydra vulgaris. Lineage (NCBI taxonomy): Eukaryota > Metazoa > Cnidaria > Hydrozoa > Anthoathecata > Hydridae > Hydra > Hydra vulgaris. The sequence goes on from NC_088921.1 coordinate 56,619,664, forward strand.
TCTATATGCTGATTTATTTTGTTTAGATCCAAGAAATTTTGTAAAAATTTCGAAAAAATGCTTAGTGATGCATTGCAGCACCTGAATGGGTTGCTCAAAATATTTGATGCGATTGTACCAAATGATCAGCTTCAAATGAAATTATTGAATTTAACTCTTATTGGAAATAACTCTTGAAGGTGAACATAATTTGCAAAAAATAATGGCGTTAATCATAGTCGCTGTTCCGGGTAACGTGAAGGCTCTCGGCGCGCCTATATATATATATATATATACATATATATATATATATATATATATATATATATATATATATATATATATATATATATATCTATATATATATATATATATATATATATATATATATATATATATATATATATATATATATATATATATATATGTATATATATATGTATATATATATATATATATATATACATATATATATACATATATATATATATATATATATATATATATATATATATATATATATATATATATATATATATATACATACATATATATATATATATATATATATATATATATATATATATATATATATATATATATACATATATATATATATATATATATATATATATATATATATATATATATATATATATGTATATATATATATACATATATAAAGATATACAACATACAATAAAGTGGGCCGCCATGACCAAATTTCCCGGGCCGTTTTTTCAAGTCAGTCCAACCCGGCTGTTGACCTAGTGTTCGTTTTGGGCAGACGCTAAACAAACAAACAAAGAAACCGACGTGAAAGCAAGTTAAATAAAATGTTGTAAAAAATGCCTTAATAGAAACTCATAGAACTAAAATAAATTTTTTTCTCTTTGAGGATTGGGGACCCAGTTTTTTTTGGGGGGCCCAGTTTCCTGGGCCAGAGTCAGGGCCCAGTACAAGTCCTTGTACCCTCGTACTGGGCCATTACGTCCCTGGTTTGCATTGATATATTATGGAAGTTGTTAAAAATTCTATTTATAAAGTTGCTGCAAAATTGTATTAAACCGCTTCAAAAAGTCGCTGTAAAATTATATTAAAACGCTTCAAAATGGAGGACGAGAGAGTAAGGAGCGTTATTTGGAATTATTTTGATAGGCGTAAAATTGAAGATATTATTTTTGGTTTTTGTAAAATTGGAAAAGGCAGTCAAAAAACATCTTTTCCTAATTCATCTAGAACTAGCTTATTTACTCAGCTGAGAAGTTATCATAAGTAGGAATTAGCAGAGTGTGATAAAAAGGTACAAGATGCAAAAAAAAAATTAAAAAGGAAGAAAAAAAGCTGGAAAACAACTGTCAATTAGTGTTACAGGTTTGTGGGTTAAGAAAACAGCATGGACGTCTGATCACGAAAAAGCTAAAGAATTAACACGAGCTATTGGGTGCGTGTTGGCTTCCGATTAACTGCCCTACGATTTCGTAGAAGAACAAGTTTTCAGGCACTTATGAAATTGGTTGTTCATCATAATCATATTTTGAGCAGGACCACTTTTTCTCGCAGTATTGTGCCAACTATGTATAAAAACTTGAAACGAGAAATGATTAATTGCATTGCTACTGGTCTTCTTGCGCACTGGATTCCTATATATCATTCTGTTTGATATATTTAACTGCAGATTTTCAAATGCAATCATATACACTGGAGAATAAACCATTTTGGCTGTGTCATATACGGGCGAAGCAATATTAGAATCTCTTGAGAAGTTAATTGAAAATTGGTCGCTACCAAGTCCAGTACCGATATACGTTCTTCGAGACAATGGTAGTAATATGAGAGCAGCCATGAACATGTGCCAAAACTTTATGGACTTACCTTGCTTTGCTCATCAATTAATGATGCAGTATCTGAAATTGAAGGCATGATTACTATGATAACAAAATGTAAAAAAATCTCACACTACCATCACAGTATTACGTGGGCTCACAATGAGTGTATCAACGCGTTGGAATTCCGACTACTACACGATTCAACGTCTTATGGAAGAGAAAGCGCCCTTATCAGCCCAAATCGCATTAACTGGTAAGGTGGAGATCTATCTACCAACGAATGGAATCTCGCCGAGAGTCATGTAAAGGTTTTAACTCCTTTTTAACAAATCAGCAGAGAGTTGTGTGGTAAAAGTTACCCAACGTTATCTATGAAAATACCAGCTCTGCATAAATTACACCAGAAATTGCAAGGTTTCATCAGTGATATTGCAAATAGAGGCTCTGGAATTTCACTGGCGCGGAGACTTGTGGCATCTTTAGAAAGAAGGTTTCCTTTTTTGACGAGGTAACATAAATAATTATTTATATACTGAGACTGAGTATATAAGTGTTTATTTTAGTGTTTTATCAATCTATTTTCGACATTCACTGTCATTATCAATCACGCACTAATTTTTAATTACCTATTTCCACATAAAGCTTTTTTTTAACTTCAATTGCATTACGGACCATTGTCATACTTATCTAATATATTAATATCTAACTATTTATATTCCTTGAACTATTTGACAGTTTTTGTAATATTTTGTTCGGTTCAGATGCAGTTAACACACTGGTAGATCCCAGGTACTAGTCACTTTATTGCAAGCAACCTGAGAAGCTGGCGGGCAACTTATCAAAGCTTCGTGAATTAATCAATGAACTTCCAACACTACCAGGTTCAAGACCAAAACCAGTCTAGTCTCAGCACTCAATGACGGAGTCTACACTAGAAACACAATCAACAGGTATGCGGGAATTCTTCGATAACATGATGGCAGCAACTCCATCCAACGACAATGCTGCTGATGCTGATGTGTCAAGTACAAGTGCACTTGATGATGATGTGAAGACATACTTAAAAGATATGGCAATTGGGTGCAATGGTTATCCACTGACATGGTGGAGGCAAAATAAAAGTCAATTTTCTTGTCTTGCTAAGCCTGCTCAATTATTTCTGGCAATACCAGCGACCAGTGTCACTTCAGAGCGTCTGAACTAAATATCTGGGAGCATCGTTTTCATTAAACGCTACAGCCTTTGATCAGAGCATGTTACCTTTTTTTCATAAAAATTTGTAGACTTTTAGTATTAGGATAAGTATGGTTTGTTGATGATGACATTTTAAAATGAATTGAATATACACTTTCACTAGTTTGTTTAATAGTCTCGAACTCGAACTCGATCAAATTTTTTGTAATCTCGTTCGAACTCAATCGAAGATAAAAAACCTAATCTCGCACAGCTCTAATGAATATGTTTAGTATGATAAATAATTCATTTAATTGTTTACAAAAGAAAGTTGCAAAAGGATATAAAAATGTAGCTATCGTATCTATGAAAAATACAGTTTGTACAAATATAGGCTTTAAAAAGGAACTAATAAAAAAATGTATCAAGATTGATGGTGCTTGGCAAAAAAGAGGTTATGTTTCTTAAGGAGTTTATGTTTCTTTTCGGTTACGTGTCTGGTATTATTGAAGACAAGTTTGTTGATGTAGAAGTGCTTTCAAAGTTTTGTCGTGGGTGTAAAATGTGGGAGAATCATAATGGTTCTTCAAAATATTTAGTAATAGGTAATGGTGTCAGAAAAGTTTTATCATCATTTGTATGTAACGGTTTTGTAACAGCGTCTAAAACTCAAAAACAAGATATATATCGAATAACGCGCATGGAACACAAGTCTCTTCCACCTGTTAAAGAACAAAGGAAAATTCTACGAATAAAAGGGTACCTTGATTGTGAAAACCAAAAGGAAAAACTGAGATACAAAGCTGGGGTTTTTTTGATATGTTATTTTATCTTTAAACTGTTTAAATTCAAAACTATAATTTTAAAACTTGATTTTCTCAATTAATCGTTTTTGTACTTTTTCAAAAGTTTAAAACTTCATAACTTTAGTTAAACACAGACTTTTGACTTTTTGAAAATTTCACAATTTGTTCATTATATTTAGTAAATTCATTTGTGTCTTGGATTTATAATAATGATGATGGCAGATAACAGTCTTATGCAATATCTTATGCGATTATGTTGATTTTTATTGCAATATTTACAAAAAATGTAACTATATCATATAGGAGCATATACTTTTATAAAGCAAGGCACATATGAAAGATATCGTGGTTTAGAGCCAGTATGCATATTTTTGGTAACAGCTGTCATGAACTTTTTTAGTAAACATGTCATGAAATATTCATTTTTTAACACAAAATTGCATCAGAAAGTATGGAAAATCGAGGCAAATTTATTTCCAACTTTGTTTTTCATTTTTTCATTATCTTATTATCATGAAAAAAATTGTATAGTTAGAGCGCTTTTTTATTCCAATTTTTCATATGACGTTTTATATAGATGAATCATCTTAATAGCGAATTATTATATTCTGCAAATAAGTTCTAATTGTCAGGTTATTATTTTTTTTACCTGATGTTATTTTTTTTGAGCTTTAATAAAGTGCTCATTCTACCAAGTGGTCTGAGTTATTAGGCACTTTTGCTACTTTTTTAAAATCTCTGTGGTTAAATAAAAATTTCGGGTGCCCAAATATCTATGTGGATCATGTGTCTATGTGATCATAATCTCTAAAAATTATTTATTCGCAAATGTTTTGGATCCAGCATTATCCTTTTTGAAAATATTTCAATTTTCGGTTAAGGTGCTCATTATACCCTAATTGAAAAACAAAACACGTAATTTATAAATCGTAATATGTAATTAAGAATATATAAATGGTAATGACGAATCCATAATGTAGGCTTATAGATTATAAAAAATTGTCTTCTTGGACATGAATTAAAATAAGTTTATAATATCAAATTTAGCATTTTCAGGTACCAGTTAATTTCTTATATTATTATTAGTTACTTTTAATAGTAATATAGTGGAAATATAAGATCGTTGTGTTATATGATGCGAAAGTCTGTCAACAAATTAAGTCCTTGTCAACATTTATTTCACTAAATTTGTTTATATCTACTTTTCGAATAACCGAATCCAACTTGTCCGATATGTTGACATAAAATACATACAACCAAACAAGTTTTTTCAAAAAAATATTACATTTTATTTTTATCAAATGACCGAAAAAAAGTTGTCGATTGTACTGAGGATAATTTAGACATCGCGATATGTAATTGAGTATACGTGATTATTTCAAATTTTATTTAAACCCCATACTTTTTTTGTAAATAAATTATTTAAATTTTATTTAAAATATATTTTAATTCTAAAACTGTTTAAAAAATATATATATATATATAACAATTAACACCTCATAGGATTTCTCCAGTTACCAAAATAAAGTTGCCTTAAGTAATCTTTGTGACTTTTTTATTTTATTGATAATATTTATGGTTGTTTATTAATATTCAACCGATTGAACCAGGTTGGCTAGAAGCTAATATACTATATGTACTCATTAGAATACTATTTTATTTCCAGGATTCTTAGATCAAGTATTTTTTTTTTTTTAAATTTATTATTATGTTAAATTGAGAGTTAAAAATACATTCGATCTAAAAATCCGGTGAGTAAAACAATTTGTTGAATTGAGTACATATGTTTATAATAGCCCACGTCATTTCTGCAAAACTTTTGATTTTATGAACGTCGTCAGTTAATTTCTGGTCCGTTTGGATGAGTACATAGAAAAAATTATATACAATTATATTGAAAGTTTTACTTATTACCTCCACCAGTATATTAAAGTATTTAGAATTCTTGTAATATCCATATTTTATATCACGCTAACTTAGTTCGCGCATTTATTTTAATTGCTTTTTGCAATGACACAAAACTTTCAGGAAACACTCGCGTTTTATTGTTCCATCAATGCATCAATGCATTATACTAATTTTATTTAGAGAAATAGTTAAAAAATCTAACAATTTATTTTCTTTCGATTGTTACTTTTTTTATTAAAAGTAAAATAAAAAGTTAATTTTCCTTAAATAGTGCACAATATTAGAATTACAAGTATAAACTCAAAAACATAATCAATCAGTATTTAATATTATACAACAAGATTAGTTAAAATATAGTTTCAAATGTTTATCAACTTTTTTTGGTACAAACTAAATATTTTCCTCTATGCTCTGCTATTAACAGAAGAATATCTTACTTTAACGCTTCATTAACCCACGCATTTAAGTAGTCTTGAATAAGCTTAAGCGCTCTTACGGTAGTATCATTTACTACTTGTAGCTTATAAATCCAGTCATTAAAATTTTTGTAAGAGCTACATTTCCCCCATTTCTTACAACTAACTTGACACCACTCAAGATTGACCTTCGTAACTCCAAGGTTCTTAAAACCAAACAACTCATGCCTTCAAATGATGACAGATTAGAAGTTTTTGGATTTTTGTATTGCTCTTGAAAATTTGACTTGCCAATATCTTGTTTAGATTTTCTATACATTTACAAATAATTTGATTAAAAACTGTCTTATTATAATAAATGTATATTTATTATAATAAGACAGTTTTCAATCAAATTATTTGTTTAAAGTTTGATTTTATAACTAATTATAACAACAAATTTGAAAAAAGGTTGTATATATAATGTATAGATAACCTTAATTTCTCTATAGCGCATCAACAGTTTTTCACAACCCTATCAAATAAATTAGTTGTAAATATTTAATAAAATAATTAAAACATATAAATAAAATAATATCTACCGTAACACAGCTGAGATAAATCCAAATACAGTGTAAAAACTTCTTTAGTAAACAAATGAATTTCAATTAAGAAAAAATTATTCTGCGGAAAATATAGTTATATAAATAAAACAATTAAAACAGTAGAGGTAAATTGGGAGTTTCCACTCTGATTTTTATAACTACAACCATCAAATAAGCTTTTAATCTGGTTTTAAGCCAGTTCTAAGCTTTTCTTTGCCAAGGAACAATACTAGTTACTGAAAAACTTTTTATTAGTATTATCGCTACCCCGGATTTAAGACTGGTTACGATTGATGGAGCTTTATTTCCCTGTTTTATTATTTAGATTTTTGGTATAAATAAAAAACTTTTTGAAAAATGAAAAAATATTTTCATGAAAAAATATTTTCATGAAAAAATATTTTAAAGAAAAAATATTTTCAAGAATAATGTGCGCTTGCGTGCAGGTGCTTATGAGACACCCATTAATAAAAAAAAACCTCACTAGCGCCTAAAAACTAGTTGCGACGAACCTTTATCGACTCGTGTAGTGTGAGCGCAATTGAATTTAATCGCGGTGAGTTGAAAAAGTTTTCGATTATTTTTTCATATTTTTAATATTAACTCAACTAGATTTAATAGACAACGCTCAAGAAGCGGTCACTGTCGAACCCTGTGACTTCATCCATAACGAGGAAGACAATTTTATCTATTTGATCTATCCCATTGTTTGTGTAATGCAAACTTGAATTCTGTCAACTGTGTTTTTAAACTTTGTTATGTGTTATGCAAATGAAAATAACTTGTTAAAAATGACTATTAAACTGATGACTTGAAAAAAGACTTTTTTCATTGCAAGTTATTAAAATAATTACAACAAGGATTGACACTGAGAAGACACAAAGTGGTGTTCAGTATAACATGAATACAATTGTAAATGTTTAGTAGATATACATTTAGGTGTAACAGTAAGAGCTACGACTTTTGCACTATATGATGAGGGTTGGTGAAAGTTGTAAGCCCTATCAAGTTTAGGTGGTTTGTAGTAAGAGTAGATAGGGTAGCACATATGGCAGTATTATGTATTATTAGTATAAGTTATTATTACATTAACATTATCAGACATTCAGACTAATACACTACAAAACACAAGATGAATTCTAGCAAAACATATAAAACGTGTATCCGCAAAGTTACTAGTGTCAATTTAAAATACTATTTAGAATAATGTGTATCAGAATATGTGCACAAATAGGAACAAATATGTCACAAAAAATATAATTTTCTTCCAATTTGTAAAAATAAACAAACTTTGTCAATTATAGCTATATCTAATCATGACCTATTCAGCTATGTATGTTGCACGTAACTATGATGCTCTAAGCAATATCTGGAATGGAGTAGAAGTATTCATTTCATTAGAAGTTAGTGCGTGATCTTTATATATTTAACAAAGTATATGTATAGTATAGCTGACTTAGTGTGGTAGCTGGGGTTTTTTTTGTAATTTTTAAATAAGGATTTTATTATACATATGAATATATTTTTTCAAATATGTAAAAAAATATATTTATTCGTATAATAAAAATGAGGAAACGCAAATGAGGAAATTATTCAGAAAATGATTATGAAGCGCTTTAAATTCCTTATCACCTCATATGGGAATTGTCTATATGCTGACACCGAAGTATGCTGCAGAAAATTCTATTTCATTGAAAATAAGACTGATATAATTAGTGCAATTTCAGAATTAGCCTCCAAAACGAATCTACCAATGACTACCAATGAGACAGTTGAAAGCGAAATGATTGAATTTGTTGGAGAAATGAAAACACTGACAGAAAAAAGAAAAGAGACAGTTTTCAAAATGAGCGTAAAGAATTATTGGAACATTCTTGGTCGTCAGAAGTATCCAGCAGTCTTTGAAGTTGAAAAATCTATTGTTAAAATGATTTGTACGTCAGCAACAGCAGAGAGAACTTGGTCGGTTTTTAAATTTATTCATTCATGATTGAGAAATCGCTTGACAAACGTGCGCGTAAAAAAAAATTAGTTTATATATATACCAATAGTGTTTTGATGTATTCAAACGACAAAAATGACAACGTTTTAGAAGAAGAATTAGTTCTCAGCGAGTTTGAGTATGAAAAAATTATAAAAGAGCAAGTGTAATAAGTTAAATTGTTAAGTTTTGTGTTTTAGAAATTCGCTTAAAAATCAAAAATATTTTGAAATATTTACAAATAAAATTAATTACAGAAAATCAAATGAAAAATTATTTCTTTCAATTTAAAATCACCTGAGTTTGATTTAAAAAAACATTTTCTTTTATATTTGACAATCTATATAAACAATACTGAATTTAATAGTAGTAGTACTACCCTTTCGAGCATGGTTGACACAGAACTCTTGGCAGCCATTGCAACCGAGGTGATGCCAAGAAAGAGTCGCAACACTTTGTTTATAAGAAAATGTGAACGAAAATGTATGCAAATATCTAACTATGTAAACTTCAAATTATATAATGTTAAAACATATATAAATATGCATCAAGCTTTTTTGTTTAAAAAAAGCTAAAAAATTCATGTTTTTTTACGATTAAGTTGAGTTCGTTCTAGGAAAATGAGTATACAACATGCTTATATACTGAACATAAGATATATAGAACTATGAAATTGTTTTGATTAGCATTTTAAATACCAAAAATTTAAAAAAAAGCAAGCTGATGATTTGAACTTGCCAAGCGGCGACCTTAAATTTTTATAACAATAAGGGGGTTCAAAAAGTTTGTTTTTAGTAAGAACATAATTGAAAATTTTTATTTTATATTTAAATTAAACCTTTTTATTAAATATATTATTTTTAAAAATAATTTAAACTTAAAATTATTTAATATTGATTAATAGGGAAATTATAATCTGAGTATTACAACCATTATAACACGCCCCCTAAATCGAGAGCGCAACAACGACAGAATTTAGATAACCATCAAAATAGTATTATACTCCGATACTTTTTGGCGTAATCTTTAGATTAGGGATCGTCCACGAATTACGCAACACTAAATTTCATTAATGAACAAACCAAAGAAGATAAATTTTTTCTCTCGTAGAGTCGTAAGATAAAATAAAAAATAAAAACAGCTCATTAAGTTTAATGAAAATCGCCACCTTAAAGAACTTAAGATCTCCTTCTTCTTTATTAAAATTAAAATTTAGCGTTGCGTAATTTAGGGATGATCCCTTAGCGTTTTATAGTCTATAGTTTTTAATGGTCTAAGATCTTCTTAGTTCTGCCATTTGTATAACGTTGCGTACAAACGTCTGTAAGTGTAAACGTCTTTAGCATATGTTGCGTTTGCAGGCAGTATATGAAACAACCGTGTATAATAAATCTATAAAAATGAGAAAACTTTTGAATTTTATTTTAATAATTAGATATCTTTTTGCTATATTACAATTTTTTTGCTATAAATATTGCAATGATTATTATAGATATATACGTTAATAAATATTTTGCTCTAAATATTGCTATAAATACAGTAAGATTGAAAAGTATTCAAAATTTATTAGAGTAGGTCTTTAATCCCCCAAAACGACACTGATGACAGCCCACTAAACCACTGAGCTATCAATGATATGAGAAAAATAAACCTAATTATCTCTTATAACTCTAGGTATGCGGAAAAGATGTGCATGTTAATTTTTTTGCTCTTAAAGCAATTTTTCAACGTAAATTATTTTACGTAAAAACAATGAAGTAAACAAATAATGGGTTTAAAAGGTGTGGAATAGATAAGTATAGACATGGTAAGTTTGGTAAAGACCCGTATTCTATAGGTCCGACAAGCTAGGATATATATAAGGAAAAAGTATAGAAAAGGTCAGTGTGGAATAGACCCGTATTTTTCTGGTCAGACTAGCTAGTACTTAATTAATTTTACATACCATTCATCTGTTAAACTTGTATGCGCATCATATGCATATTATGCGTATAACTATGTGCATAACTTTTGAATAGTATGAGCATACATTAGCCGATATCAGCATAAGTTCGGAACCCAAGCTATATTGCATCAATGACATCATTCGCATTTTTTTGTCCCAATTTTTTTGTTACAGAGAAAAATGAAAGAAAAATAAGAAGCCCGTCGAGAACGTTTGTACAGCTTCTATTAGAAAAATCAATCTAAAGGGAAAAAGTTTACAGCTGACCACTTTCTTGCTGAAAAAATTCCTATTCTATTCCATTCCAACAACTCTTCGATAAATAGAAATAATGTTTATTATTCAAGTGATGTTTCTTATATAAAGTGTCAAAAACCTCACTGAAAATATGAAAAGAAATTACTCTTTTGGATTTGCTTTTCCGATAAAGGAATTTTTCGCCAATATTCAGAGAAAGTGGCTTTGCAATCAACCAAGAAGTCTACAAAAATGATTGTATTAAAAACAAACTAATTCCATTTATCAAAAAGTATCATTCTACTGGCGAATACAAATTATGGGCTGATCTGGCATTGTCTCATTACGCAAAATCTGTACAAAACTACATGAATGAGAAAAAGATCATTTTTGTCAAAAGAGAAGATAACCCTGCAAATGTGCCTTAATGTCATCCAATTGAGGATTTTTGAAGTATTTTCAAAGAAAAAGTGCATGAGAATAATTGGAAAGCTTATAATCTCGAGAAGTTGAACAGAATAAAGTATTGCTTTTTTTAAAATGGAAAAATCTCTTGTTGAGCGCCTTTGTGAGTCAACACGGCGCCGATTAGACTATGTAAGACGCAATGGTTTGATTGAAAAAAATTGTTATGCAAATAAATTGCCCACCTAAAGTATTATTTTTTTCTTTTTTAAATTAAGATTTTATCTCATAAAGCAAGGGAGTTATGCCCCTTCAAAGTTATTACCGGTTTTTTAGTTATAACCTGTTATTTAATGGTAGAGAAGTAACTTGACCTATATCATGGGTCGGGAACCTTTTTTAACCGAAGAACCATAACGACTAAAAAAAATTCAAAATAGTAATGAAAAGCCACAAAAATACAAAATTAAAAATTTTTTTTTCATTTACTTGAAATCATAAAATGAAATTCACATATTATATTAAAAAGATAGAAAAGGCTATAGTTAATAACAACTATTATTGGTGAAATGAAGTTTAATGTGATTTCTGGATTTGAACTTTTTTTCGTTGAACGCAACTGTAGTAGAGCCTGCGTACTTTCATCTGTTAACCTACTTCGGTATTTATTTTTAATAAAATTCATCGATGAAAAAAATTGTTCACAATTATACATTGAACTAAAAATTGTTAATAGACAATAAGCAAGTTTTTTGGAATTTATATAAGTATTTGGCAGTGAAGTCCAGCATTGGAATATGATACCCTGTGGCGTATCTTTCATGTTTTCTTCAGAGATAGCGATATGTGCAAGCATTGCTTCAAATTTATTAGCCCAGATACTTTTATTCCAAACCGTAGTTGTTATCTCAGAAAATTGTTTAAGATCAACCTTTTCTGCTTCTGAAATTATTTTCATCCTGAAGTTTCGTAAACTTGGTAATATATATATAAATTGGTCTCCTGAAATATTGTCTAAAAATAACTGTAATTTTTGTTCAAAAGTAATCAGTTCTTGCAGTAGTTGGGCAGATATATTTCCTTTTCCTTGCATCTTCAGATTAAGTTTATTAAAATGTTCTGTCATATCAAGCAAAAAATGAAAATTCTGCAGCCATTCTGAAATCTTTAACAGTTTGCAATGTTCTCCATTATAATTTTTAGCAGCTAAAAATTTAGTTATTTCACTTAAGCATTCAAAAAATTGTTTTAAAGTTTTTCTTCTTGACAACCAATGTACAGCTGTGAATGTAACTAGTTCTTTATGTATAAAATCCATTTCTTCTAACAATACTGTAAAGATTCTGTGATTTAACGATTTTGCTCGGATGAAATTTACTATGGGCACAATGACTTCCATTACATTTTTCAGCTGTGGTATTGCTCCTAAAGATTTTGCAACCAAAGCTTCCTAATGTAAGATACAATGAAATGAAATAATTTCATGAGAAATATGACTGGAAAATAGATTGATAAAGCCTTTGTTTTTTGCAATTATAGCAGGTGCTCCATCAATTGCAACGGATACTATACGCTCAATGTTTATATTTTTTGTTTCCAAACATTTCAAAATTGATTCTGCGATATCTTTCCCTCTCGTTTGTTCCTTCATAGGCAACAATTCAAGAAGTTCCTCTTGTACACCGGAGGCTGTTAAGTATTTTGACCATTACGCACCATTGAGAAATATTAGTGACATCTACAGATTCATCAATAGCCAGAGACAAAAAATCAGCCCTTTTTATATCTTCATTTTTCATGTTTGAAACCTCTTCTGCAATATTCAAAATTCGTTCCTTCACGGTTCTAGCCGAGAGTGGTATATCTTTAATCTTTGATAGTATTAAATCTTTGTTTTTAAAATCATTATATAGAATTCCAGAAACAGTATACATGCAATCCTTCAAAAACTCACCATCTGTAAATGGTTTACCAGCTTTTGCAATTTGCAATGATAATGCAAAGCTTACTTCAGTTGTGGTCGATCCTGAATGAATATAATTTGAAAAGCAATTTTATTGAATTAATTATTTTCTTTCCAAATCATTAATAGCTTTTTTCTGCATTCACCTTCGGGATATTTTTGGGCAAATTCTTTATGTTTTCCTTCAAAATGTCGTTCAATATTGCTTGATTCATTATTCTGAAGTTTCACAGAATATATTAAACATAGAGGATTACCATCACTTTCTATAACTGCATATTTTTCAGTCCATAGTTTATTAAATCTTCTATTTTCATCCGCAACTTTTCTTTTTTTGGTGTTCATTGTGATCTACCAGTTTTAATGCGTTAAAAAAAATTAAAAAATATAATTGAATACTAAAGCTAAAACAAATAATAATTACCTTACCAGTCCTAATATATCAAAAAAGCTAAAATTAAATTACAATTACAAAATATATTTGAATAATTGAAAGTCAAAATAAGTAATAACTAAAATAAGTTTGTTATATATAATATAAACTCGAATAATTGTTCGAATATATTTTTGCTTTTGTACTTTGCATTCGATGCTCCATCGCATCAATGTTATGTTTCTTTTTCATTTTTAAAAAAATTGGCAAATAGGCATATAGTACATAAAAATATGTGCAAAAAAAATTCAAAAATGATTAGTTTTTTCCTTCATTTTTAAAAAATTGAAAAAAATAGACACATAAAAGAATAGTACATAAAATATATGAAAACTAGAAAACATAGAGACAAAAAATAGTGCATAAATAAATGGGGGGGGGGGGGGATAAGTAATTTTCTTATCATTTTTGTAAAAATTTTCATGAATAAATCTTTCTTTATATTTAATAAAACGAGCAAGATTCTACTGTTGACGATAAAAAGGCTTTAGTTCGGATTTATTGTTTAAATGACAATGAATAAATGAGAAATTTAAATGAATTAGACTTCGTTTGTTTAATGCACCTGTAGATTTTTACAACATTTTAATACTTTAGCAACTTTGTAACACAAAAATTAAAAGTTTTGTACTTTTTTTAAGAAAGTGCAATTCATTATAATGGAGCTGGTCCAAGTAGTGGATGCCTTTAGAAAAACATCAAGATTAATAAAGTCAGTTTGCAGAGTGAGATAAATAATAGTAAATATTATACTTCAACTAGACGTATAAAAGTGACGTATAAAAGTGACGTATAAAAGTGATACGATGTATTAGTATTGTTTTATCAGGTTGTGGTTATGGGCAAACATTATTCCTCTGTTCAAAAAAAGAAATTAAATATAAATAACAAATTAAAGGCCTCTATCGCTCACATCGATAGAATTCAAAGTAATTGAAAACATAAAAAGAGAGAAAATAATGAATCACTTGACTTTGAATCACAGTTTACTCTCTAACTCTCAGTCACTGTCAAAAACAGTCGAACGTTGCAGCAAGACTTCAGTAAGCAAGTTAAATGGAGCGAAAAATGGTCTTATCAACTTGAATATAGAAAAATGTAAAACTATGCTTATTGGCAAAACAAACTTGAACAGTAATTACGTACGCTTATTACACTCAATATGATTCAGCAAAATGTTCCGATTATGAAAGTACCCACACTAGAGACAAATCTTTAGATGTTATGATATCAAATAACGTCAAATGGGAAAATAAATCAACACAATTGTAGCAAAAACTTATAAAAAGCTACGTCAGATAGAGAATTTTTTTCGTCAATAGGATGAAAGTTTAACAACCTTACTATACATGTCATTGTTTTGTCCACGTTTGGAAATCAAAGCGTCTAAGTGGAATTCTTATTAAAAGTAGTTTTTAATTTGAAAACAAGCAAAGAAGTCCAGACAAATAAATACTTGTTTTTGAAGACAGACTGTAAAGATTTAACTTGACTACTTTTAAAAAAAGTAGTATTAAATAAGTATCTTTAAAGTTCAACGGAATCATCCTCCTAAAATAACTAAGTGTGCAATAACAAGAAATCATTCACAGAAAATAAAAATAAAAAACTCACACGCCTTATTACAAGATTCAACTTCTTCAAAAACAGAACAAAAAACAAATGGAATAGTGTCGCAGGATTTATTTTTTTAGACTATGTAAACATATACAAGAAAAAGTTTAATGGTTTCGAAAGCAATCAAAAAAAAAATTAATTATAAAACAATCTTTATTTTACAAAGGTTGTCAAAGTTTAAAACCTTGCAGTGTGAGCTTTTCACACGAAATAATAAATTTCTGCATTATATAACATGGCGCTGTAAAATTACATAAAAGTAAAATTACGTAAAATTTTAAACTAATCTAACTGTTAGTGATATTTTATCACATTATAGTTCAAAAAAAAAATTAATATGTAGCTGTTTCAACACGATCTATTTCGACAAGATCTATTTGCAAGATATTCGACAAGATCTGATATTTGCAAGATCAAGATCAAGATTTTGCAAGACAAGATCAAGATATTTGCAAGATATATTCGACAAGATCTATTTGCAAAAAAAATCATTTTGCCCCTGTTTTCCCTTAAGTTATTATTTACTTATTAAAAGATATTTATTTTGTTTTGAAAATGTTTTTAGTATTATTCAATCATGATCAATAAGCTAGAATTTGGGGATACTTGTTGAATCACAAGATCTCAGACTTTAATTCACTATCAGCTTTTTTAATTTAACTTCCATATTAGGCTCTGGTCTGCTTAAATTTACTAATGCATCAACGTAGAAATGGTTTTTGGTTATAAGTACCAAAATTAAACGAAAATAAAAAAATGATTTTCATGCAACGATTATATTTATTAAAAACTTAAGTTTTTAAAAAGATTACGCAAAAACTCCTTTTATATCAAACTTTTTATTTTTTAATATTTTATTTTATATACTAAAAAAAAAACTATCTGTTTTCATAATTTATTTAATCCATCTTCTATTTATATAATTAAAATAATACTTGTTATTTATTTAATCTGTTTAGGGTGTGGTTTCCATAGATTATTGGTTGAGGTTTATTTGTATTCTCACCTCCGGTGATGAACTCGTTGAACCAGTTAAATATGTGGTGCAATGGAAAAATATTATGACATGTCCGGTTACTGACCGAGTTTTTTTAACATTTACATTGCTAGTACTAGTGAAGTTTTTTAGCTTTGCATGGTGCTGTAAACAATTACATTAAAGTTTTACCCATAAACTGCTCATTCCTCTTAAATCTAACATGTCAAAATTCCAAACTTCAAAATGGTTACCTTATTTATAATTTTTTTTTAAACTGTCTTTGCATATAGAAACATATAAACAAAAAAACGTTCATTTTTTCAAAAATATGGATTTAGAATAATTACGTCAGAATAAAAATAGTTTTACTGTTAAATAAACGGTGCTTAAAAAAAGGTTGCTCAATTTTTTTTTTTTTTTTTGAGTTTTTAACTTCTTTTTCTAGATAAAGACATGAATAATACAATTTGAGACATTGAGAAAATTTTAGCATATATGTTCGGGACGTATGTTTCAGGCTACAGATGTAGAATGTACACTTCTGGATATATTTCGGTTTAACTTTTTTTGTTTGTTCAGTAGGCAGTTAAATGTATTTTTGAATTCGCTTCTTACAGGCAAAGAAAAATAAATAAATATTATTACGTCCAAAACTATACCAATATAATACATATTATATAGATAAATATTATAAGTTTTAAAACTGTAATGAAACCAATTTATAAACCAGTTAATCATGTCTGGGATTGCCATAAATACAACATAGGATGCTGTTAATAAGCCAAACAGCACAATACTTTTGATCAGTTGCTTACGATTTTTTAAGTTTTCTTTAGAGCATGATTGATCGACAAACAAAGCTGAATGATTTTCAATCTTGTTTTTGTTCCAGATTTTACTTTCATAATATTTAAAACATATATAAGCATAAGAGACAACGACAACTAACAGTATACAGATATTTATTATTGGAAAAAAGTACTTCAAAAAAAAGAATTCGCATTTAAAATTATGATCAAAAATAATAATACACGCTGTTAAAACTGTTGACGTTATAAAAATAATAGCTAAAGCTGCTTTTACACGATGATATGTCCATGTTTGATTATAATGTAAGTTAAGATAAACTTCAGAAAAACGATTAACAGATAAAAGAAAAATAGTGCAGTAAAAATTCAATGATAAACCGCTGTTCATGTAAATTGAAGCAAAAAAAAGTGGTTTTATTTTCAAAGTGTTGCATAAAATTTGAGTTGGAAGGACAATATTTAATTGGATGTCAAGAAAACAGTTACTCAGCAACAATAAAAACTGAACTTTATCAAGTTTTCTTCTAACTTTAAACAATAAATATGATCCTAATATTTGAATCGGTAGTATTCCATATCCAACATAGATAAGTATAAAGTTTGATGTATTCATTGTTATTAATTCAAAAAAAAAAAAAAGATCTTATATACGCTTTAGCAAAACATTTTTTTTGTTTACTTTTTATTTTTTTAAATATTTTCAAAAAGTTATAAATTAAAAATGATAAAATTTATTAACTTAATTTAACTATTTAGAATTTTTTTTTTAAATACATTTCTCTTGTTATTTTAAAATTTCGAACATTTTTGTTGTTTTTTTGTCTTAGTTGGTTCCTTAAATATAATTACGTCCTGTATTATATTGATATAATAAAAATATGTGACGGCGGTATAACAGTATTCATTCGGCCAGGTGGGTTTTAATGCTATAAAAACAGCATAACGATAACAATAATCTTTTTTAAAATAAAAATTAATTTGATTAAAAATGTATACATAAATTAAAGTGAATTTTTGTAAAGAAATGTATTTAAAAATCATATAAACTTGAATACAGATATCTTGAACTGCAGCTTTAATATAAACATGTTTCTTTAACTTATAACATTGACAATTTTAAAACATTTTAAAATTGTCAATTTTATAAGTTAAAGAAATTTGGTTTATCTCTTTTCATCTCTTTATCTTTTTCTCTCTCGCTCTTTCTCTCATTCTCTCTCTCTATCTTTTTCTCTTTGTCTCTCACTCTTCCCTCCCCCCCCCCCTCATCTCTTTGGAACATAATTTGCTGTAAATATTGCACATATATATAAACACTGTAAATATTACAAATAAGTTTAAAACTAATTTTTTAGGCGGAAAGAAGGATGTACACCACCCCCACCCCCTTCCCCACGAATTTAGTTAGCTAGTCGGGTATTTGACACAACTCATTCGATTAAATTTTCGTTTTGGGGACAATTTTTTATTTTTAAGAAGCCAGTCGGTACTTTTTGAAGATTCACTCCCCCCCTCCTCCCTCATTATATTTGTAGAATAGCCTCTGGCTGGAGGAAGTAATAAAAAGAATGGAAGATAGTCTTATTGCTCGAGAACAGGAAGTGCGAAGGTACGAAAGTAAAGTGTGGGTTAATGATATTTTCTTAGCATTTAGAGCTCTTGTTCAAATTGGTTAAGCTAAACTTACCTGCATAAGGGCCAATATTAACACCACACGTAAGGCACGGTGTTAATATGACTTTAGCATAGAAGCTCATCAAACTACGAATGTTCACAAACTTCGTGACGGTTTTTAACTAGATTTCTGAAAGTTTAACTGGAAAATTGAGGCTGAAGTCAAAAGCGTCAAATGAACTGATATTTCGGCAAATAGTAAACGTGTTTCAGAAGTTAGTTGACAAAAACAATTTGGATCTTTATGTCAAGCTGATATCGTAAAAAAGAAATTTCGGCCGATCCGTTAAAAAAAGCACACAGTCGGTAAATGAAAACAGTCTTCAAATCTCTGTAAATAAAACCGGTATTGCTTTTACAAAAACATATTTAAAGTTGGAAATGCACCAGCAGGCCGGACACTTTATCCATCGCAATGCAGCAGCAGTTGTCACACTCACCGGGAAGCACAGGAATGATTCGACATCTAGCTATATTTTGCAAAATAAGAGCACCTGAAAAAAATATTGACAGATAATGATTCTCCATTAAGAAGTAAAGAGATCTAAAGTTTTCAGGAGAACTGAGGTTTTTTCTCCAAGTTGAAAGAATTCACTGCACTATTAAGTGAACGGCTAAACAAAAAAAGAAACCTTTATATGACCTCATATATGAAAACCCATATATAAAAACCCATATATAAAAACTCATATATGAAAAGTATATTTTCTTCATATGGAAAAAAATGATTAAAGACAAACCAAACAACTGCGAAATTTTGAAAAAGTTATCCAAGCAAAATACTCTGCATAACAGAAATCACAATTTTTTTTCAGAAAAATTTTTAGAAAAAGTTAACACCGACTATTTAGGATTATTCCCTAACAATAAATTTATATTTACGTTTATTGACTAGAAATCCAAATCCCCGTTTACAAAAGTAATCAACTCTAAACATTTAAAAATTTCTATCAAACATTGCCACATACCATAACACTCTTTGTAATCCCTAACAGAATTATTATAGTCAACAGACCTCTGTTTTCATTTATACTTAGTGCAGTTATTTAAAACTTATCTTTGATCGTAATATGGGTAACTCTCGACATATTAAAAACCAATTTTCTCTAAAAATTTAATTAAGAACGATGATATTTAGATATAAATTGTATTAAATGTTCATCAATTTAAATTAAAAAAACGTGAAAATTAGAAAGAAAAGTTTTATGCTCGTATTTCATAAGAGTACTATTTGTAGCAATTATTTATGTTTTTTATTATATTATTTTATCTTTATAGCTGGGTCCAAGTCACTTCTCTAGTGGTGGTAACTAAAGGGCCACCTAAAGGAAGTTTCTAACTATTGACGAATTAATAGTTTCATATTTTACATAAAACAGATATATGGACAGTAGGGTGTCCCAAAAAAAAAAAAAAATTTCTTCAGTTTTGTGTGCAGTTTTTTCCGTTAAAAGTGAAAATAAGAAGATTTTTAGAAAATTATTAAGTTTGACCCCCCCTCCACCCTTCTTTTAATGTTTTTACCCCTCTGCCGCCCACTTTTTCAAAATTATTTACTTTTAAACTGTGATTTTAGGCTAAATATATAAATGTATTATTGCAATTAAATATGTTTTTTATCAATATGGATCACTATTATAATTCTAAACTATTTATCTTAGGTAATGTTAGTAAATATAATTTGTTTCAATTCAATGATTCTCAAAAGTTATTAAATAATATTATTCGCAATGTTTAAGATGAGAATATTTTTTATGATGAATATTAATGTTACATACATTATTCAAATAATTTTATAATTTATAGTTACTTTTTATCTATATATATATAATATATAAAAAAATATTCGATCAGTTATGAGCAATAGTAAATTGAGGGAAAATGATGAGAAGTTTGATAATATTGTTGGTTAATTACTTACCCTAGAAGCAAAGATGTATAATCAACTACCAACAAATGAAGATATTGTACGCCATTATCTTTATCTTAAAAAATTTGATTTGAAATTAACTGGTAAAAAAGAAGTTGGATCTGTACTTTGGTAAAAAGTTAATGTTTTTTGGAAAATGGCAGGAATTCCAACAAAAAAGCAAAAAGATATTTTTAGTATGATACTGCATCTGATTCATCTTAGAGAGAACTTGATTAAAAATGCTAAAAAAAATGTTATGCAGCTCAATTTCTGAGTTTTACTAATAAACTATCATCGTTGTTTGATATTGCAGCATCAAATGCAGAAAATTTGATAAGAAAAGATACCTCGTGTAGTACCAATAGTCAGAGATCAGATATAGATTTTCTCTCAGATCAGCGTCACTTAAAAAAGCAATTTTTGGAGAAACATAAAATAAAGGCTATTGAAAAAGAGAAATCTAGAAAGGAAAACATAAAAGAAAAAAGTTTCAATGTATTGGCAGTATTTGATAATGAAGACAAAATTCGTAATAAAAATGAAGAAAGTACTATTTCTAGACAGAACAAAAAAATCAAGATATTAAAAAACCCTAAAGTTTCCTTAATGGCTGATAGGTTGAATCTATCCAACAGAGAAAGATCTGGGATCATTTTAGCTGTAGCTGAAGCATTAGGTCACAATTTAGATGAAATCTCAAAAAGCACAGCAAACAGATCAGGTAATAAAATTCGACAGCAAGTTCCCGATGATATTAAGAAAAAATTCATTTCACCCATGTACTCTTCCATTCACTGTGATTCAAAGCTGGTATCTGAGGTCGATGGTAAAGTGAAACGTTTGGCCATTGTAGTAACAAGAAAATTCAGTGCACCTGAAGGGAAATTGTTGTGTGTATCCAGAATTCCTGATACAACTGGGCGAAGTCAGCAACAGCTACCATAGATGCTGTAAAGACATGGAAACTAGAAAAAACACTTGTGGCAATTATTTTTGACACAACTCCATTAAATTCAGGTTAAATATATTACAAGGACTGGACAAACCCTCAAACCAATTCCAACCTTTGATATTAAAATTATTACATTTAAAATTAATGATATTTCTATAGGTTCTTAATGTCTTATTGAGTACATTAGACCATTTTCATAGAGACTGTTGTATATGTGAAAACTGGTGTTTTTGATTGGTTCAGTGCTTCTAATAGATTTCTGAAGCAAGCAGAGACTTCATTACAAACAGAGATATTAAAAAAAAACTGGTATAGAATGGGACTACTCTGATAAAATTGTAAAAAGAAAAATAATAACAACAGGTTATATAGTTACTGAACTATTGCACAAAAAATTAAACAGGGATTTAATTATTGCACAATTGTTGCTCAATATCATGCAATGTTTCAAAAGTTCGAATTGGTACTTTTAGTAATTCTTTGTGTATTTTCCTCAAAAAAAAAAAAATTATTTGGATCAATATAAAAGCTATTGTCTATTCGTATTTAATGAGTTGTTTTTCTTTTGTTTTTGTTGATTCACCTTCTTAAGGCCATGAAGGGCACTACAGGCGAGGAGGCTACTTAATTGTGTTTATAACCCTCTCTCAACTCTATATCTTCGAAATACGAACATTGACAAACAAGGCTGCTGGGCGGAGAAACAAGTTAAGTGCGGTAGAAACAAGTTGAGCGAGGTTGAGTTTCCACCTGAAACAAAAATAAATTTACCTTGACCATGGATTAGTATAACACTATCACTTCACAAACTGATTGGTTATTCTTGGGGCTAATTTTAAATAATTAGGAAAGCAGTTTGGTAAATCTTTATGATTCAGGGTTAAAAGGTAATAACAAATCATTAAGATTGATACATAATAGACTCTCAAGAAAAAACTCCTAAATTGTCAATTTAACAGACACCATTAACAGAATGTGGATATGATCTGATCAAATTATTTTTAAAAAGAGATAGAAATTAAAAGTATCCTTCAAATTTTGGTATGAAAGAGGATATAAGATGATAAATATTGTCATAAACAAAATGTCTCTAATAACATTTTATCTGAAGATGACACATATTTTAAAATGTTAACATATGAATAAATTACGTATTTAATACTTCTTTTGATAATTTTTATTGTTTTTGTCATTGATGTACCTATGTATTCTTTGTATTACAAAATATACTAACGTATTTATAAACATTTATACGTATTTTTGTTATAACCAATAAAAAAGCAAGTTTTGAGAAATTTTCAATATTTTGTTCTTTTAAACTATGACCTAAATATTCTGCAACAAAACTATTTTTTAGTTTTTCCAAAGTTTACACATAAAAACCTTTCCAAAATGTCCTTAATCAACCCCATAGCACTTTCCGTTCAAATGTTATGATTCAATGTCCGTGACATTGTCCGTGACATATCCAAACAGCTGTTTGGCCCACTGTGCCTAATGGACATTACGTAATATGTTTTTAAGACGAAAAAAAAATAATTAAAAAACTAGAGCTTGAAACTAACTTTTGTTTAAGTTATAAATGACGAAGACAAATAAATGATAATCAATCAATTAATCAGTATATTTCTGATATATTTATAACACTTCATGGATGTTTACATATAGTACATACACTCATCTTAAGTAAAAACCTTCCTGGAGTTAATAATAATAGCATTATATTATATTTATAATTTATAAATAATATAGTAGTAATCAATAACAGCCGAAATAAAAATAAAAATAAGAATGGAAGTAGCAATAATAACAATGATAACAATAATAACTTAAGTTATTTATATATATATATAATAATCACCCATAATTAATAAACAAGTTAGGATGCATATATTTGGACCATAACGAAATTGTATTCATAAAACATTTTATATTATAAAAACGTATGTGCCGAAATAATAAAGTTGGATTGTCTTATTTTAGCCAATTAAGTAACTACTATTATATTTTTTTTAAATAAAGCATTAATCTTTTAATAAAAATATATTATTTTTTTATATGAAAAAACACCACCATCTGCAAGTGATCTCAATTTTGCTCTGACGCCTTTCATATGCGACTGTAAAAAGTTTAAATCAATTTCTTGTAGTTTTAGTTTAACGTGATCAATCAAAAATTGCTCAGTTAAAGCTTGCCAATCTCCCTCGTAAACCTTCTGTGCCAAATGTTCCCAAAAATTTTCAATTGGTCGTGCTTGAGGCACATTTGGGGGATTGGATTCTTTATCAACGTAATAGACATATTTGTCCATCCAATTTAGAGAATCTTTAGAATAATGAGAACTTGCTAAATCTGGCCAAAATAAATAGTTAAAGTCTCCATGATACTTGTGAATAAATGGAAGAAGTCGTTTTTCTAAACATTCATTAATATAGATTGATGAATTGATCGCTACAGCCTTGGAAGTGCGAAACATTGGCTCGGACATACCACGGTCAGATATGGCTATCCACATTAATAATTTTTTTGGAAATTTCTCTTTTCCTATAAAACGAACACTTTCTGGGAATGTATTTTTGTTGTTTGTGTAGTATCCAGAATTTCCAGGCATGTTGCCCCTTGCAAAACAAAAGTATTTTTCGTCATCGACGACTAGAAGCGATTTTGTGTTAACTAGTTTAATGCTTCTTTTCTTTGCCTTTATTTGTTGTTCTATAGTGTATTTTGGAGTCTTTTAACGTTTTCTATATTTAATATTCATTTTTTTGAACTGACGACCAATTGTCGATTGATTTACACCGAATTTAATACCTATTTTTCTCTGACTGACCCCTTTTCGATTGTTGACAAGTCTCGTTAATTCGGCTTTCTTTTCTCTAGTCCAGGATGTCGGACGACTAGGGTGCTTTCTATCAGAAAACGATTGAACAGCTTCAAGTCTTTTTAGGTTATCATATATTGTACTTCGAGCGAATCCTTCCTTTTCAAAATGATTTACAATTTTTTTTTTATTTTTTATATTAGGTTTATTTACAAAAAACATTTTTAGTCGCTTTCGAAAAGATTCTCGTTCAGCTGCATTTAACCTCATTTTAAATAATTGTGTTTCAAACAGTAAAGTTTATGTTTTATAGAACGTTTATGCCTACGCATAAAACCACAAAAACTAATTATTATGCTCAAATAATGAAATTAGGATTTGTCCGATAACTTCCGCATCACCCGTTAGCATTCTTTTGAAAGCACCAGGTGCACACGTATTTCAATAAAACCTGTCAACCATACGTAATACTCCAAAATGCTCATTCTTTAAGGAACTGTTTTGCAAGTATTTTTTCGAAATGATTTCTTTCGCAAGTTTCTTTTCGTAAAAATTATTACGGAATTATTATTATTTGTTTTTTTTCGTATAATGCGTTACGGAAGGTGAACTTGCGCGTTTTCAATATACGGGTTTATATTCTCAGTTCCGTTTCATAAATTATTTCAAAATCGTTTAGTAAGTTAAATATTTGGAATCTAAATTAGTGGTAAATTTGGTTAGGAAAGATATTTAACGTTAAAAAAATTTCATATCAAAGAAATTATATCAAAGTAATATCAATATGTCATATTCCGCTTCTCAAATTTTTTCTCAAATCTTCTCAAATTATAGAAATGATTACTTTTCTAAACAATTTTGAAATAATTTGGGGAAAGAAACTGAGACTATAAATCGTGTATTTCCATAATAGCAATTTGAATTAAGGAAGAAAAAAAATGCGAAATTTTCTTAAGTTTTGTTTTTCGGTGAACAACCCTTCGTTTTTTATGATTCCACTTTGAATGTTGCATGTTGTAAAAATTAGAGATGCCACGAATATTCGGCAGCTATTCGGTATTCGGTGTATTCGGCAACATTTTATACTATTCGGTATTTGACCGAATATTGCAAACTATTTGAAAAATTGCATTAGAAATAGATTATATTACCGTACCGGGTTACTTTGAATGTTTTTGAGATATTTTTACTTGCTCTTCTATCACTATTGACAATATTTGAAATTTAACAAAATGAATATTGAGGCAAAGATTGACTCATGCTTAAGAAGCTAAGATTGATTCATATTCAAAGTAATATTTAAATAAAAGGATTTTGTATAATATTAATTTAAATAGTCTATCAAAGTTACCCCACAAATGGGGTAACTTTGAATGGGTTTTTTTAAAAGCAAAACCTATGCAAAAATGCTTTGTTATAAAATTTAATAAAAACAACAGTCTTGTTTCACATTAATTTACTATTGCTAAAATAATATAATATTATTTCATAACAAACACCTAGTTAGCATTTTATTTTGTTTAAATGGGTATGTTTTAAGTGGACGAGCATAAAAAAAGTCTCATTTACATCAGTTTCACTTACAGACTGTGCAAGTAGGACGTCTTTGCATATTGCGAAAAAATCCTCAAAAGAAATATTTTTATCATGGTCAAAAGTAATTTTTTTTTTTCCCTTTGAGCCTGCTTTTTCCTTGACATCAACATAAAAAAGTTGTTAAAGAACATTAATTACTTCTCGGCATACTAAAGTTACAACTACCATCTGGCAAATGATTGAAGATGATACTTATATCTAATGGGTAAACCCCATATTTCTTTCAAAACCACTAAGCTACTAAGTTGCTAATTACCATTTCATTTAACAAATATAATGATTATAATTAAATAAAGAACAAAGGAGATTTTGTATTTGTAATTGTCTGTGCTTTTTTTAAACAAGAGGTTTACAATTGATCAAGTATTTTCCTCCAATATTTTTTAAGAGATCCATAAAAAACAACATTAGGAGATTGCAATTTGTAAATTCAAGTACTTTTTCACTGTAAAGATTGCTTCGAATATAACTAATAGGAATTTGGACTTTGATTATATTTTTTTAGGTTATTATATTATTTTTTTTAGGTTATTATATTATTTTTTAGGTTATTATATTATTTTTATTAGGACTTTGATTATATTTTTTTTTTATACATAAGGTGGTCCACTTCGGTTCTTCTTGTGCATAAGTGGCCAGCTTTATTAACATAACCAGAGACAATTTGACCAGAGGAAATAAAAATGATTAAAGTAACCTAAACATTTTGTACAGATGCTATATTTTGCGTATTTGTAAAAAACTACGGATTTTCCATTGTTTTTAATAATTTTTGTTTTAAAGCATTTTAAAGCATTCTAGATTTTGTTATAAAGCATTATAAAGCATTTTGTTATAAGACAGAGTTAATAACAATAATTTCGGATTAAGTTTTTATACTTTATTATACAAAGTGGCAACTTGCATCCAATTAACATCTATTTATGTTTTTATCTAATAATGTTTTTTGTTACCATAAAATTTTAAACTGGCACTCAGCATAATTCATATACTGCCTTGTATCAATTTCTTTTCGTATAAAAGTGAGATAGTACTACTATGAAACGCTAAACAAAAACAAATTTAAAATGAGTAAGAGTACTTTCAACAAATTTAATTCAACACAATATTGAATGTACACACACATATTATCCCGAAAAAAAAATTTTCATGTGGGCCAGATATGGCAATTGCATGTTAACCATATATTTACCACTCTCTCTTATGGGATGGCGTTGGTGTGTTCCATATGTGGCTATAATGTTTATACCATTAAAACCACACTAAATAACGAAAGCCGCGTTATTTTTCTACCAGAAAGTTATAACAAATACATAAACAAATCTTCTGACTTGTTAAAATATCATATTTAAACAAGTCATTTGATTTGTTTATGTATAGAATATTTGTATTAATATAGAATATTATATATTTGTATTAATAATTATATAGAAGATTTGTTTATGTATAGAATATAAAAATAATTATACATATATATCTATACAAATAAGTATCATACTGTATGTATAATTATTTGTATAAGAATACCAGTTAAAAAACTTAAATAGAAAAATATCATACTTTTCGCTTTTATTTATAATTTTATTCACAGATAAATATATACGTATAACAACTTTTCATTAAACATAAAAAATTCATTCTGTATTAGTTTTTACATAAAAATAATCCGATGAATCATCCAATCAAAATGCAATATTATCTTCCAATTCTTTATCTAGCATTCTTCAAACACTTTATCTAGCATTCAACAGTAGCAAAAGATAGTTTCATATGAAATCCATGTATAAACAAAACTGAGAGAAAAAAATCAATAATAAAGAAAGCTTGCTTACATCGCCCGCCATTTTAAAATCTAACGTTTTTTCTGGTAGCAAACATAACGTATTAAAATATTTTTATCTTCGTTTAGTATAACTATAATTACATTTTTTTTCGTTAAGTATAACTCTGTTTGGAATAAGTAAAACTTAAGTAAAATTCGTTAAGTATAACAACAAATTTTTATTCGTTAAGTGTAACTCTGATTTACAAATTTTATTAAAAGTTTATTTTGAATAACAATTCTCAAATATATTTATTACAAAACCGCTCAAACATACTTACAACTATGAATTGAAAATTATCAATACTGTAAACTACATGATATCATGGAATATTCGAAAGTTTACTACAATTCATTGAATCGTAGTTTAAAATTGGTTAAAATTTAAAATTCAAAATGAGGCAAGATTGTGCGTTTTATAAGTGCGGTCCATATGATAGCCACGCCTAATTTAGTACGTATTTATTTAAGGGTTATAGCACACTAAGTGGAATAATTATGTGGATGCATTATGTGTTCCACATGTGGGCCGCACTGATCATCAGCATATATATCAATTATCAACTGGGATATAGTTATCAACTTTTATTGCCCTTGTAAACATTACGGCCACATTGGGTCACATATACCTTTCTAATCGGGATATGACATATTTTTTATACAAGATTTAAAATTTATAACTGTTCTGTAAACAGTATATAGACATAAACACACAAACATATATATATATACATATATATATATATATATATATATATATATATATATATATATATATATATATATATATATATATATATATATATATATATATATATACAGTGCCTCATACTAAAAACAATGTATATAAATATACATTGTCTTATACTAAAAACAATGAATAGCGATACTTACTTTTTTCTGTCATTTTAATTTTATTAGGAATAGTATGTTATTTAGCGTTCATATTTTTTGATTCATGCTTAATTTGGTTTATTATTTGTCCTAAAAGAAACTTAGTATCAAATAGGCTGGTAAAAAAATTATCCGACCAAGCGATATTTAGGTAAGTTTAATTAATTTTATGTGAAATTTGTTGAAATATTTTAGCAAATTTTTATACAATTAATGAAATAACAAAAAACTGTTTTTTTGTAGTAAAAAAAAGTTTCGTATAAAAAAAGGTTTCATGTTTTTTTAAGTAAAATGGTTGGAAGTAAACTGGACTGTTTCTCAGAGAAATTTAGCTGTCGATCTAGTCAATCAGGGTAAAACCTATCGTCAGGTGCAGCACGAGACTGGAATTTCTCATAATGCAGTATCCGACATAATGAAGAAGTATAATTTGATCGGAACAACAGCCACAAAAGAAGGGTAGGGTCGCAAAAAAAGACTTCTTAGAGTTTTGATAGAAACTTAATTATACAAGTCAAGAAAAATCGCTTCATTTCTGCTTCTTGAGAATGTCCCACAAATTCTGAATCGGGTTCAGGTCAGGAAAGTTTCCTGGCCAATCTAAAACAGGGATATTTTTTGTTTTAAGAAAGTGTGTGATTCTTTTAGCTTTATGGCATGGAGTACTATCATGCATAAACGTAAATGTATTGCTATTTGGAAACCATTCTTGTATTTGGGGGATAAGTTGGCTCCCCATAATCTCTTGATACTGTATTTGGTTCATTATTCCATTGAAAATATATAGACTTCCCATGCCTTTACCACTGATAACTGACCACACCATAACTTTAGTTGAATGTTTAATAGTGCACAATGCAATCTGGATGATATTTTCGTTTGGTCTTCTCCGGACGAAGGTGGTTTGTCCAATAAGATCTCAAAAGTTGATTCGTCTGAAAAACACACCTGAAAAAATCATCATGGTGTTGTTGTAACTAACTTTATGTCAAGAATTAAACACTTTTTTAAAAACATTATACTCAAAATTGATAAGCTTACACGTTCCCAATCTCCAATAGTTATATACTTATGATTTTTTGTCCATTGCAATCTCATTATTATTGCTGGAGTTAGCCTTGGTCTTTTTAGCCAATTTGTGTGATTTTAAACCAACTTCACCCAGGTGCCTCTGCACTGTGCACTCCGACACTTGTATTTCAGATTCTTGAACAAGTTTTAACAGCAAGAAGGATGATTTTTTTTTCTATTTTCCAGACAAATATCTCTTATAATTTTGTCTGTCCTGGGAGTAGTTTTACGTTTTGATCCACTCCGCCCTTTCCTTTTTGGAGAACGAGTGATGTCGTTTTCCATGTTGTGTTTGATTTTATTGACAAAAGGTTGCAAAACCTTACAAATTTTAGCAATTTTTCGTTGTGAACGCTGTGAATGCTCGGAAACACCAAAAAAACTTGGAATGTAATTAAAGAAGTAATTGGCAAAAATAATTATGCAAGAAACACTCTGCCAAAAAAAATAACAGTTGATGAAAAAATATTTATGATAAATCAATTATTGCTGAAAAAATAAACGGTTTTTTTAATTAATGCTAGTCCGAGTTGGCATCAAAAATTCCTCTGAATTCAACTTCATTTGAGTCTTACTTAAAAAATTACGATAAAATTATTGATGAACCTAATCTTAAATTAATTGAATTGCGAACCGCCCTTTATAATCTTAAAACTAACAAAAGTGCTGGATTTGATAAAATTAAAGTTAATGTTGTAAAATCTGTTTATCATATAATCGAACCTCTTTTGTTTCACATCTTTAATCTTTCTTTTAAAACAGGTATTGTCCCGGAAAAATTAAAAATTTCACGAATCGCACCGGTTTTTAAGACTTGCGATGACTCTATTATTTCTAATTATAGACCTATATCTATATTACCATGTTTCTCAAAATTGCTTGAAAGAAAAATGTACAACAGGCTATTTAATTATTTATCAGAAAACAATATGTTGTACGCAAAACAGTTTGGTTTAAAAAAAAATGTTCCACTGAACACGCAGTGCTTGAAATAGTCAATCAAATAACAAACGCATTATGTACTAACTACTTTACATTAGGAGTTTTCATTGATCTGTCAAAGGCTTTTGATACTGTAAACCATAACATACTAAAAAAAAACTTGAATATTATGGAGTAAAAAATAATAACTTACTTTGGTTCAAAATCTATTTAACCAATAGAATGCAATTCATCCAATATGCGCAAAAACAAACAATTCCATATGCTGTAACTTGTAGTGTCCCCCAGGGCTCTATTTTAGGACCCTTATCATTTTTAGTATATATAAATGATTTAAATTCAACAACACACTTCTTAAATTGTATTCTTTTTGCAGATGACTCCAATTTTTTTTTATTCCCACAGAGATATTAAAACACTTTTTGAAACAGCTAACGAAGAGTTGGGTAAGGTTAATGAATGGTTTATAAGTAATAAACTTTTTCTAAATGTGGATAATTTCAAATTTATTTTATTTCATAAAGTAAATAAGTTAGAAAATATTCCCATTAAACTGCCAAATCTAATAATCAATAACGTTAACATTAAAAGAGAAACTTCAGTTAACTTTTTAGGCGTAATATTCGATGAATATTTATGTTAGAGCGATCATATAAAAAGCATTGAAAAAAAATTATCAAAAAATATTGACATGATATATAGGGCCAAACCATTTCTAAATAATAAATCTTTAAAAAGTTTATATTTTTCTTTCATTTATTCTTATTTGGCAATATTGTAATATTGCATGGGCAAGTACAAATCATACAAAATTAAAAAAATTGTACAGTAAATAAAAACATGCCTGCAGGATATTATTTGGAGCTGATAAAATTGTACCATGCGAGCCTCATCTGCGTATACTGGGCGCATTAAATGTTTATAAAATAAACTTACATCAAGTTTTAATGTTCATGTATAAAACAAAAATGGGACTATCTCCTAAAATATTTCAGTCCTATTTTGAAAAAGTAGTGCATAAATACCCACAAAATTTTCAAATAATAAATACATTGTCCCTAAATATAATTCAAAACAAATTACATATTTAATTCAATATTGTGGACCCTATTTGTGGAAAAACTTTCCTAATAATGCAAATACGAAAAAAGTTAGTATACATCAGTGAATGAATCGAAACAGGTGTTATTACTTATGGATTTATAACATATCGAATTTTAAATGCCTCTTTTAAACTAAAATTCAATTATATAAAATATGTCTCAGAATTTATCAACTTTTATTTATTTATTTTTTTGTTTGTTTGTTTTTTCATTATTTCAGTTATGGTGTTTCGTCTAATTTTAAAAGTTATAGCTGAAATCTTAGTTCTGGAACATTTTACTATTTAACTATTAATGAATTGTTATTTATTTTACTTTTAATTAAATTGGTTTTATAATATACATATAAGTACTCTTTTGTTTTGAATTTTTTGTTCTTTATTTAAAAATTACTTCATTACAAATTGTTATATATTTTAATTTCATATTTTTCAATAAATAATTTGTATAATATACGCATATAGTGTGGCTCTTGTAAATACGTGCTCTTTAATTAATTAATTTATTTTTTGTTTTTCTTTTTTACTTTTCTTTCAGTTTTTCTTGTTTACTTGATTATTACTCTTAACATAAATATTGTTCTTGAAGTATTTCTTAAACTAATTGTTATTTATTTTTACATTTAGAATTTTTAATAAATAGTTTGTAAAGTATAAATATATTATACGGCTATTGTAAATACGTACGATTGGGGCTCAGTGATAAAACAAAAAAAAATCTTCTACTTGCTCCGCCAGTGTTTTTATTTATAAACTTTTAAATTGTAAAAGTTATTAAACGGCGAAATAAATAAATAAATAAATAAAATGTTGTAATAGTGCTTTAACTTCTGAAATTTTGCTTGGACTTATGTTCTTGCCCTTACCCATTTATTTTTTATTAAAATTTTCAATTACAACCTCTTACAATAAAAATGTTAATAAAGTGATACTATATATTAGTTCTTGCTATTTTTAGTAACTTTATAAAATGTATTAAAAATAATAAAACACTTTTCACGCAAAAAAAACTGTTAAAATATAAAAAAAATGTATGTGACAGATCAAACTCGTTTTTTTTTTTAAATTGACAAAAATTCACATTGCTGACTTAAAACACACCTAACTTCACATTCGTCATGATTATAAAAAAATTTTCTTTTCTGCTTTATTCGATAGATGTTAGTACTGCATAATAAGTTAGTAATAATAATATACTCACCTTAAAATTACTTTAAAATTACTTTGAAAACAAAATATGTGGAAAAACTGAGGTGATCATAATATTGTGGCCAGGGACTGTACAACGGGACAGCTCGCTTTTGCTCTAGTAATCGCATTAATAAATAGTATGTTAAATTCCAGCGTTGATACGTTTTGTATCAATTGGTGGTCTGGCAGAATAAGTTCTTGACGAATGCATTTTATTTTTTTCTTGTGCTATACTAGAGTGATTAAAATGGTTGACGATTCGTCTTGCAGCAGCTATCATCTGTGTTATTTATATTTGAGAATTTAGCGATGCATTGACAGCCAGTTGTAGTAAATGAATAAAACACTCGACAGAATCATATTTTGCATCTCGTACACCTCTTATCATATTGGCTTTACTGTCATGGACAAGAAAATGGATCTTGCTATGTAAAATGCTCCATCTTTCTGAAATAGTATTGAGTTCTTTTGCGATATTGCTACCAGTATTTAAACCAGAAAACATTGTTAAAATTTCATTGCTAAAACATCCCTGCTAAAACATCATGTTCAAGAATAAAATCTGGAGATATCCAATGCGCGGTAAAATTTAAGATACTTTAGTTGATGTGCTGACATATTCACATGTCAGATGTCACGGATAATACTGTTGCTTGTGAAACACTAGCTTCAATTTTAGTGCAAACTCTATTAAATATATTGGGGATTATTTTCTCAATCATGTAGGTGCAACAAGGTACTTTTTATTTTGATACTGCCTTGTAAATAATTTGTTTTATTAAAACATATATAATTAGTTATAATATACGTAATAGTTTTACTTACCTACTTTCCTTCCATCTTCATCGCGCGAGATCATGCTTTTACACAGTAAACAAACTGCTAGTTAATTGTCTTCCTCGCAAATTTCATAATATTTCCAAAAAGGTGATTTTTTATTAAAAGATGCCATTTTAAAAACTTTTAGCTAACAAAAATTTGAAACAACATAACTTTTGAAAGTTGTTGTAGTTTTTCGCAAGCAAAACGACAATCGAATACGAAGTCTTTTATGTTCACTAAATTGACTTTTCAATTTTAATAGTTTTTAAAGGATAATTAATTGTTAATGTGCGGTTTTTGATAAAAATACGGTTTTTGATAAAAAATATTTGAGATCTGTAATTAAAAATAAACTATCGGACTTGTAAATTCAATACACGGGTTTATAGTCTTAGTTCCGTTTCGTAAATTATGACAAAAACGTTTAGTAAGATAAATTTTTCGAACATAAACTAGCGATAAATTTGGCTAGGAAAGATATTTAGCGTTAAAAATATGTTATATTGAAGATTTTATATCAAAGTAATACCAATATGTCATATTCTGCTTATCAAATTTTTTCTCAAATTTTCTCAAATTCTAGGAATGTTTACTTTTCTAAACAATTTTGAGATAATTTGTGGAACGGAACTGAGACTATAAATCCGTGTTTTTTATTTATTTACAAATTCTTATGATATTTATAGGGGAGAACGAGGTGAGATAGGACAAAAAATTTGCTTGCGTGCTGCGCTTTAAATTTTCCACAAAAACCATACAAATCGGTTTAAAACTATAGTCCAATGAATTATTATGTTAAATTATTGCAAAACCCATTATTTAACCATCAAATTAAGTTCAAGGGCTTGGTTTTTTCAAGTGACACTGTTTGTCCCATGTCACCCCATGTTGGGGTGAAATGGGACAATGGTTGGTGTGAAATGGGACAAAAATAGAAACAAATAATTTTAACCATTATTTTATTGTTTATTCTACTCCTTATAAAACATAACAATACACAAAATTTATTTATGTTTAACAAAAATAAAATACCATTCTAAATGCATTTGTAACTTTGTTCAACAGGTTGCTTGATGTTTAAATTGAGTCAAAATTACGTTGATGTCTGAGGGGGTAACTTTTTTTCTTTTTCTTTCTTTATCTTCTTTTTTTCTTTTACATTCTGATAAACTTTCAACTAGTTCATATCTTGTTGGTGTGTGAGTCAATACTAGAAACCTAGAACATTTTCTTTTTGCACTTTTTCTCTTTGCCACCCTTTCACCAGCTTTTAGAAACGGCCTTATATCTTCTGCTGTCCAATGGTAGGCAGAAGTGCATTAATAACTTAAGATACAATACACAGTGATGTGGGGATTGTTTGTTTGTCGGAATTGTCATTTGCTGGAATTGGTCAATCAGATACACAAGAACATAAAAAGTTGACATCACTGAAAATATATGGATCGTACGGGAAAATGCCAGCTGCTTTAGAACCATTTTGAATGTTTTGGGAAGTAACGGCTCTCGTATAAGCTATTCCTAAATTTTCAGAAATGTCATATATTGTCATAGGAGTATTTAAATGTGCCTTTAACCATGAATCACATGCTGAATTGTAAAATTTCTTTAATGGCCCAAATACTGATCTGTCAAGTGGTTGGAGTTTGTGGCTGCAATGGGGTGGCAATGTCAAGAGCACAACATTTCTTTCCTTAGCTTTATCCATCAGTTCAACCGATATATGAGTTTTGTGGTTGTCCATTATTAAAAGTAATGGATGATCCTTGCTAGGATGTCCATACTCCACAAAATGATCAAACCATTTCAAATAAATTTCTGTATTTATCCATCCACTAGGATTAGCATCACCTTTTGTACCTGTTGGTGCACCTTCAAGCTTATGGCTACGAAAGTGGACACGAGGAAATATCAAAATCGGTGGAATAAAATTTCCAAGGGCATTAATGCAACCCACCATTGTTACAAGGGTTTCCCTTTCAGCAGAAGTTACCTGTCCTACTTGCTTTACACCTTTACCAGCAATCACTTTTACTGGCTTATGAACAGTTGTCAGACCTGTTTCATCAGTATTGTAAATGCAATCAGCAGAAAAGTTATAGCGCTTCTGCTCACTGTCAAGGTTTTTGAAGAAAGTATCTGCATTTGTGCGATTGAAACTAGTTGTTCGACTGAGGCTGGTAGCTTCTGGCTTACGAATAGATAATTTTGTACGATTTAAGAATAAATAAAACCATTTAGTTCCAGCTGTTTTACTCTTTTTCCAGTTTTCTGGTATTTTAATGTCATTTTTAATTGCATATTGATATGCAAGTTGCTTTGTTTCTCTAACATCGAGCCCATAATGCATATTAGGTGCTTAACGTAGATATATTGAAAGTTCATATTCTTGTGTCTTATTAAAAATATATTTATGTTGCTCATCAAAGCATAAGTTACTGTAAGAAGTTTCTTTATTACCTTTATTTTCCGCTGTAAACTTGATTTTGAAATTGTATACTCTTGTGCAGCTGCTCTTTGTGATAAACTGCCAGATTCGGCAGCCATCACAGCAGCTTTTGTATGAGCATCAGGCTTTAACCGACTTTTCACTCGTTTGTACTTTCTTGGCATCCGAAAAACTATTACTCATATTACTCACTCAATTATTTAAAAAAATTATGCTCTTTTTAATTGCATTAACCAAAATCCAGATTAGGCTATAAATTTCAAATTTATTTTAATGAAAATAAAATAGTATCACAATCCTATAAAACTTATAATGTGATTAAATTTAATAAGGCTAATAGTGAAGAACTTTATTCAAACTGAATTTAAAATAAAAAATGATTGGCATTAAAACAATACTTACTGTGAAAAATGTCTTCAGGACAAAGTAACAAAGAAATCCAATATAATTATTTTCTATGATAAAAAACACTTTACTATAAAGTAAACATTGAAATCTTATCATAAACATAAACATAATTTTCAGTTCACCTGCTTTTTTTACAAAAATATTGATTATAAAAGTTAAAGTGCAGTAAATTAAAAAAATGATAAAATTGAACAGTGTCCCATTTCACCCCAATTCTCCTGTCCCAAGTCAACCCATCACTAGTAGGAGTGAGAAAACCTTTATTTTATATAGTTCTCGTAGCCATATGCTAATCATATTTCTTCAGTAGTTAAATAAAACAATAGTGAATAATTAAAAACCATAAACATAAAAATATATGCAAACAACACATGAATATTTAATATTAATGATGTCTTCAAAATCCAGCAAAATTGTTAGATTTTTACATATTCGCAAATTATCCGAAAAAAAAATACTTCTGAAACTTAAAAAAGACAGTAATATGAAGAAGCTATTGCAAACTTATAACATATATAAAAACCTTTGCTTTATTAAATTTTTCACAGAGATATTGCCAAGTCCCATCTCACCCCATGTCCCATCTCACCCCGTTCTCCCCTACTATAGATACATTAACTACTAATATAAACTGCAAACAACGCAGTTATTACTAAATTCTCCAAATCTTTAGCAAGCGACGTCATTACCACTAAATGCTCTAAACTATAGAATTACGCATTTGTGTATGTATCTTACTTAACGAGTTTTAAGAAATACAACTTGTAAAAACCAAAGTTTGATGTAACAGATAGTCTACAAATAACATGCCCAAACACACAAATAAAAAAAATACGCGTAATTACCCGTAGCGTGACAACAGTATTAACTTTACTAATTCAGATTGGAAACTGTCAACCGTAAAATTTTCTAAGTGTTACCGAATATTCGGCTTTTTAACGCAGAGTTAACCCGAATATTCGGTGTTCGGTATTCGGCAAAGTCATTATTTGTGGCATTTCTAGTAAAAATGTTAGTAAAAATGTTATCAATGAGAGATTCGGTTCGAGGAGTTACACGAGTAGGCTTGTATGGAATGTTGTATTGGGAAGTTGTATTGGGAAGAATGTTGTATTGAAAAAGAGAGTTTAAGAAACGTTAAAAAGATTTAGGTTAAAGTGCCTCGTGATGTTAATTTGGTTATTTTTTTTTTTTTTTTTAAACAATAAATATTTACAATTTTATAAAATTACATTAACTCAGGTTACAATTATATTAAGGTTTTACAATATATGAGTTATACAACTGTTTATATATATATATATATATATATATATATATATATATATATATATATATATATATATATATATATATATATATATATATATATAACACTAAAAAGCCAAAATATAATACAAAAAACTTTCTCAAATAACTGACTTCAGCAGATTTTATTAAAAAATGGCCCCCAGGTTTTAGTTGTCCCGTTATCACCGTCATCCCGATTGAGAACCACATCACCATTTCTCAACTCCTGTCGAACCCTAGCTTTGCTTATTTCGAGTGACTGTCTGATTTTCCGAGCTCGATATTTTGGGGCTACAGATAATGTTTTGGGGTGCAACCAATCAAACTTACAATGGCATGTTTTGGAATGTTCAGTTGCACCCGAAGTGGACCATTTTTCTTTTAAGCTGTTTTTCTGGTGTTCAATACATCTCGATATCACCTTTTTAGTTTCACCAATGTATATCGAACCGCATGAACATTTTAGCTGGTATACGCCAGGATTTGTGTTTAGTGGTAGTTTAGTTTTATTGTTGCAGAAAATATTTTTTAAATTGGGAGTTAATGTGAAAATAGCCTTTATGTTTTGTTTTCAAAATTTACGAAGTTTTGGACCAACAATTGGTATCCAAGGTAGTTTTATAAAGGGTTGGGTATCTAATGGTTGACATGTGGTGTTTTTGAATCGTTTTTTAAATAGTCTATAGTAATATTATTTAGAATGTTCTTGTCGTGGCCATTTTCAACAAATATGTCTATTAGAAAATCAATTTCTTTTTGAAAGTGTTATTGAGAGCAAATTCT
Source organism: Hydra vulgaris (assembly GCF_038396675.1). Taxonomy (NCBI): domain Eukaryota; kingdom Metazoa; phylum Cnidaria; class Hydrozoa; order Anthoathecata; family Hydridae; genus Hydra; species Hydra vulgaris. The sequence goes on from NC_088921.1 coordinate 56,658,457, forward strand.
TTTTGCACGACATAAAAATCCTTTGAAAACGCCAATAATAATGTTAGGATTAATGTTCGAGTTAGGTTTAAGTTGAACATTTGTAATAGCTTCTTTTCGATGTATTTGAAATTCATAAGCTCCAGAGCCTGTGTTTGTAATATTAATATCTAGAAAATTGAGTTGTTTGAGGTCGTTTTCAAGTTCCACTATGTATTTTATGGCAGGATGTTGTTCATTACGGATGTTCAGGAACATTTGTTGTTGTTTTATTGAAGCGAAGCGAGCGTGACAATCATCTACATATATCTTGTTAGTTTTTGATACGGATGTATAAACAATTGCTATGTTAAGGGCCTTTCTTTCTATATTTTGTAAAAACGCTTCCGCTATAACAACCATTAAAGATAAACCTATAGGACCTGAATTAGGTATTACTCGGATATTGTTTTCATATAAAAAATAGCATATACATAATGAAAGTTCAATTAATTGGTGAATGTCCGCAAGAGTAAGTTTATTTCGAGTTTTTAAGTCATCAATGTCAGCGTTCAATATATCAATAATAACCGGAATTGCTTCGTCAATGGGTATGGATGGATATAAATTGACTATATCAAATGAAACTTGAACTTCGTTAGGATCTATTATCCATTGCTTAGCTTCATTTACAAAACTATTAGAATTCATAAGTCTACTTTTATTTTTGTTCAGAGTCGGTTGAATAATTTTAACAAGATAATCAGATGTTCCATAAGGTGGTGTGTTAATTGTTGATACAACGGGGCGCATTGGGTAATCTTTTTCTAAATCTTTACCTTTCTTTGATGTTCATGTTTTATCTCATTTTTATTTATTTTTAAATTCAAAATCTTAATAAATAAAAGTTTGAAAAGAAATAAAATAATGTGTGTAAAAAGTATTTTTTATATTTGCATTTTGTTTGTGAGCTTTAATCATTCCGTAAATCCTTGGTGGGTTACAATCTGATGGATACATTTTAAAGTTTGTATTTGTGTCTAGCTTACCTTCTTTTCTTAATTTGCACAATTGTCTTTGAAATTTAGTAGTCAATGTGGATGTTGGATCATAATCAATAATTTTGCTATTTTTTATTTGTTCTTCTAATTTGAGAGATGCATCATTTTGGTTTAATAACGCGAAACCTGTGCCTTTATCGAAAGGCTTTATCTTAATATTAGAATTGTTTTTTAATTTGTTTATGGAAAGACGTTGTTGCTTAGTTATATTATCTTTTAATTTTAGTGAACTTGTTAAAATTTGTGAACAATTTTGTCGTAGAGCTTCTGCCTGTGTTGGTTTTTTAAGTTTTTCAAGTTGTAAAGCGCAAGTTTCGATATTAGTTATAATATCCATATAAGGAATTTTTTTCTGCAACGGTACAAAATTTGGACTTAAATTGAGTAGCTCAGTTGTTGATTTATCCAGAGTAACATTAGTTAAATTGAGTATAGCAAGTTTAATAACTTGATTGGGAGGATCAAAAGTATTTTTTATAATCGGTGAAATTTGTAATTTATAATATTTTTCTTTCATTTCCGTTTTTTTCTTAATATAATGGTAACTTTTTGATTTGTTGGTTATACTATTAATTAACTCATAATCGTGTAATCTTACTTTTGTCTGAAGAAATATATTTAATTCATTAATTAATTTCTTACTTGAATATAATCTGTGTTTGGCTTCGTTACGAGCATGAATTAGTAGTTTTTTACTGTATTCCTTCATTATGTTTTTTGCTTTTTTAGTATGGATTGGAGTTTTTATTTTAAACGATTTTGAAGTTATGTTATTGGATAAGCATTTTTGAAGAAAAACGAGTTGATTTTTTGAGTTCGCATTTCGTATCTTCAAATCTTTATTAAACTATATTTTTTATTAAAATATTTTATTAAATTTATTTATTATTATTTTTTATTAATATTATTTATTAAATTCACTTTATTAAAATATATATATATATTTAAAAAGTTTATACGCAGTCGTATTTATTGAATTTTACATATATATATATATATATATATATATATATATATATATATATATATATATATATATATATATATATATATATATATATATATATATATATATATATATATATATATATATATATATATATATATATATATATATATATATATATATATATATACAGTATCGGACAAAACGAGTGCAACCAAATAATGCTGATTTAGTTTCTTTATATAAAAGTGCTGCATTTTTTTAATTTAGAGAAATAACTATATAACTGTTTAGAGACAAAGTTCTTCAAGTTTTATTCATCACAAAATTTTTTTTTTTTTTTTATGTATTTCGCCATAAAGAATTATTTTACAAAATTAGACTTTTACAAAATGTATAAACACGGCTGGGGCAAGAAGAAGACAAATTCAGTCTTATCGCCAAGCCCCTTCAAAACAAGAATATAAATAACAAAAAAGTATTACCGTTATCACAATGTGATATATGCATAAAATGCAAATATAAAAAATACTTTTTACACACATAATTTTATTTCCTTTCAAACTTTTATTTATTAAGATTTTGAATTTAAAAATAAATAAAAATGAGATGAAACATGAACATCAAAGAAAGGTAAAGATTCAGATTAAAATCAAAAATAAATATGATCAAAAATAAAGTAAATAACAAGTAAATGAAACGATTGATTACTCCTATTTAAAAGTTTCAGAAGAAGTCTTGTTCATTGTCAATTATCAAAAGTTTATTTTTTATTTTATTTTTAAATTGATCAAGGGAACGATGTGTTCCATAATTTAGGTCCTCTGATTGCAATCGAGAACTTAGTAGCAGAGTAATATGCTTTTGGTTGAATATAATTGTTATTTGAAAATCTTGTTGGGTATAAATGATTTAATTTTTCAAAAAATGAGTTAAATAAAATGGGTGCCATTTTATTGTCTACTTTGAACATAAATATAAGAATATGATATAAATTAAGTTGAAATTCGTTGAGTATTTTGAATTTATTAAAAAGAAATTTAGTGTGCGAGCAATTTAGTGTGCACATTTCCAATAATTTTAACAGCGTGTTTTTGTTTAATTAAAAGCTTTTTATTTTTAGATACATTAGTGCTGCACCAAGCAACGTTAGCGTAATTTAGATAGCAATGAATAAAAGAAAAATAAATAAATTTCAAACAAGTTTGGTTTAACAACTGTTTTGCTTTATATAAGAGGCCTATATTTTTTGAAATTTTATTATGGATTACGTATGTGCTCTTTCCACGTTACATTTTCAACTAAAACTACACCTAGAAACAACAAAGAACGCTCTCTTTTGACATAAGAGTTACTAATAAAAAGCTCAGGAGGTTTTAAAGGAACGTTGTCTTTATCATGAAGACGATGGAAGAAAGTATATTTTGTTTTTTTAACATTTATGGACAATTTATTCGATATAAACCATTCGCTTAGTTTCTCAAGCTCTTTGTTCATTGTTGCAAATAAAATATTAATATCTTTATTAGAATAAAATACATTAGTATCGTCGGCAAATAAAATTGAGTTTAAGATATTGGAAAATTTACTCAAGTCATTTATATAAATGAGAAACAAAAGCGGTCCTAAAATCGATCCTTGGGGGACTCCGCAGCTAATTGTCATTAAATCGGTTTTTTCGCCATCATATAAAATGCATTAATTTCTATTCTTCAAATAACTCTTAAACCAATCTAAGTTAGAATTTTTGATACCATAATTTTCAAGTTTATATAGGAGAATATTATGATCTACGGTATCAAACGCTTTGCTTAGATCAATAAAAACACCTAAAGTAAATTTTTGTTCATCAAAAACTTTAAATATTTCTTGTAAAGATTAATTATTGCATGATACGAATGACCGGATTTAAAACCAAATTATTTATTGTAAAGAATATTATTTACATTTAAGAAAGAATAAAGTCTATTATCAATGATCAATGAAACTTTGTGGAATCGCTGCCCAGGCCTTTTGGATTTGTTCAAACAGTTGATACTTATTACGAGCACCTTCACAATTAATTCTGCGGTTGACGATCTCCCACAGGTTCTCGATAGGGTTGAGATCCGGAGATTGAGGCGGCCCATCCATCACCGATAGGTGGTTGTCTTGAAACCACTGCTTGGCTACTTTTGCAGTGTGTTTCGGATCGTTGTCTTGCTGAAAAACCCATTTTATTGGCATATTCCATTTAGCATGAGGTAACATAACATCTTTCAGGATATTTTTATACATGAAACGGTCCATTATTCCATCGTTTCGATGTATTGGACCTAGACCGTTAGCAGAAAAACACCCCAAGACCATTACATTGCCTCCACCATGCCTCACGGTCTTATGGCAGTAACGTAAATCGAGGCGTTTTCCGGCCGGTCGACGTACACGGCAAATGCCATCGCTCCCAATGATGTTGAACTTCGATTCATCACTGAACAGGACAGTTCGCCATTTCTGCACATTCCAGTCAATATGAGATGTAGCAAGTCTTTTCTTCTGGTTTTTAGTGAAATCAACGGTTTCTTTGCAGGGCGTCGAGAAAACAATCCGGCTTCAACAGCACGTCGTCTGATTGTTTGGTCCGATACAGGTAGCTCTAATTGCTTTTGTATCTCGACTGACGATATCCAGGGATCCTTCTTGACGGATCTGACAATCATAGAATCCTCTCTAGAAGTGGTGGAACGCGGTTTTCTATCTTTATTATCTGCTGCCAACTTATCCGGAGAACGATATTTGGAACATAGTCTCGACACGGTCCATTTTTTCACGCGATATTTATCACAAATACTTTTTTGTGACATTCCACTTACGTAATCGCCAATAATTTTCTTTCTTAGTTCCAATTTAAGACTGTCGGGAGCCATTTTTGCACTTGAAGTCATAAAAATAATAAAAATAAATAATCACGCTTCTCAAGGCTTACCGTGTTACATTTACCTTGTGATGATACAATAATGCTCTGTGGAACACAACGTCTTGGTTGGATGTGGACTGTATTGATGTAATGAAACACTTGTTGCATTTCACTTCTTGTATTGAATTGATGTTCTTCGATAAAACACTTTGATAAAACTCACTTCGATAAACTGTCTTGATAATACTGACTGATTGACTTCCATATACTGACTGAATTACATGTCTCTTATATAGTAAAATGAACCTGTGTGAACCTGTTCTGGAAGATTCTAGATGCTTCTTTTCGATGCTTCTGGAAGCTTCTGGATGCGTCTGGATGCTTCTGAATGTTTCTGGATATATCTGGATGCTACTGAATGCTTCTAGATGCTTCTTCTGGAAACTTTTGCATGCTTCTGGAAACATCCGGAAACTTCTGGATACTTCCTTTAATTATTAAAAAACTTCCGTGACGTTGACACGAACCAGACTTAAGAAAATTAAACAAACCAAAAAAGTTGCACTTGTTTTGTCCGCTGCAAAATGGCACTTGTCAACGAAATTCTGCCTGTGTGCTCTCACCTGTCAGCTGATTGCTCATGTCATGGCATGCTATGACTCCAGACTCCTGAACCGTTTGCTGTGGTAGTATAGTTCGTTTCGTTTTTAAGACATGTAAAATTAGGAACACTTTTTAGCATTATTCGATGTTGGTTGCAAATGTTTTGTCCAATACTGTGTATATATATATATATATATATATATATATATATATATATATATATATATATATATATATATATATATATATATATATATATATATATATATATATATATATATATATATATATATATATATATATATATATATATATATATACATATATATATATTTATATATATATATCTATCTATATATATATATATATATATATATATATATATATATATATATATATATATATATATATATATATATATATATATATATATATATATATACATATATATATATTTATATATATATATCTATCTATATATATATATATATATATATATATATATATATATATATATATATATATATATATATATATATATATATATATATACATAGAAATGTATACATTTTAGGGCCGTTGCGCGGAAAGGAATCGAGAATATAGATAGAGTTTTAGAATAGGATATTCAAAATAGGTTAAAAGTTGTTTTTTTTGGAAGGAAAATTTTTTTTTTTATCAAAACAAGTAAAAAATTACAGGACTTTTACACAAACTTTACGTTACAAACACTATAGATAACATTTATATGTTGAAATTACATATCATTAAATAAGGGCTTTCGGTGGTTATCTAACCATAAATAACAATAGTTTTGTAGTATAAAAGATAAGGAAAATATGCAGATAAGAGTAAGCCTTTACAAAATATGCAGATCTTGCTTCGAGCCGTTGTTTTGTTTTAGCTCATACGTTTAGTTTTAGATTCCCATTCTCTACTTCGCAAAAAACATTCTTAATACAAAAATGTTGACAGGAAATCTCCGCAGTATGTTACCACCATATGTTGCTAAACATATGGTGGTATCTTTGAGTTTGAGTGTCAATTACAATTACGAAGTGGAGGTTTTCTCCAATAGATTAGCTGTTTCAATCAAGAAAACTGAATTTTTAGGAGAAAATTGGGTTTTGGGATGTCAAGGAGTTATATACATGTTTAAAATACTCCCATATTTCAACAGAAGGAGGACAGTAGGCAAAGATGTGGATATTGTCATCAATTTTACCACAAGTTTCCTGCTCTATTCCTAAATGTTAGTTAGATGTAAAACAAAATGATATAATTAAAATTTATAAAAACTCAGATTCTTGTTTTTGGAGCACCCATTTTAAATTTTACCACAAGTTTTGCATTTGGTGTTTTTAACTATCTGTTGCCTTGAGCTATTGGATAGCAAGGCCGCAGAAGGTAGACTGTTGTGTAAAAATTGACAGAGGATTTTTTGCGTCGGTCCGCATGCGTGGGAGGTAAAGTTTTTTTCCAAATATGGGTCTACGGCATTCTTGTTTTTGTTGAACCGTTCCAGAAAAGTTCTGCTGGTACGGCTGTCTTTTTGTTTTTCGCCACTTCTTAGTAAAAATTTTTTATTGATTTTAGGGGGATGTTAAACAGTGACCCATTTTTGCCTATTATTTTAATTGTAGTTTTGTAGTACTGAGACGTTTTGCTGTCCCAGTATTTTGCAAAATTGTTTTGTCTTAAAAAGTTCTAGCTTTGGTTTTGGTTTGTAAATTTTATTAGTGAACTTGCCAACCAATACTTTGATAAGTAGTAATCTCGGCATTCTTTCAGTTGAAAGAGCGTTTTGAGGCGAAGTGAAAGACTCTGCTCCTTTGGAGATAAAATTCCGAGACCCCCGCTTTTGACGGATAAGAAAAGTGTCTCTCTCTTGATCAGATTGAAATCGGTCTTTTGCCACAGATTTTCAAAAATGACTCTATGCAATCGTTCTATTACCCAATCAAAAATGGGCAACAAGTTTGCCAGAAACCACACTTTTGACATTGCTAGCGTATTCATCAACATCGTTTTTCCCCTAAGTGACAAAGTATGTAGTCCCAGGAAATTGAGTTTTTTCTCTACTTTGTTTACAGTTACTAACCAGTTGAAATTGTAGTTTCACTCAGGTGTAAAAAGTAACACCTAATATTTTGAAACCTGTGTTATTGTTCCACTCTATGTTGTCCAATTCTGGATACATTTTAGGATCAAAACCCATTGGTTTTTGAGGCATTGATCACTGAACCACTTGCTTTTTCAAACAGTTTTACCTTTTCAAAAAAATTAGGGACAGATTTTACGTCCCTAGCAAAAAAGTTCGAACCGTTTGCTTACTGTTGTAATTTAAGAGGTTTTGGTGTTCCTGGTAGTGGGAAACCCTCCATTCTGCTAAACGCTCTAACCGCCAAAGCAAGAGCTTTGGCGAAAAAAACGTACAGCAGAAGAGAGAGAGGGTCGCCGTGTCTGACTCCTCTTACCGTAGGGAAGAAGACCGACAAAAACCGCAATTCAGAACAGATGCCGAAACTTCTGAATGTAGAGTGTTAACAGAAGATACAAAATTTTCTCCGAGATTAAGTTTTAGGAGAATTTGCAGCAGAAGCGCACGATCAAGTTTGTTAAACGCCTTTTCTTGGTCTATAGATAAAATGAAACTAGTTTTTTAAATTCTGCGTTATCTATAAGATCACGGGCTTAATGTGATACCTGGAATTCCGAAAGTTTTATAATGTTACAATGTTTACAATGTTAGTCGTGTTACATGATTCATAAGTCGTAATACATAAACATAAGTCGTAACACAATTACGCAAATGATACAATTCAGCGTACTAACAATATAAAGCTAGGTTTCTGAAAGAAGATCATAAGAATCTTATCATCGGAACCTTAAAAAGTAAAAATATTTATTTATTACATATATATATATATATATATATATATATATATATATATATATATATATATATATATATATATATATATTAAAAATTTAACGTATTTACATTATGTAAAGATACAACACATCCTTATATATAATAAGCTAAAGACAATTGACAAATACATTTTACATACATTTTTAGTAGAATTTTAGAATGTTGTCCATAAAGAGAATGAATTTTTTTAACTTAATTTTAAAAACTTATCCCTGGCTTTTTCAAACTCATCAAGTGATAGTTCGGCAGATAATTCTTCAGAGCAAGTATCTTTATCAATAGGTATCAAAAAATCATAAAATGAGGTTTGGGTTTTTGGTATTTTACTTGACAGAGTTGATCCAATTTCTGTGAAATATTTATTGAATTCATGAGCTTTTATTTGCGGTTCATACAAGCTATTATTATCGACTTAAAGCATTTGTGGCAAAGAGCTTGAGCATGTTTTTTGTTTTCCAGTGGTTTCTTTCAATACTTGCCACATGCTTTTTGAGTCATTTTTAACCTTATTAATTAATTTTGAATAGTAAGTTTTTTTTTAATTTTTTTGGATTTTTTCGAAAAGATTTTTGTAATCTTTGTAAATTTTTTCGCTAGCTTGTAATTTTGTTTTCAGATATTTTATGTATAACTTTTGTTTAGTACTGGATGATTTTTTGAATCCTTTGGTAATCCATGGATTATTAAAGTGTTTTGTTTTTAATGTAATTGTAACAATTGGGAAATTAGATTCGTAAACAGAGGTGAATGTTTCAAAGAACTTTTCATAAAGGTTGTTTGCGTTTTTATTAAAATTTAAGTGTTTCCAATGTAATAATGAGAGCTGATTTTTGAAAGACTCAATGTTTGATGGTTTAAAAAAACGTTTTTTATAACTTTATTTAATTTTTGTTTAGCCGGTTGGTCAGTGTTTATGGCTAGAAAAATAGGAAAGTGGTCTGAAATATCTGTTTTTAAGATGCCCAATTTTATGCCACTGTTGAACAAGTCTGTGGAAATAATATTATCCGGCAAAGTTGCTGAATTTTTTTTTATTCTTGTTGAATGATTTATTAAAGGAATTGCTCCAGATTCAAAAATTGAACCATAAAAATTTCTAACTTGGTTATTGCCATTGTAGTCAAAACAATTCATATTAAAATCACCAACCAGAAAGTTTTTTTTCTTTTCGTCGTTACCCTTTGCAATAACTTTTCGCTGTAAAAACATGCTTGAGTTCTCGCTCACACCATCAGGCGGTCGCTAACAACAGCTAATTATGTTTTTTGTTCGTTCGTTAATAATCTCTAATTGTTAATTTCTTCATCACCGAACGCAAAGATCATTTCTAAAGCAATGCCTGATATTTTCACGAACGTAAATTAGAACTCCACCACCGCGCTTATTTATTTGCATTTCAAGTAAAATCATTTCAAAACGAGAAAGATAAAAATTCGAATTTTTATTAATGTCGTTTGAGGTAGCCCAAGTTTTAGTTAAGCAAATAATATTAAAAAAGTATTAAGTTTCCTCAAGTAAACTTTAAAACTATTCAAAATTACAATTAATGCTTCTGATATTTACGTGTAGAATTCTAATTTTATCGTTGGTTTCCTTGTTTACATTCTTAAATAGAATTCCTTTTAATTCATTCGGATAATAGTAAGAACATTCAATTTTTGTGTCATGAAAATAATTAATATCTGGGTCGGAGTTTTCGTGTAATGAAAAAAATTTCGTTTCAAAAAAATTAAAGGCAAGAGTTTTAAAGTCACTTATTAAAGCCATGATAAGTTATAACAAATAAATTGAAAAGGAGTTCTTTTTAAGAACGAACGCATTTACTTCCAAAATTCTCTAAAAAAATTTTTATCATATTTCATAACTGCATACTTACCTTCAAGTCGCAGCTTTTTGACTTGATCCCACAATTTTTTTCGGCTTTCGATCGTTTCTTTAGCTAAATCCTTATTAACATATATCCCTGTTCCTCGCAAGTTTCTTGTAGCGTTGAGTATTTTTATTTTGTCTTGAAAATTTAATAACTTTAGAATAATAGTTTTTGGTTTCTTATCTTCTTTAGATTGGCCAATTCTATGGGCTCTTTCTATAACAATATCATTGGTAATTTTAAGTTGTTTTTTGAACATTTCCTTTACTACATTTTCGCACTCAGCCCAATTTTCATTTGGTTTTTCATATATTCCGTCTATTCTTAAATTATTCCTTCGAGACCGAATTGTTTATATCTTTTTCGAAACGCTTTGTGATCTGATTTAATTTTTCCATGATACTTATTTCTTAAAAGTTTAGACTTTCTTTAAAATCGCGTAGGTCGTTTTCTATGCTCAAGACTTTCGATTTGTTAGTGTCAAAGGATCCAAAATCGAGAAAAAACGGAGTCGAGAAAAATCAAGAAAAACTCCGTCGGAGTCGAGAACAAATCGGAGTCTCGATAAAACTTTGTTATAAATTAAAAAATTAAACTATCTAGTTGATAATTAAGCATTGTTCTTATATTAATTTTTTTTAATTTTATATATTTCGATTTATAATTAATAATAAACTTTTAAAAAATTTATGTTTATATATTTCTTAGTACTTAGCTATTTTTCTTATCACAATCTTTTAACGAACAAGTTATATTTAATAAATGGCTTTCTAACCGGCATTGGTAAGGAAAGAGGCGTGAACTTTCAGTTAAATGCTCTTCCGCGGTGCTCTGTAATAAAGACTTCTTGGGGTACCTATAGCAAAAACTAAAAAAAAATTTTAAAAGAGTATTTATTCTGAAGATCTTTTAAAATAATATTTTAAAAAGATAAAAATATCTATCATTTCATTTCAGAAAGCGAGCTACGAAACTTTAAGACAAATCTGGAAGACGAGGAGAAAACTCTTTCTGCTTCCGAGGAAGTTGCTTGAATTCTGTGGATGGCTTGTTCAAATTTCAAAACTGCTTCTGATTTCATACCAGTTACTTCGTATTCTTTTAACTGATCGGTGAAGGTCTTGACTTTTTTTGGTTTTTTAGCTGTTAATTGATTTTGATATAAAAATTCTTGAATTTCGGCAAAAAAAGATGTCGATTGTGATGGTTCTTCTTGTTTGCTTTTAGCGCAATCATCTGATTTTGTTTCGAGAATATTTTTTTTTGCTGCAAATAGTTGATAAAATAATTTTGCAGCATAAACTTGAATATCTTTTTTAGAAGCGTAAAAAAATGTGTGGTTTTTATTTTTAAAAAAATCGGGATTGTGCAAATAACGACTCTATGATACCAACATAATGTTTTTACAATTTTCGTATCTGGAGATTAATGCCTCAGCAAAATTAGAACTGATGTTAGTTTCTAGTTCCTTCAATTTCCTTACTAATGTTTCCATAACAATGTCACACTCTAAAATTGTTATATTTGGGTTTTCCAAGCGAACTGCAGCGTCAGCAATGACTTCCAATAAGTCAGACAGCGATTTTAGGAAATCCAAGTCAATTTCATCTAACATGTATAAGCAGTTTAGTTCTTCGAGTGTTTTTTTTACAGCTTCTAAGCAATTCACAAAATCTTTTGATCATCTGAAAAACACTGTTCCATCTAGTGCGGTTGTTAAGCAACAGTCCTTTGTCATGCGAAGATCCGAAAATTTTGTGTATTATTCTTTTAAGAACTTCATATCGAAACGATGAATATTTTAAAAACTTAATTAGTATTCGAAGTTTCTGTAGATTTTTTGTCACACTTTCTTCATATTTAATCTCATTCTCCAAATATTCAATAAAAAACTCTCCTTCAGTCTTTCCATCAGTTTCCGTTTCTGTTTCAATATCCGATTCAGTTTCTTTGTTCACAGTTTCGCGACAATCACAAACACTCATATGAATTGAATGATTCTGGCAGATTTGATGTGGAAACTTAAATATGGTACCCAATGTCACCATCCAGCTACAGCCATCCGTAGTTTTACCTGCAACATCTTCATCATCTATACCGAATTCTTTTAATTTTTGCATTATCAAAATGTTTAATGTTTCGGCAGAACAAGGAGTTGGCAATCTTACCATTCCTAAACAATATGTTCGCTCGTAATGAACATTTAAATTGTAGTATCTTCTACCTGTATTGCTACACCATTCGTCACCTGTTAGTCCAAATTTTTCTCCTTTTACTTTCAATGTAGCCAATTCAGCTATCATTAAACATTTGGCTTCAGCATGAAACATCTTAATTTTTTCTGAAATTGTGAACGCTGACTTAGGCAAACTATGCCCATAATTTTCAAAAAACATTCAACAACAAGTGTTTCAAATTGAGTTATGGACCTAATCGAATATCCATCAAGAGCTGTCAACTTGGCAAGAAGATAGTTTAACGACATCTTAGTCAAGATTGGTCTGAAACTGGATGGTTTTAAATCTATTTTCTCGCATCTTTTGACGTGACCAATTAGGCCGTTTGTGCTGCTTCCTGTAAAAGCGATCTTTATGGCATTTTTTGCAATCTCCATATTTCTTATCATTTATCACTATTTTATCAAAAAATTTCCACGCTTCCGAAACCATTTTTCTCTATAAAAGAAAAAATATCAATTTGACTGTGATAGATATTTGTTCTTAATTTTATTTTAATTGTGATAAGTTATCACATTTTAAGTTATTAAGTTATTTAATCTAATAGGTAAGTATAATGAAATATTAATTATTATTATTTGTTATCAGTGATAACATTTTATTACATAATTTCGCCACAATGCATAGTGGGCCGAATATTAGACTTATGGTGGACAAAGTTATTTTGATCATACGATATACTATAGCGGCATAAAGTAAGTATACACCATTGAGTTTTGCATACATTTATTATTTTAAGCAATTAAAAACACTGTGAATTGTTGCAAACACAATTTTTATTTATCAGAATCATCAAAAACAACACTCTGTATCAAGAACATGCAGTTTGATCAATATTTAGTATGGTAACCTCGCGCTTTAATAACATGTTTCATACGGTTTGGCATTGACTCAAACAGGCGAGTAATTGTAACATCATCAATATTGTTCCATGCATCTTGCAAAATTAACCAAAGACTATCCAAGATAGATGGCCTCTTTCCTTCAATGTTCTTTGCCATAACGCTCCACAAATTTTCAGTCGGATTCATGTCCGGGCTCTGAGCAGGCCAATCAAGTACTGCCACCTGATTACGCCGAAGAAAATCTGTGACAGTCTTGGCCTTGTGGCATGGTGCATTGTCATGCTGAAAGAAGAACGAGTTAAGTTGCCCAAACAGTGCACTAGCAGAAGGAAACATTGTGTTTTGTAGTACATCAATGTACTGGTGTTGGTTTATACTTCCAGTACATCGATAAAGGTGCCCAAGCCCATAGCCAGACATACACCCCCAAATCATTAAACTCTTTCCTCCATGCTTGACAGTTGGCGCAATAGAATTTTTACTGAATTTTTCACCAACTCTTCTTCGCACAATTACTCGTTTGGAACTAAGGAACAACTCGAAAGAACTTTCATCACTGAACAGGATATGTTTCCAATCATCTACTGTCAAGTCTTTGTGTGCTTTGGCAAATGCCAATCGTCGACGAACGTTTGTAGCTGAAAGCAGTGGCTTCTCTGCAGCCACACATCCACGAAGTTCTGCTTTCAGACGGCGCTGACGTACAGTTCGAGTTGCCAGAGTAACCCCATGTTCTTCAGAAAGTTTTCGACCGAGTTGAGGGGCAGTGAGTCTACGATCCTGCAAGGACATTCGAACTAACACTCTGTCAGTGTGTGGAGTTGTTTTCTTTGGTCTTCCAGATCGCCTCTTATCAGCTGTTGAACCAGTTTCGATATGTTTATCTATTATTTTCTTAATACCCATTGGTGTTGCTTTAAGTTCTCTGGCTATTTTTCTTAAACTTGCACCTGTTTCTGCCAAGAACACTGCGCGAAGTCTTTCTTCTGTTCTCAGTCGACGATATTTGGGCATACCTTCAAATATAAAAATGAATAATTACACAAAATATATCACACAAATGGCCAAATATGAATAATGAAAAACCTAAGACATTAATTAATCAGTATTAGCTTAAACTAACAAATTGTAACTAAAAATTCTCTAAAACCCAACATGCATCTCAACAATGGATAATAATAATTTATTAATGACTTGGCCTAAAGTCAAAACTGGTCAGAACCATTTTGAAAGTTTTTAGGACTATAAAAAAAAGTTATTTGTTAATTGTTATTAAAAACTTAATTATAATAACAATACTATAACATTGTAAAACAATTACTAACCTTGTCTTCAAAATTTGCACAATTAAACAATACAAAGTTAACTCTTTAAAGTTTAATTTTTAGTACACAACATGAGTCACACTTGCTATTGTAAACAGGATGTGCAAAGAATATTGATTAAGTAAATTCACAGAATGCAATAATTGCTTCTATTATGTTTCTAAAAATAAGAAATACCACATTAAACTATTATTTTTACGATTTGGGTAGGGTGTATACTTACTTTCTGCCGCAATAGTACGACATTATTGTAAAAAAAAAATGTATTATATGTTTAAAACTTACCTCGTTGTTACCTCGACCAGTTTTTGTATATATTACAAATAATGATCTTGACTTAAAATTTTTTTTGTTAAGGTAAACTATTAAATAGTTAAAATACATTAACTAATATCACACACGCATATTATTTTAAAAGTTACTGTTTACAATCTTTGCTTAAAAATTGAAAAATTGTCGATGTTTCTCGATTTCTCTCGAACTCCGAAACTCCGAAAGACCAAGAAAAATCCGACGAGACGGAGTTCCGAACGGATCCTTTGGTTAGTGTCTACTTCTTTTTCAATTTTATCTATCGATTAGTGAGTATTTTTAAATTTGCACTAATTATACCAGTAAAAATTTTTTTTGATCTTTTAATAGTTTGTTTTAAAATACTCTTTTTTTGTTCTTCAAGTTTGTTTGTAATTAATTTCTCGATATTTTTCAATGTAATTTCCATTATTTCTTCTTTTACTTTATTATGATTAAGTTATTTTTCTTTTATTGAATTTAAATCAGAAAAAAATCTGTTTAAATTTACCAAAAAATAGAACAAAAAATTTACCAGAAAATAACAACTTTCAACAACTGAATGTATTGAACAACTTTACAACCAGAAAACAACAACCAGAAAGCAACAAAAACCAGAAAACAATAACTTCCAAACAACTTTTTTTCAGGATATTGGCCTCCAATTTTTGAATTCAGTAAGGTCTTCTTGTTTAGGAATAAGTGAAATTAATGATTTTTTCATAGAGTGGCTGGTTTATTTCTCTACAAACAGTATTTCGGAAGCAAGTTCTTTAAAATCTTTTTCTAAAATATGTCAAAAAGTTTTGTAAAATTCAGCTAGAAGTCCGTCATAGCCCGGAGATTTTCCGTTTTCAAATTTAAAAAGGGCTTCTTTTAGTTCCACGCCGGTTAGGCGAGTATTTAAAATTTGGTTTTCATCATCACTTAAATGTTTAGTGATGTGTGACAAGACATAGTTTTGGCTGTCTTTGCATAATTTCGTTTTAGTGTAAATGTTTTTATAATATGAAACAAGGGCGTTGAGTATTTCACCAGGTTCACTCGTCAATGTGCCGTCATTCTTGCAAATTTCGGTAATTGGCTTGTTCCGCTGTTGAATTTTTTCTAAATTATACAAAAATTTTGAGCGTTTTTCTCCTTCTTTGATTAGTTTTTGCTTTGTGCGAATAAACGCTCCCGGAAACTCGTTCGAAAAAATCATGTTGGATTTCGTTTTCAATCCTTTTAATGTTTTTTTTTTGTTTAACACACATTCCTGTATCGATCTCTGTTGCAATTCAGCCCTAATAAAACATTTGCAGTTGTCCTACCATTTTAAAATTGAATCATAGGACCGTTTTTTTGTTTGCCGATCTTGAATTACGAGTTCAACTTTTTCCCTATGCACTTTTATTTCCGAAAGAGAACAGTTTAATTTCCAGTATCCTGGTTCTCTCCTAATTTTACTAAAATTGACGTTGTTGTTAGGAACTCGTGATCGGAAGGGGTTGATGAGAATTTTAGTGTATATTGCTATTTGGAGATTTTATCAAGGCAGTAGATTCTATTGAGCCTACATTTTACTTTTTGCTTTCGCCATTTCGAATTCTCTTTTGTTTGGAAAATTAAAACGAAAAATATCTACTAGGTTATACTTACCTTGGAAGACGTTGAGTTCGTCAATGCCGTAGGTGTGATATTTAGCGTTGTTTGTGCCTTCTGTGTCGAGAGGCAGGCTTTCGACCATGTTAAAATCTCCGGCGAACAGGACGGGTAGTCTTGTGTCCTGTGAAAATTCTCCAAGATTGCCGAAAAAAAGGCGCTTTTCTCTCGGCACATTAGGATCGTAAATATTCGGCACCTGCATTTCGTGTTCATCAATTTTTATCATGACGTTTAATATTTCTACCGTGAAAGAAATATTGGATTAAGAAAGAACCGCCACCCGACAACAGTTATACTTGAACTGGAGTACCAAAAAGACTCGCCAGTCCATTTGTCACTCCACTGTTTAACAGTTGAAGGTCCGGATTTCTGAAAAAGGATAAGATCGAATGTGGACTTTTTGAGAAACCCAAAAAAATTGTCGCGTTTGTCTTGGTCGTTTAGACCGTTTATGTTGCACGTTAAAATAATAATAGCCATGATGGAGAGGATCAGTTTTCCTTATTTGAAAACTCGTATAGCTTAAACATGAATATAACAATTTTACAACCTGACAAAAAACACAAACATCTAAACCTTAACATTAGAGAACGAGTTTTTGATTGAACTGAAGTAATAAAAACAGATGGACGCACTGGACCATAACATTTCAAAAAAAGCGCGAATAACAACAATTCAAATTACGACAGCTTATACGCTGCATACAAATAATGCAAACTAGGACAGCTAATAAGCTGCATACACTACAAATAATGCAAACTTGGACACCTTATAATGCTTGACACATTTTTGTTTAAGCGCTTAATTAAGCGCTTAAACAAAAATGATTTGACCTGACTGGTTTCTGAAGTTTCAAAAAAACTTAAGTTTACAGAATAGGCATGGTTTAGCATTAGAAAAATAAAAAGTAAAATGAAAAAGGAAAAAATTTAATTCTAAAAAAGATTATTATGCATAAATATTTTTTTTCTTAACTTTCTTAACAGCCCTAACTTCATAATGCATTATAACAGTATTATAAAAATTTATAATACTATAATTAAAAAGTGCGCATTTGTTATATTAGGTTTTAAGTCTTACTTAAACCAAAACAAGAATAAGATTTTGAACTACTGGCACTGTTGTTGGATCATGGCAATATTGTTTGATCATATCTGAATCTAAAGCAAAATTAGGCTAAAGAGCTTTTGCACCCGTAGAGCTGAAATTATTTTAAAAACTAAAACGGCTACTCTTAGCTGGAGACCTCAATTACCCAAATATGAAATGGAATGGTAAGAATATCTAGTGTAGATGCAGAGATTTTTCGTGTCAGTGGGGGGAGGGTGGTGGTTTTGAAATTTCTTTTTATTTTGTACCTTATTTGCGTCTCCTAAAAAAAGAAACTTAACTTCTAAGATATTTTAGGACTTTTAGATTCTGGTGGTGGGGGATGCATCCCCCTCCATCCCCATCTTCCCCCCCCCCCCCCCCACATACCCACCCACCTATATATTCGTCAATGAGAATATCCAAATAATGTTTAAGAATGGAGAAAGTAAAAATCTCTATTTAGCAGTTAATGTATGTAATGTATGTATCTAAAAAACAACATCTTTGAAGAATTAAAAAAAAATTAATTAAAAAGGATAGAGTAAAACCGGGTCAAACCGCTCACTTATCAATAAAAATTAAATAACATTTTTACTTTTCATTTTTCTTTTTTACATTTCTTTTTTATTAGATAGGTAATAAAAAACTAGATAAGATAATATAAATATATGGTAAAAAAAGTAATAATAAAATTGTCAAAAAATGTTTAATGTAAAGAAAAAAAAATGTGCGTTTTAGGCGACGTTCTGATAAAGCCCCATTTGAGAAAACATTAAGTTTTTTAAATTTTAACTTTTTTTTTATTAATTTTTTTAACACAATTTATATTTAAAAAACTATATTTAAGTTTTTACATTTTTTGCAACAAAAAAATTTAGTTCCAACTACACATTTCTTTGGTAAACATGTTTCTTTGCACAACCGTTCCTGACACATCGAATTCTACAACATTTCTGTGTGTAACTGTACTCTACTTTTTTTACATTTTGCAACTTTAATCATTTGGTTGCTGGTACTTGTTCTTCATTATTGTTTTGTTGAGGTTGCTCAGGCATTTAAGTACTTGGCATAGAGAGTCTACGCTTTGCGTTAAGTTTAGCAACTTTCAGGGCTTCCTTTGTTGCTTTTTCTTCATCTTTTTGTTTGAGGAACTCGATCACATTTACTTCGGTAATCTATTTTCCGCCAAGTTTTGACATGTTGAACTGCTTCGATTTCTTAACATGCGATTGATTTCTGGCTTGAAAAAACTGCTTAACTCTATCTCCATACTGTTTTTGCAACGCTCAACACATGCTTAATGTCTTTCAAAACTTGAACCTGGTGTAGTTGAGAAAGATGGTAATTGGTGTGTAGTTGGAGTAGGTGCTGCAGCGGCTGTTGAAGATGATAAAGCTGTGTCTGAGCAAGATGATGAAGGTGCTGCGGAGGCTTCTAAAGCTCATGAAAGTGGATTAAATTTTTGTGTGATTGCTAACACCTTATGATTTATGTTGATTATTATGATTATAATTTATGTTTGGTTTTATTAAGTGAAAATATGCCAGTGTACTGGAAACAAACGATTGCATTAAAGTGTAAAAAACATTAAGTTTCTTTTGGCATTGTATATCACAAATGGTGATGCAAAATGCCCATCAGCGTTGCAGCAATTGTTTACAGTGTAATGAATTTTTTCATTGTTGTTAGTAAGTTAAATGCACGTCTTGTCCCTTTTCGACACACTACGGTTGCTTTTCCTTGGTCACCCAAAAACCTGTTTCATCACAATTCCAAACATGCAGAAGTTATACCAGTCTGTTGATATTGCTTGGCAACGCATTTAAAAATAGCGATCAATTTTTTTTAACGTGCTCTTTTAGATGCCAAGTTATCTGCTTTTCTTGTTGAAATTTCTTTTGATCATTGTTGTACCTAAGCCAGCCTTTGTTGTTGTTATTTTTTCGATCTTCGAGCGATGAGATTGGAACGCCATGTTTGAATGCAGCTTTTCTCAGTGATGTTTCATTTTCTTTCATATCAGTTAATGCGGCTAGTATATCGTCTTCCTTGAATGCTTTTGTTATTTTAGTTGACATGTTAAAGTGAGTGAGTTAAATTAAATTGAGTGATGATTATATTGAGAAATAATATAATAATTGATTTTTAATGAGTAAGAGTTTATTATGTTAACAAATAACATTACATTTCATTCATAATTAAACCGAAATTAATACTAAGTTAATTAGATAAAGATAGGCTCTTAGTCATTTGCAAAAAACTAAACTGAGTAATTAATGAGTGTGCGGTTTTATCAGAATAAAGAGTTTTTTTTAGTTTTTTAATTTTTTATTTAACTTTTTGTTCTAGATGCATAAAATTTATACTATCAGAATTAAAATTAAATTTCCAACAAGATAGTGCTAAAATTATTTTCGTATCAGTTTCGATTCAAGCGCTATTTTGTTCGCAACGAAAAAAATAGATAAAAAATTTTGAGTCCCGGTAAAGTTGTATAAAAAAAGAAAAAAATGGAGTTGAATCGGGATATAATTTTATCAATTCGAATAGAGAAGATGGTTCTCTATTTGAATCCATTTTTATTTTTTTCATAGCCATATCCGTTTATTTTTTATTTTATAATTTCGATCAGAGTGCGGACTGATATGGTGTGAAATTTGACCCGGTTTTACCATATAGACCTAATCATAAAATAATTCAATTTAATTTAAATTATATTTTGACGACAATAAAAACCGGGTCGCGTAATCAAGAAAAGATTTTCTAAACGATCAATTTCTAAATGTAAACTTTGCACAATGGGCCAGAATTCACTTTTACTGGACAAAACTAATAACTCGTCATATAAAAAAGGTTTAGGAACCATTTTTGCACTGTTTCCTAATTTTTTCTGAATTGTGGTTACACAATTTGGTTACCGGGTCAAATCACACACCATTTTTCTGAATTAGCAATCACATGTTTTATTAACCTTAACAAATACAAACTGTAAAAAGTAATAACTTTATTAGATTACTCCCATAATTACCACATTCGGTATTTTTATACTACAAATGTAGTGGTACTATAGATTTTTTATTTGATTTATAGCGACACCTGAATTGCCTGGCAACAGCTCGTTTTGCATAGTTATTAGCTTAAGTAACTTTTCTTAAAGCATCAATGTTATAAACTAGACTAATACTAATATGGGAATCTGATTACAAATAATTTTATGCCTTTTAAAAATTTAACATATTTCCAATTACTAATTTAAAAAATTTTTATGCGGCTCCAGGACTCTATTTTCATATTTCACGAAACTACTACATAATCCATATAAAAAGGAACCGAAAGCTTAAACCTTTTTGTATATAAAAATTTTGATTTAAAAGTATTTTTCAAACCAAAACTCATATATTCTGATAATTGTAAAACAGCTTTAGCTTCTTTTTTCTTTACCATTTTGGCACAAACTACAACCTGATGCAAGCAATACTCAAGATGAATATGATGCAACGAATGGCGTCAATCTTCTTATCTTTCTTTTACTACTTAAAGTACCAAATTTCACCGCCGGCCTGCTAGATACTACAGTTAGATAAGAGCAGAGTTTTCTTTATCAATGGAAGCAGTTAGTAGAATTTTCTTATCATCAATTAGAAATTAAACATTTTGTAGCCATTGTTTATTATTCTCTTCAAAACGAATTTCAGAGTTTTTTGCATATAGACCTTTCGTCACCCTAGAATTGGTTTGTTCAACAGACCAATTTACAAATTGTCGGTAAAACGCGGTTAAAGTTTAGGAGGTTATTACTGCTCTCGTATTCTATTTATAGCTACCCGCCTTAAAATGATTTAAGGGACCCTTAAGGGTCCCTTAAAGGTTAAGGGTATCTTAAGGGCTAATTTTAAAATTCGGAAAAAATAATATTTTACGGAATAATTCTGTAAAATTGCTATTGTAAAAGCATAGTTTTCCAAAACTTCTTCGGTAATGAATTCGCTTATAAGTGATCAAAATCAAGTCAATTATTTGTAGCTATAATATGATTACAGTTTCATTATATCTATTAACGAGTTTAAATAATCCTAATAATTTTTCATAAATTATGATAACAATAACAATTTTTTCAGTTTTTAAATTATTTGCTTTATTATGGCTTCACGAAATGAAAGAAGAAAACGTGAAAATGAAATGGATACTTTTATATCGAGATTGAAAGGTAATACAATCCAAATATGCAGAATATTGTTAATCTTGATAATCATATAAAGGAAATCTTTTCAGTTGTGATCTATATTAAAAGACTATATATATATATTTATTTTTATTTATTTATTTATGCTCCTTGAGATTCAACGCCATGTTGAATCTATTATGAGCACATGCTAATTACAGTTTCATAATAATCATAGAGATCAGAGTTTCATAATATCCATATGTTTATCAAGCTTGTTTTTGAAGATTTCCATACTTTTTACGGAAAAATCTAATTCTATTTTAAATGAACAAGTTTGAATTATTTTATTTTTTACATATTTGTTTTAGGAGAAACTGGCAATATTTTAACACAGTTTGAAACTTCAGCAGATAAAGAAAATGTTGCAATTGGCGAAGATTACTTTTATGAAAATGTATCTTCTATTTTTGATGAGGTGACTGGAATATGTGATTCAACTGAGGAGGAAAACAATGAAAGTAATTTTTAATTTTTTTATTTTTAATAAATGAAGTTTGTTTTAATTTTAAACAAAGTTGCATAGTTTTTGACAATATTACTCAGTAAATATAACACGTAGTATTGATTTTTGTAAGTAATTTTATCAAGTGCTGGTAGTTGATTAGATGTTGACTGTTAAACTGACCATTATAAACTAATGTCTATTATAAATTGCTATAGCAATTTATAATAGACATTAGTTTTTAACATATAAATTGCTATAGCAATTTATATGTTTTTAAATTGTGAAAATGATTAAAAAGTTATCTTTTTTTTCTTCAGGTGAAGTTCCATCGGAAGAGAATCAGGAAAGTAACAAAGATTACAAGAGTAATTTCTCATCCCTGCATACAAAATTATTATTATTATTACTGCCTCCAGTTTATGTAAGTATTAAATATAAAAATTTAAATAGGTTAATATATGTTTTATTATATTTTTTGATTTTATACTTAAGCCATCTACCTTTTGAAAGAGTTTATTATTTAAATTTTTTTTATTTAGCCTCTTCACACAGCTTCTGAAGGCTCCAATTTTGATACTGATCATTCAGATTCCATCGTAATATTTTATTTAATGTAGATTTTTATACAGAACATTTATTTAATACTCTTTTATCTATAGAAATATTTTGATATTTTAGGCACCATATAGTCAGAATACTGCTGCTGAAGCAGTTGTTTTAATGCCTCTGCCACCACTTAAAATTAAAAAATTTCTAGGTGCACACAAGGTAATTTTATATAGCTTCTTCACGTAGCTTCTGTAAATAAAAAACTATTGGATACAGACTCTTCTGAGTCAATCAAAATATTTTAAATTACAGATTTGACAATTTGTTTAATACCCTTTTATCTATAGAAATATATTAATTTTTTAGGCACCACATAATCAAGATACTGCTGCTGAAGCAGTTGTTTTAAAGCCTCTGCCACCTCTTAAATCTCAAAAATTTCCTGCTACACACAAGGTAATTTTTGTTCGTATTTAGCTTTTTCACGCAGCTGAATCAAATTTTTAGAGATTCTTCATAGCCAATCAGAATATTTTGTATATTAGACAATTTATTTAATACTCTTTTATCTATATTTTTTTATTTTATTTTGGTTGCTATAACATATTTGGCTGCTTTTAAACTTTATAGCCACTACTAAAAACTCAAAATCCTGTTTCAAAAAAGATAGTTTTAAATTTTGCAAATTACATGTGTTATTCTACATATAAGATTTCTTTTTGAACACTTACAACAAGTTTCTACATTTTTAGAGTTAAAATGAAAATAATTTTCAAACATCATTAAATCTATATAAAGTAATTTATTATCATAAAGTACTTCTATAATTGATTGATTTTTAAAAGCATGCTTCATGTATTTTGAAGTTTTTAATTATTTACTTTATTGTTTTTGTCTTGATAAATTCATTTTATGAATTTAATTGAATTTATCAAGCACTTCTTATTTAATATGATGTATAATAAAATTTCTAATTTTATTTATATCATAATTTATGATTTATTTGTATTGATATTTTATTTATGGAAGGTTCCAAGCGTACAACTACATTTATCTACCCAACCAATTGTAAGTTTTTAAAATTTTGGATCTAGTTGTATTTAGATAAAAAAAAATTAATTATGTAAATTTCTTGTAATTTCTTATAGGTTTCAAATGTTTCACAAACAGATATTCAGTCAATTATATGCAGTTAACTATTTATTTTTCATATATAAGGATTATTTTGATATATATATATATATATATATATATATATATATTTATTTATATATATATTTATTTATATATATATGTATGTATGTATGTATAAATATTAACTTTAGTCAAGTCCTCATGATTTCTCTGATACAAGTTTATTGCGGATGAACGATAGTATGCTAGGTGTTTGTAGCCGTCTTAACATTGAACCATTTAGTGCACAAGGTTTAATATTTGTAATTTTTAATTTTTTAAATATATGGCAGAAATATTATGTATTTTTATTGTGGTTGTCTTAACAGGACAGTTTCTTATGAATGCGTACATTTTACGTGAATTAACATCAATTCAGTCTAAATTAAATAATTTGGAACAGCGGCAGGGAAGATTGGAGGCACGTGTTTGCAGTGTTTCTATTGACCAGAATTCCTCAAATACCCAATTTCCTGTTTTTACATCTCTGCTGCAATATTCTGAAGTTGCTAAGCACCCCAAGGATATGGTAAATTTTTTTAATTCATTTATCATTATGCCAGTATATCTATGTTGTGTTTGATTGCCAAGAAGAATATCTCTTATGAAAGATTTTAATATTAATGAGATTATTAATTTATGTTGTTACCTGATCATTTTTAGTTGTCATGGATGAAGCTTGAAGGAGGATTGACAGCCAATGAGCATATTTCTCGTGTCTTGAATAAGTTGCTGGCACTTGAACTGCAGCAAAATATTAACAGGACTGGGAGTAATGGCAAGCATAAGTTTTTAGATAACCTGGAAAATCTGGTCAAAAGTGAGTTTAATTCAGATCTACTGTTAACATTTTTGTATAAATAGGAGTTTGTCTGTGAGTCAACATTTTTGACTCATAGTGTTTCATTTAAAATCAATAACAAAAAGTTTGGTTTAAAGAGTCTAGATTTTAAAATTCTTAAAATACTTCTATAGATGTTAAAAATTGATTAATTATTGTGATAATAAGATTTACTTATTATAACAATTAATTTACTTGTATATTAATTTATATAATAACTATTTATATAATAAGAACAGTTATATTATATTTATAATAAATTATATGGAATCATGGAGAATCTTATTTGATTCATGCATATCGAATCATGGAGAATCTTATATGATTCTATAAAACGTTCTGTTATACGTGTGAATCCATATTAACTATATTGTTTGAACATTTATTATTGTATTATTTAAATTAAATCATATTAAGTGATTGTTTTGTTATATTTTTAGCGTCAACTATTCACTTTTTTCCCGGTACAACAACAAAAGAAATTGAATTAAAAGTGGCTCGATTTTTTAATAACGCCAGAGATCGCTGTGGTGGTCGACTACAGAGAGGTCTGAAAAAGACAGACGTTTTAATCGAGCAAGACATAGATTGCGCTAGTAACGAGGGTAGTGAGGTGGACAGTTACAACGATCCTCAACCAAAAAAACGGAAGACTTTTTTAAATAAATATTAGTATTGTGTTTTTAATAAATCTTTGTATGGATACTTTTATTATAAGTTGTAATGCTTTAAATAAATAATAATAATAAAACTATCAAAATCCATAAAAAGAAGAATCGCTTATAAAAAAAATCTTTTGAAGATTTATAATAATTTAACTATATAAATTATGTTAGTGTTTTTAATAATTTATTTAAAAAATAATAATTTAAAAAACAACCACGTTTCACTACTCACATTTTGAGTAGTGAACCGTGGTTTTTTTTTTGGTCGCTTAAGGGCTAGCCCTTAAGGGACCCTTAAATTCCGCGCGGACATTTTCGGAAGGGTCCCTTAAGGGCTAGCCCTTAAGGGACCCTTAAGTTTTTTTAAGGCGGGTAGTATAGATGTTTTAATGTACTACCTTTACTTTAAAATTATTGATAAATTGAAATATAAAGCTTGTTTACCTAAGTTTAAGACGGTATTAGCTTATCTTATTTGGACTTAGAACAAAATTGTACTGAGTACAAAATCTTTGATAATTTTATAGGATATTGAACAAAATTTCAGTATAATGAACAGAGCAACACTAATCACAAGTAATATATAACCTTGTTTTCTTTAACAGTTTTACAAAATGGAAATACCATAGAAAAAATAAATTCAATAATAATTCTTTTAAGCAAACATATAGGTTATCACCACTTTGAAGAGCTATATTATAATTATAATATTATGTAGTATTATAATTATAATACTATGGTTTCATAGAGTCTTAAAAGCAGTCTTCTTTGTTTTTGGCTTTGTTTTATGGGTATTTTAGTTTTTAAAATCAATTCATAATATTGTTTGTCAATTTCATGAGCAATATACTTTAGCATTTTGGCTAAATCTCCGTTTTTATTTTCCGATATTTAAAATTGCTCAGTTTATAGAGCCATAACTTTAGGCAGTTGCAGTAATTCAGTAGATTTCTGTTTCCTTGTACTTCGTTTATATCCAATTCTAACACGTTTATAGCCTTCATTGAAAGATGTTCTAAAATTGACTTTTAAAATTGTATTTTTATTGTACACAGTCTATTTTATTTTCGTCTAAGGAATTTCAGAAAATAGAGAGGTTGCTGCTTTTTGATAGTCCAGTAAATCTGTGGTAACTATCTGCAGGATTTTGAAATTACTTGATTTTGTAGGCATGTTTTTAATACTCTCATCAGGACGATTGGACTGTATATTTCTAAATTTTTATACTTTCTTTCCTCTAATGGTTGTTCAAGGATTTTATACTCTTTGAATTCATCACATCTATCTTTCTTAGATTTAAAAAATGATAGATACTCCTCATTCAAGACTTTTCTGTAAATGTTTTCTTTTACAGAATTTTGATCTGTAATCTTGTAAAGATCATACATTTTTGTTAAAGTTAACCTACCATCTAAATATTGCTTATTGCTTTTGGCACGGCAGTAATGTGATTCAACAACAGGAAACGATTTAATGTGATTTCTAACCATTTCTAGTTTTTCGTTTGATGCATGTTTTTTGACTTTTCAAACTTTGATGGATGATCTTGGAACAGAAGATGTTGGATTTTGAATTTTTTCATGAAAGTAATATATACGTTGTTGACTGATGCTCAGTGTGCCACAAAAAAAATCTTTACAAACTTGCACACGTGTATTGTTGTGTTCTAAATAATACTTATACACATGTGATTTTCTGCTTTTTTCTTTGTATATTCGCTTCCGAAACGGTTCACCCTAATGGTGTACTTACTATAAAAATGTAGCTTTTTTCTCATCCGACAATTTATGTAATTGTTTCATTATCTGATTTCTTTCTTCACTGGAAAAATAATCACTGTATTTCGGTTTACGGTCTCCTTTAACTTTTTTTGCTAGATGAAGTTGTCCTTTAATATCAACATACTCTTCTCCCCTCTCTCTTTTGTTTTCCTATATATTTTTTTTGCCAATTTTCTGGGGTCTTTTTTCTTTTTTAGTTAATGTTCCTTTACTTTCCGTTGTTGAAATCAAAGAGTTAGATTTATTTAAACGATCTTCATTTTTCTTTGTAGATGTACTATTACTTTGTTCTACATGTTCAATGTTGTAAATATCCTCTGTCATACTCGTGGTTTCAGTTTCATTTATAATATTATCATTATTTTCAATTACTAAAGATTTATCCAATATAAGTGCTGACTAACTGACAACGACTTTTTATCAAACAACTTGTCACGCGACCTCACCGGACGCAGTGATTGGCTTAGCTAGATATTAAACAGAGCAGAAGTAACGACGGTTTAGAATTTAAACCACAATTACACACGCATTAAAATCACGTTTTGGTTTGTTCAATATTCGGATATTGAACAAAATCTAAAAAAGTTATGTTTTCTTTTTTTTGGATTTTGAACAAAAGACATCTGAATATTTTGATAAGAAATGCAGATTCTGTATATTTTATAGTAGATATTAAACAAGCTTATCTTAAAATGATCTTCTGTAACAGTAACTCATTTTAAGTAAAAAGTGGGTACTGAACACACCTATTCTAGGGTGACGCTTTGTCAAAGATGATATATGAAATTAGACAGGTTATTATTTGCGGTTTGTTTATGCCATTGATAACTGCATCTAAAATATTAGGATTATGTAAGTTTAAGTTTTCTTGTTTGATATATGAATAAATATCTATATTTTTCATGTTTTAACTATATAAAAATATGAGTTTAATTTACAAAAATCTTGTAAATAGGTATTTTAAGATTTATAAATATAAAAACAAGTTTGTAACACTAATCTAGTCTT
This sequence comes from Hydra vulgaris, assembly GCF_038396675.1. Lineage (NCBI taxonomy): Eukaryota > Metazoa > Cnidaria > Hydrozoa > Anthoathecata > Hydridae > Hydra > Hydra vulgaris. The sequence continues at coordinate 56,686,850 of NC_088921.1, forward strand.
GTTGAGACTTAATAATTACATAACCATTTAAAATAAAATACATATAATGTTTTCCCAAAATTAAATTGAATACATCATTTAACTTATAAAAATCATTATTAGAGACCAGGCGGACATACGCGGATTATAAACCAAATTTATATTGATAATACATAACTTACGTGTAAAATAGTGTTGTAATTAAATAATCATTTGAAAGATAATACTTGATTTTAATAAAATATGGAATAAAAAGAGAAAAAAGGTTTTAAAATTAACATCTATTCCATGCTTACTAGTAACACTAAAAATATTACTAATTTAAAAAAATTTTGCAAAATAATTTAAAAAAAAAAAAAGCTTTTTACTCTTCAGCTGAGAAGCTTACGTCATGATAATTATACAAAAATATATTTATTTTATAAAAGCTGAATGTTTAAGTTATAAATTGGTATACAATAATGTAATTTTTGAAAATGTATTTTTTTTTTACTTTTGTCCACCATCTGGCCCACTGTGCTTTGGTGTAAAACGTTTTTAAAAAATTGCGAATCTTAGCGTTTTTTAGTGTTTTAAACTTCAACATCAAATTTTTGGTTTTCAGGTCTATGCTTTAGTATGAATTTTCATGAGCATAAAACTCTCTATCATAATTAGTAATAAAAATAGAGGGGTAGAGATGCAACTTAGCGCCCTATTTCATGAGGGTAAGCGGCGTAAATAAAATTATTTTTTCGCTTTTTTTTGCGCATGTCACAACAACGTCTTTCAATGAATAAAAAAAATAGATAAAGTGAGGGCAAGGTTTAGGATGGATCATAGTTAGGGAGGAAGAAATTCCTTCCTTAAGAAGGATTATAGTTAGGATCTGAAATTAGGTCATGGCTAATCCAGAATCGGTTAGGGTTTAGGTTACTAAAATTTAATAACACCCCTAAACCCTGATCCTGACCCTCAAATAAGCGTTTTTTTAATCTGTGGAAGAATGCATCACATCAGACATACTTATTAGAGATGTATCAATTCTTCTTCAGACGTATTTGTGACAAATGACATGAAAAAGTATTTTTGGACAATTTAAATGACAGTTTTTTTAATCAAAAGGTCAAAAAACCAACTTTTATTCAGAGGGTTAATTCCAGAGCGTTAATTCTCAATTAATTAAATCTTAAAAAAAAATCAACCACATCAAAAACTACCTATGGTCGAAGTTGAAGTTTAAGTAAAAAAGCTGAATATTATCAAGAAATAAACAATTCATTCTTTAATATAAAATGATCACATTTTTTAGACATAAATAAAAAAGATTTTGTTTGAGATATATATTAGTTCTGCTTAATATATGGTAATGTTTTTTTTTTTGCTCGCAATTTAGATTTTGAATACCTAGAAACGCAAAGCATTGCAGCATCTCCTCCATCTAAAAAACGTGTGTTAAAATGTTGTTGTATATGATTTGCATTTTTCTTTTGTCATTAACAGACAAAATACGCAAACTGTAGTTTGTCTGTTTAAATTATGGAATGTTTAGCTATAAGCAAGCATAATCTTTTGCTAGAGGGTTCAATCCCATGTATATGTATGTGGTCTCATATGGTCAAATCGAATGTTGTGAATTCTTTTGTGACTGCTATATCCGAGTCTATTTTATAAAAGTGTTGAGTATATATATAGGTTTTCACAATTATATATATATATATATATATATATATATATATATATATATATATATATATATATATATATATATATATATATATATATATATATATATATATATATATATATATATATATATATATATATATATATATATGTACATATATATATATATGTATATATATATATACATATATATGTATATATATATATGTATATATGTATATATATATATGTATATATATATATATATGTATATATATATGTATATATATATATATATATATATATATATATGTATATATATGTATATATATATATATATATATATATATATATATATATATATATATATATATATATATATATATATATATATATATATATATAACTATTAATATAATTTTAACCAATACAATGAAAAATGTATGTCAAACAAAATCTCAACTTCAAAAAAAATTTTTTTTATATATTTCTTTAAAGGTTTGTAAGAAATTAGTAGAAAATATATTTAACACTAGAGGCCTTTCAATGTTTCATCAGTAGTGTTAGTTTAAGTGCTGTTATGTACAAATTTGTTTATTTTTTGTTACAAAAGTATTTTTTAATCAATTAATGTATTGTTGCTATTAGTTACCATTGTTTAATATTTTTTTTTAAACAGGAAGTGTTAGTTAAAAGTATCATGCTTTTGTTTATGCAAATGACTTTTATAAGATAATAAATTTTTATCACTTTTAAGTTCCAGAAATACAAAAAGCTGGAAAAATGGTTCCATTATTTTTTTATTTATACGTTGGCAATCATATACATGATTGTCAAACCTGTCTGTTGAATGGCCAGTTCTGCAACTTGAAATATGACCATTAGTGCGATTTCTCAAATTGTTTGTTTTTCCAGTATACGTTGATTGACCATTACAAGACAAATATTTTAGATAATAAATGACATTCTTGCTGCTACAAGTAATGTGACTTTTAATGTTCCAAATAGTACCGTTGGATGTTACGAAATTATTTACCTCTTGTAGGTAAAATAAACAAATTTTGCAACGACTATCATTACATTTAAAAATTCCTATTTTTTTGTTATTAGATGTTGTGGAATAAAATTTAGCGGAAGTAAGTTGTCTCAGTAAATTTGGTGGTTGTTTGTAAGCTATTACAGGATTTATGTTAGAAAATATTTTTTGTATTCTTTCACTGGTGGATAAACTGAGTAGAAGTTTGGTTTTAGTTAATATAGGTTGGCAATTTAGGTTGCTGTAAAATGTAGTGACTAAAGGAACGACTTTATTAGGTTTCTTTTGTTGAGCTGGTCCTTGTAGTTTTGCATTATGAAATGCTTTTTCAATAACAATGTCTGGATAATTACATTCTTTCAGCCTGAATTTAAGCTCTGCTAAACGCAGGTTTTCGGTGATATAATCAGATCAAAATACAATTATTCTTTTTGCAAGACTATAAGGGATGTTCTTTTTGGGGTGGTAAGGATGATGACTGTTTAAATTAAGATAATCGTGTGTGTTTGTTTCTTTATGAAATATGTCAGTTTTGATATATTTGTTATTTTGAAGAATAACAGAAATGTCTAAAAAATTAATTATACTATAAATATTTTCTTTTTCAACTAATTCAATGCCATAGTCAATTGTGAAGGTAATTGAATTGTTTAATTCGGCGAGTGACAATTTAAATTTGTTTATATCTAAGTGTTTAGGCCATATGTTAAAACCATCATCAACATATCTAAAGTAGAACTGTTCAATAGTATGAACCTCGTCATTCGAAAAAAATCTTGGTAGAATTTTTGGAAAAAGTATTGTTTCTTCTAAGAAACCTATCGAAAGACATGCATAGTCTGGTGCAAAGTCTGTACCCATGGCTGTACATGTGATTTGGTGAAATAATTGATTATGAAAGAGGAAATTATTGTTTTTTAAAATAAATGATGCTGATTCTATAATGAAATTGGTAGTAATTCGTTCAGGTATTAGATTTTTATGTTTTTCAACCCAAAATTTTAATGCTTCTAAACCAAGGTTGAGGGGAATTGTAGTGTAAAGGTTAACAATGTCACATGTTAGTATAATACTATCTAGCTCTACTTTTCTAGGAATTTTTCTTAAGAAGTCCCAATCATCTTTTATATAAGTTTTTTGCTTCCGTACAATAGGAGATAGAATTACGTGTAGAAATTGGCTTAAATGTGACGTAGGTGAGTCAATTCCTGCAATAATAGTTCGACCCTTTAAATCGATTGGTGGTTGCATTTCAATAACTAGAGAATTAGACTCTTGAACTTTTTTGATTATTTCTTTACATTTGTGAATTTTGGGAATTACATAAAAATTGCTTGGTTTCCATTCAAATTTTGTAATGTAGTCTATCTCGTTTTGTGTTAAGCATTTATGTTTATCAATCATTTTTAAAAGATTTTTGAAAACTAGTTTATCAGAGTTTAAGTTTGTTTTTTCATACGTGATTGAAGATGATAGATGATCTTGATAAACAAGCTTATCGCTGTAATATGTAGAGTCCATCATAATTAAACTGCTACCTTTATCAGCTATTTTAATAACAATGTCTTTCATTTCTCTCAGCTCTTTAAGAGCTGTTCTTACTTGTGATGAAATATTATCAACTGATAGATTTTTAATGGGATCAACTTGTTCGATTTTCGAAATTATTTCATTAAGTTTTGGAAGAGTTGATTTAACATTATAATTTGATTTCTTCTTTAAAATGCTAATATCATTATTATGGGTTTCATAAAATTTTTCTTTTAGTTTAAGCTTTCGAGTGAATTGTCTTATATCTGAATTAATGTGTAAAAATTTACCTTTAGTTGTTGGGCAGAATTTAGGACCTTTTATCAGAAGTGATATTTGGAAAGTGGTCAGGTGTTTGGTGAATATGTTGATGACCTTAGGTTGTATTTTCTTGGGATTGTGCTTGTCCAGTTTTTTGAAGGTGCGCTATTTAACAATTGGTCATAATTTATAATATTATTTGATGAAGAATTAAAGTTTGCCGAATTGTTATTTTCTTTCTCTTTTTCTTTTTGATGGTTAAATTTAGAGCTTCTTGAATTGAAATATAGACGATCTTTATCGAAAGCTAATTTAGTAGAAACAATCTTTTTTTCCCGAAATTCATATTGAAATATCACCGAAAACCTGCGTTTAGCAGAGCTTAAATTCAGGCTGAAAGAATGTAATTATCCAGACATTGTTATTGAAAAAGCATTTCATAATGCAAAACTACAAGGACCAGCTCAACAAAAGAAACCTAATAAAGTCGTTCCTTTAGTCACTACATTTTACAGCAACCTAAATTGCCAACCTATATTAACTAAAACCAAACTTCTACTCAGTTTATCCACCAGTGAAAGAATACAAAAAATATTTTCTAACATAAATCCTGTAATAGCTTACAAACAACCACCAAATTTACTGAGACAACTTACTTCCGCTAAATTTTATTCCACAACATCTAATAACAAAAAAATAGGAATTTTTAAATGTAATGATAGTCGTTGCAAAATTTGTTTATTTTACCTACAAGAGGTAAATAATTTCGTAACATCCAACGGTACTATTTGGAACATTAAAAGTCACATTACTTGTAGCAGCAAGAATGTCATTTATTATCTAAAATGTTTGTCTTGTAATGGTCAATCAACGTATACTGGAAAAACAAACAATTTGAGAAATCGCACTAATGGTCATATTTCAAGTTGCAGAACTGGCCATTCAACAGACAGGTTTGACAATCATGTATATGATTGCCAACGTATAAATAAAAAAATAATGGAACCATTTTTCCAGCTTTTTGTATTTCTGGAACTTAAAAGTGATAAAAATTTATTATCTTATAAAAGTCATTTGCATAAACAAAAGCATGATACTTTTAACTAACACTTCCTGTTTAAAAAAAAATATTAGACAATGGTAACTAATAGCAACAATACATTAATTGATTAAAAAATACTTTTGTAACAAAAAATAAACAAATTTGTACATAACAGCACTTAAACTAACACTACTGATGAAACATTGAAAGGCCTCTAGTGTTAAATATATTTTCTACTAATTTCTTACAAACCTTTAAAGAAATATATAAAAAAAAAATTTTTTGAAGTTGAGATTTTGTTTGATATACATTTTTCATTGTATATATATCTCTCTCTTTATGCCCCAAAAATAAACTAAAATAAATAATACTTCATTTGATTGAAGTTGTGAAATTGTATTCTTTTAATCCCCATACTTCCTTAGACAACTCAGTGTCGTTTTTGTATTTTTTTATGTTAAAAGATTTTTGATGGTTCGCATAACTTAGCTTAAATGCGAACCATCATAAATCTTTTAACATAAAAAAATAGTTGTCTAAGGAAGTATGGAGATTAAAAGAAAACAATTTCACAACTTCAATCAAATGAAGTATTATTAAACGCTGTAAATCATACAATCCTGCGTCAAAAATTTGTAAGCTTCGTTTAAATGAGAAGTTCGAAATATAATTTTACAAAGGAAACAATCTGCTAAACAAAAGAGGCGAGTTAGTCTCAAAATGCAGACACAAAAATAAATTTCTCTTTTCATTATTTGATAGCGTAGATTAGTTTTCCATTACGCCTTCTTGTAGTATAACGTCAGAACTAATTCTACCGTAGTATTTAATTTTTAAACGGTTTTTTATATTTTTGATTTTGTACTTCATGGCTAATGATTGCCGATAGTCATGAAACTTTAAGTTCCATTAAATATCGTTTTTTCTAAAATTTAAGTATATATATATATATATATATATATATATATATATATATATATATATATATATATATATAAATATATATATATATATATATACATATATATAAATATATATATATATATGTATATATGTATATATATATATATATATACATATATATAGATAGATAGATATATATACATATCTATATATATATATATGTATATATATATATATATACATATATATATATATATATATATATATATATATATATATATATATATATATATATATATATATATATATATATATATATATATATATATATATATTCTTCCTGATGAACCTACTGATGGTGAAACATAATGTTGAAGATAAAAGTTAGATAAGGTTTTTTTTTGCTAATTTATTATTGCTCTGTTCTTTGAGAACATTGAGCACTTTATTTGTAGAATACACTGACATAATTTATATATATATATATATATATATATATATATATATATATAATATAGATATATATATATATATATATATATATATATATATATATATATATATATTCTTCCTGATGAACCTACTGATGGTGAAACATAATGTTGAAGATAAAAGTTAGATAAGGTTTTTTTTTGCTAATTTATTATTGCTCTGTTCTTTGAGAACATTGAGCACTTTATTTGTAGAATACACTGACATAATTTATATATATATATATATATATATATATATATATATATATATATATATATATATATATATATATATATATATATATATATATATATATATATATATATATATATATATATATATATATATATATATATATATATATGTGTATATATATATATATATGTGTATATATATATATATAAATTAGTAGAAAATCACTCTATTTTGTAGAATTCATTTTAAAAGTGTTTATATATATATATATATGTGTGTGTGTCCAAATTTTATTTTTAAAATTTGAGCTGACATTATTTTTTTAAACAAATATCTGGTCTTTATCCGGGACCTTATAAATAATTAGGCTGACCTCCGTAAATGAGTCTAAGGAAATCAACCTCCAACATCAAAACTTCGCGCAACAAAAGTTCGCGCATTACAATTATTATACCGCTTGGGTACTGCTAATATATCATACCTTGAACATAAATCATTTCCGTTTGTCTGAAATTGTGCGTCAAGGATCCATTTTATCACCACTTTTATACAATATCTACCCTGAATATATATTAAATTAAATTGTATCAGATTGCAACTTTGCATTTCATGCAATTTTAGGACAACAGTAAGTGGTATATACACTGGCATTATTGATTACGCATACGAAACAATTCAACAAAGGCCTTCATTTTTTGGACAACAAGAGTTGCTTATTAAAGTTTAAACACAATGCAAAAACCTCTATATCAAACTAAAAACTGAAAAAATCGAAATTATTATCTGCTGTAAACAATCATTTATAAAAGTACAATTCAAATTAATTGTTCTTTTGTACATCTCAATGATAAACTGAAACAACTCGGGTTCATATAGAATAATGAAGGCCATACACAAAATATAGCTAAACTCTAAATAGAAATTGTAAACGAGTACATTATTCAATTTTAATCAATCTAAAGAGCTCTTAAAAATTCATTTTTGATAACCGTTAACTATAATGTTCAAACCTCTAATTCAATGTTCAAACCTCTAGTTTTATCGAGTTTATCATACATCATAAAAACTTGTAATTATATCAATACACTTCATACGCAACGATAAATTTTTTGATTTATGTTTTGATTTGTGATGATTTGTTACGGTTTCAGAAACTTTTTTTGTGTGTGTTAACTGTTTCGGTAAAATAAAATTTCATACTGTTTAGATCGAAAACAAATTATTGCTCAAAGTTTCAAAACTTACTCAGTACAGTCAAAGTAAAAATATTGTGAGGATTTTTGATATAATTACAACCAAAATAATGTAGCTTTGTTTTAAAAAAGTAATTTTATCGACCTATACTCTCGCAAAAAGTGTGGGCTTATAACTCCACAGTAAGTTTAGAGGCTGTAATTTGCACAGTTTAATGGAGTTATTATTTCAGAAAAAGTATACTGATAAAAAAACGAAAATAACTCTAAGTTTGCACTAGTGTTGTGCGACTGGTTTGTTTTCTTGTAATTCAGCAAACGGGATTTCTGGGATGTCTAGTACAGCCAGATTTATAAACAAATATATTTACGTAAAGATGTTTTGACAGATTCATAAATAATAATGCTTTTGCAAAGGTAATTTAACTTATTTTTTAACAAATTAAGATAAATCATCCTTAGTAAGATATAAAACCAAATTTGTTTACTTAATAATCAAATGGTTTATTTTAAAAACGCTGAAATATAAAAGTATAAAAATAGGAGTATAAAAATAAAAATTTTCATAGCATTTAATGTTTGTATTTTTGTTACATTTTGAACAACAAAAGTAATAATCAATGTTATTTTAGTTATTATTTTTATTTATTATTTTTAACTGTTATTTTTATAAATACATTTTCCAACGTATTTAAAATGTTACATTATTTACAAACAATGCTACATTGTTTAACAAATTTAATTAGGGCTTTATTTAAACATTAAAATATATATTTGTAAAACTCTAAAATCAGGCTATATTAGCCATTCCACAGGATTTTTTTGTCAACAATTTTCTATACGGTTAACACAATAATTAAAATAGTTAAAAAATGAAGGTTCTTTTCAATTCATAAATTAAGTTGATCCGCAGTTACTGCATTTCTGTGCTCGAAACACTGATGATTTTTTGACGAAACACCTTACACTAAAGTATGTAAAATCAGCTGTGTAAAATGGCACCAAAATAAAATAAGAAACCATCAAAATTTTAGCTCAAAAATCAAAACAAACAATACGAGAAGCAAAAAAAAAAACGTTATATAAATAATTTCTATATACAAATTCTTTAAGAAATCTTCAAGGAAATATAAATAAATACTTATTTTAAATTGTGGAAAAGCTATAATTGCCATTTCGACATCAACTCTTTCAAAAACACTGTTTTTTCTATATAAATCAACTATATAAATTCTATATTTATATTTGTATTCGCAATAAAAAAGCTATAGATTAAAATATTAAATTTTTACTATTTTATAAATGTATAAAAAAAACCGTTGCATAACTATCTATTTTTGAATATAAAAATAATTTTTCTGTACAGCGCTGCAAAAGACAGAATAAAAATTCAGAATACAAAGGCCGAATACAGATGCAGGGAATAGATGCAGAAAACAGCTGCAGGATGAAAATTTTATTATGTATCCAGGATGTATTTTTTAGGCTATAGCTGTAGAATGTATACATCTGGATATTTTCTGTTTAACTTTTCTTTATCTGTTTATTAGGAAACTAAATGTATTAATAAATATGTGTTTTACAGGCAAAGAAAACAAAATGTCAAATAAAGACGTCCAAAAGTATACTAATATGATACAAAATGTACAGATGTGTATTAAATATTTTAAAACTGTTATGATACTAATATAAACACCAGTTAATCATGTCTGGAATGGACATAAACACAAGATAGGCTGTTACAAATAAACTTAACAGTACAATAATTTTGATAAACTGCTTATAATTTGTAAGAACCTTTTTAGAAATTGATTGACCAACAAGATGAATGATTTTTGTTCTTATTTTTGTTCTGGATTTTACTTCCATAATATTTATAACATACATAAGCATAAGAGACAACGACAGCTAGCAGGAAACAGATATTTATAATAGGAAGTAAATACTTGATTAAAACGACTTTCAAAAAAGTATTTTGGATGTCATTAAAACAGATACAATAATAAAAAACATACGTTTTTATTATTGCTTTGAATTTTTTATTTATATTTTTCAGTTGTTTTTTGATTTATATATAATAACGTTTTGTATTGAATTGCAAATTAATTTCCACTCAAATCATGCAAAGTTTACAATAGTTTAAATGACGTTATAAAAGTCTCTGGCCAAATAGATTTAAATACTTTCACAAAAGCATAACAATAACAACAATAAATAAATTTTAACCAAAAATGAATGTTTATATATACATACACATACTTATATATATATATATATATACATATATATATATATATATATATATATATATATTATATATATATATATATATATATATATATATATATATGTATATATATATATATATATATATATAGAGAGAGAGAGAGAGAGAGATACAGATTGCTTGCTCTAACCAATCCCTCATTTGAAGTAGTAGTACTTCCTTGTAGCAGTAGGCTATAAGATAGTTAATGCAGCAGCACTTCAGTGTAGCAGCAGGCTATAAAATAGTTGATGAAACAACACTCCCTTGTAGTAGCAGGCTATAAGATAGTCAATGTAGTAAAACTTTTTTGTAGCAGCAGACTATAAGATTGTCGATTTACCAACACTTCGCGCTTGTGTTAAAAGTATATTTAAAAAAAATAAAAACAAAAACACTATTAGTTAAAAAATTTTTATTGTCGTTGTTATATATATATATATATATATATATATATATATATATATATATATATATATATATATATATATATATATATATATATATATATGTATATATATATATATATATATATATATATATATATATATATATATATATATATATATATATATATATTTATATATATGTGTGTGTGTGTGTTTGCGTGAGCTTGTGTGTGAGTGTGTGTATATATATATATATATATATATATATATATATATATATATATATATATATATATACATATATATATGTATATATATATATATACATATATATATATATATATATATATATATATATATATATATATATATATATATATTTATATATATATATATATATATTTATATATATATATATATATATATATATATATATATATGTGTGTGTGTGTTTGCGTGTGCTTGTGTGTGAGTGTGTGTATATATATAATATATATATATATATATATATATATATATATATATATATATATATATATATATTTATATATATATATATATGTAATAATATATATATATATATATATGTAAACATGTAATATATTCATATATATATGTTTGTGTGCGTCTGTGTGTATATACTCAGGCCTGGATTAACCATTAGGCAAACAAGACATTTGCCTTGGGCACCAAGCGTTTGGGGGCACCACAAGTCCTCAAGAAATATTTTTTTTAAACAAATTTAAGTCCAGAAACAACTGAAAATAGAACAAGTGCTATGAAAATGAAGAAGTACATTACAATAAAGATTTACATTCAAGTTTTGTAAAATCTTGAACGGTTAAAAATTAAGCTATGATTGAGCCGGTTTTTTCTATTTTGCATTTTTATAAACTAGTTATTTTTTTCGCGCTTTAATGACTTTTTTTTTGCGCTTTAACGACTTCACTTGAGGATATTTTTTTATTAACAACGTGAAACTATTATTAAAGCTGTTTTATCATTTGCTTTATCATTTTTATTGATTCTGATATTAAGGAATTATTTATAGGAACTTACACCTTAAGTTTGTTGTTTTTTTGCCTTATTTTGCATAATTTTTTAATTTTTATGTAAATTGCATTTTCGTTTTATATCATTTAATCATTTTTATTTACATCTTTTCGCATACTTTTTTCAATTTCAGATCCCAAAATGAAACGTGTTTAGTTAAGTGGTGCATAAAAGAGAAAACATGCTAAAGAAAAAGAGCACACTATTTCTGTTGTGAAAGCTACAAGCAGAAAACTAACAAGTTATTTAGTTTTAGATCAGCAACAGGCAAAAAAGGATTTTACTGACACTATCGGCCCTCTTGATAAGTCTACTATAGACTGTTCTGCAAATCCAGACACTGCAATAGAGCTTGATAATGAAATTTGTTGTAAGTGTAACCCTCTTCAATCTTCTGTAGATGATTTGTATTCTTCACTAGCAGATCACTTGCATAAATCTAGGAATGAATTTGAAAGATTTGAAGAAGCTGCAAAAATAATGACACCAGGTGTAGATTATAAGTCAACTTTGACCCGTAATCGTAAACGAAAGACAGTGTTCAATGATGGTGATGCCCCTGAAGTATCTCTGAAGGCCAGAGACAAATTTCTTATATCTGCATTCTACGCCTTTGTTGACAAACTTGAGACAGAAATGAGTAGACGAAGACAAGTATATAATGATGTAGCAGTTCGCTTTTCTTGTTTGGTCAATGGATTATTATCACATACATCTCAGTGTTGTGAAAAACTAATAAATGCTTATCCTAAAGATCTGAACAATAGTTTATATACTGAACTACAACAGTTTCATTCATATATTCGACACAAGTTTCCAGCAGCATCAAAATCGGAAAACAACACGTTCAATCATGGAGAATTATACCAAGTAATAGTTAGAGACAATATTGAGTGTGCCTTTCCAAGTGTTGAAATCGCCTTCCACATATTTTTAACATTAATGGTTACTAACTGTTTAACTGAGCGTTCTTTTTCTCAGTTGAAACGTACAAATAATCCAAATAGATCAACAATGAAACAAGAAAGGCTCGATTCCTTATCTCTGCTTATGATTGAGGCAGATATGTTCCGCAAAATTAACTTTTACGATATACTCAAAGACTTTGGTAGATATAAATCTAGAAAAAAAAACTTTAAAATGTAAATGACAATATCTTTTTGATTTTTTCATCTAATAAAAAATACAGTTTGTCTGTTAATATTTCAAAGTTTATTAACTATTAATTTTAATACAGAAATACTTTATTGTAGGTTTTATATGAGTGATAGTAGTACAAACTACAAACATATTTGTTAACAACTGTTTTCTTTGCATAATATTGAACATACCAGCGTTCACAGTCAGCGAAAAATCAGGGGCCCCGTGCAGAAAGGGGCACCGATGTGGGTTTATGCCTTGGGCACTAAAAAGGCTTAATCCGGCCCTATATATACTGTTTACAGAACACTTATAAATTTTAAATCTTGTATAAAAAATATGTCATATCCCGACAAGAAAGGTATATGTGGCCACCGGGTGGCCATAGTGCTTCAGATGGAATAAAAGTGTAAAACTATATTCTAGTTGATGATTGATATATATGCTGAAGATCAGTGTAGCCCACATGTGGAACACATAATGCATCCACATAATTATTCCACTTAGTGTGCTATAATCCTTAAATCAATGATATATTATATATACTAGATGTCTAACTTGTGGGATTTTATTAGACGAAAAGTGAAGCCGCTTTTTTTGTTTAAAAATTGAATCCGCCATTTGTAATAAGGGCAAAAGCTATATCCAACGTGCAAAATAAAAGTTAAAAATGCATGTTCAGAGCATCTAAAGTTACCAATAAGTTAAAGATCATTCCAAAACTCGTTTTAATAATTACTAAGATAATTTTTTTATTAGCCTAGGTTCTTTATAAAATATCATAACTCGTAGAAATGCTCTAAAAGCGCCTGTCCCAAGTTAAATAACTTGGAGCTTTTTTATTTAAAACTTTAATCCCTACCTTATCAGAAAAGAATTTAGGAAACATTAATCAAACATTATCGTATATTTTTTTTAAATTTAATAAACATTTTTACAAACCTTTAAACAAAAGGAGTTTATTTGTTTGTTGTTTTAGCCCAAGTGTAGACTTTTTTAAATTTTCAGTGTACACATGTACATACCGAGCAAATCTCATATTAAAATAAATGCTACATACTTTTTTAATAAGTTGGGTAGAGTGAAGATCTTCAAATATAATGGAGGTTTCAACATCGTGTTCATGGAGCTAATGATACTAGAATTTTATTTTAAATAGTTAAAATATTTTATCTGTTTAAAAATATGGTCTTTAAACTCTAAAAAAAAAAAAAACGCCCTGAAAGTTACTTTAATTATGAGGTTATAATTAAAGTAATTTCACAAAACAAATTATTAAATAAGTGTAATATTTTCTTTTAAACAAACAAACATCAAAAATAAAATAAATAAAAAAAAACAAAAATAGGCCATCTCATAAATAAAATAACTGAATTAAAATACCAATGTTTTCACATTATTCCACACTATTAAAAAATTCTGGCACTGAGAAGATCCCTCTATTGCTCAAAATTTTAGGAGGGCTTATTCCTCCAATTATTGTATCCCACGTATAAAAAAATCTTTTTTTAGAGGCCATTTCCAATTATATGAAGATTTTACCATGATACTTATTGTTGCTCCATTCTCGTCAAAACATTTTATGATTCCAGGAAAATATTCCTTTTTACAATTTATTACAATTACAAATGCATCAATCTGCTTGTTAATTGGTTTCACCAAGTCATAAAATAAATGGTTATCAAGAAGCTGGGTAGCTAATAATTCTGTTTTACTGGAACCATCTAGTTCCATATCAAGTAACTCTAAATGAGAAAGACTTTTTCCTGCTGGTATGTTAACTAATTTATTTTTTGCTAACTTTGGTTTTGTCACAATTGAAGTTTTTGTCAATTTGAAAGCATCCAAAAATGTCAAACTGATGGCTGAAGCACCAATTTTTTTATTAGAAATTCTATCAAGCAGTGGTTGCACATCACAAGGGTAAATTTCACACTTTTGAAAACCATTTTAAAGATTTTTATAATATTTGGTTCTAGAAAATCAAGGACTTATTTTAGTAGCAACGGAAAGTACTGCTTAGGTAAGACACCAAAACATAAACCTTCTGGAGTTCCTTTCCATTCTAACAAAATTTTTCTCCATGCTATTTTCATTGGCCTAAAAAAAGTAACACCTAAGGGTTGTGTAAGATGCGTACTGTTAGGAGGCAAATATACAAATAAAATATATTCTTTTCTGCACTTTTGAAATATAGTAACATTAAGGTGAGTAGATATGTTGTCAGCAATGAGAACCTTTTTACCAATTAACTTTTTTAGTTTTAACAACATAAGACTTTCAAACCAATTATTAAAAGCAAAATGAATCAAACCAACCTGATTTAGTACTTTGAAAGCGACAATATTTTGGCCCTCCCTCTGTCCATGTATTCCAAATTTTAGTGGCTTTGTACAAAACAAATGGTTGAAGCAATTCACCAGCTGCACTATCACACATTATTAAAAAAGTGCTGGACTTTGAAAAACTACAAAATTTCTCTGGATACTTAATTCCACGACGACATATCACTCTTCTTATTCCAGGATCATCAGTTAAGTTAGTTTCATCTAGGTTCCATATGTTTTCTGCAAGTAAGTTTTTCACAATCTCCTTCAAATTTTCAATATATGCTCGTATTGTTTCCTCGTTTACTGCAGCTCTGCAGCATTTGATATTTGCAGCAAAACTCTTCTTCAAATCTTGAAAATATAGGCTGTTTACCGGGTCTCATAAAAATTTTTTGATTTTAACTTATTAATTATTGTCTTTCTTAGTATATTAAATTATTTAGCAGCTATACCTTGACTTCCACTTTTTATTAAATCCAAACATAATTTTAGTGTTTCAGTTGAATAATTTTTGTAACTACGAGCTCCTATCTTCCTCCTGTAATACCTTACCATCCTTAAAAACAATTTGTATCTATTAGCAAGATTTAAAGCTATAAAATGCTTAAAAATCTATAGTCTGAGGTTGCTTTTCACCACTTTCTTAGCTGGTGCAAAGTAGCCCCTTTTTGTTTAAAACATGACACACAAACTATTTTGAACAGCACTTTCATATATAATAGTCAAATTTAATTTTTTTTTTTTTTGCATAATTTAAACTACTGATAGTTTCTTCGCATAAAAAAACTAAACTTTGCTTAAGTTGATTAAGTTCTCGTGTAGAAACACGCCACTTTTAAAGGAGAAAAAAATCGGTAAAAAAAATGGCTTCATAAATATTAAAAAAATAACACTAAATTGACTGCATCATTCAAAACTAATTCCGAAAATTGAAGATAATGGCCCAACAAACAAACAAAAAAACAAATATATTTAAAAATCAACATTGTTATTAGAGCTGGTGAACTACAAAAACTTTTCAAAATCGGTGCAAAGTAAAAGTGCGAAGTAAAAGTAGGAGTAAAGTAAAGTTTATTTATTAAAAGCTTGATAAGTTTTTTTGCCCGAAAAAGAAATGACTTCCACGGCTTCACTTTTCACTTTTCACTTATTTATCTTTAAACTTGATTTTGTTTAGCGTTTCATAGTAGTACTATCCCACTTTTATACGAATAGAAATTAATACAAGGCAATATATAAATTATGCTGAGTGCCAGTTTACAAATTTTATGGTAACAATAAAAACTATTCGATAAAAACATTAATAGATGTTCATTGGGTGCAAGTTGCCACTTTGTATAATAAAGTTTAAAAATGTAATCCGAAAAAAATTTGGCAAAAACTTTGCTTTTAAACAAATTGCTTTGTAATGCTTTATAACCAATTTTAAAATGCTTTAAATTGTTTTATAACAAAAATTATTAAAAAAACACATGGGAAATCCATAGTTTTTACAAATATGCAAAATATAGCAGCTGTACAACATATTATGTTATGTCAATCATGATAAGTGTCTCTGGTCAAATTGTCTCTGGTTATGTTTATAAAGCTAACCACTTATGCACAACAAAAACCGAAGTGGACCACCTAATGTATATACAACTAAAAATATAATCAAAGTCAGGACAGTTTTACTCTATTCACTTTTTTAACTGGTTGGTTATTAGTTGTTTTTTGTCAAATTTTAGGAACATTCTTATTAGTTAAAATCGAAGCAATCTTTACAGTGAAAAAGTACTTGAATTTACAAATTGCAATCTCTTAATATTGCATTTCATGGGTTTCTTAAAAAAAATCGGAGGAAAAATACTTGATCAATTGGGAACCGCTTGTGTTAAAAAAGTACAGACAATTACAAAAAATAAATCTCCTTTGTTCTTTATTTACTTATAATCATTATACTTGTCAAATCAAAAGGTAATCAGCAACTTAGTAGCTTAGTGGTTTTGAAAGAAATATGGGGTTTACCCATTAGATATAGGTATCATCTTCAATCATTTGCCAGATGGTAGTTGTAACTTTAGTATGCCGAGCAGTAATTTATGTTCTTTAACAACTTTTTTATGTTGATGTCTAGGAAAAAGCAGGCTCAAAGGGAAAAAAAAATTACTTTTGACCATGTTAAAAATATTTCTTTTGAGGATTTTATAGCAAAATGTAAAGATATTCCACTTGCATAGTCTATAAGTGAAACTGATGCAAATGAGACTTTTTTTTATGCAAATCCACTTAAAACATACCCATTTAAACGAAATAAAATGCTAACTGGGTGTTTATTATGAAATAATATTATAACATTTTAGAAATTACTGTGAAACTAGACTATTGTTTTTGTTAAATTTTATAACAAAACAAGGCGTTTTTGAATAGGTTTAGCTTTTACAAAAAGCACGTTCAAAGTTACCCCATTTGTGGGGTAACTTTGAATGACTATTTAAATTAATATTATGCAAAATCTTTTTGTTTAAATATTATTTTGAATATGATTTATGTATGAGTCAATGTTAGCCTCTATATTATTTCAAATATTGTCAATAGTGAAGGAAGAGCAAGTAAAAATATCTCAAAAACATTCAAAGTAACCCCGGTTTACGGTAATATAATCTATTTATAATACGATTTTTTTTTGATGTTTCAGTATTCTGTATTCGGCATTCCGAATAGTTTGCAATATTCGGCCGAATACCAAATAATATAAAATTTTGCTGAATTAACCGAATACCGAATAGTTGCCGAATATTCGTGGCATCTCTAATTTTTACAACATGCAACATTCAAAGCGGATTCATAAAAAGCGATATAGGCGACCAGTTTAGGAGTACTCGCCGAAAAACAAAACTTACAAAAATTTCGCATTTTTTTCTTTTTCAAATTGCTATTATGGAAATACACGGATTTATAGTCTCAATTCCGTTCCGCGAATAATCTCAAAATGGTTGAGAAAAGTAAACATTTCTAGAATTTGAGAAGATTTGACAAAAAATTTGAGAAGCAGAATATAACATATTGATATTACCTTGATATAAAATCTTTGATATAAATTTTTTTTAACGCCTAATATCTTTCCTAGCCAAATTTATCACTAATTTAAGTTCGAAATATTTATCTTACTAAACGATTTTCTGATAATTTACGAAACGAAACTGAGACTATAAACCCGTGTATTGTACATGCGCAAGTTTCCCTACCGTATCGCATTATACGAAAAAAATAAATAATAACAATTCCGTAATAACGCTTTACGAAAAGAAACTTGCGAAAAAAATCATTTTGAATGAATATTTGCGAAACAGTTCGTTACAGAATGAGCATTTCATAGTATTACGTATGGTTGACAGGCTTTATTGAAACATGTGAGCACCTGGTGCATTCAAAAGAATTTTACTTGAAAAATAAGAAATAAAATAAGACAATCCGACTTTATTATTTCGGCACATACGTTTGTATTACATATAATGTTTTATGAATACAATTTCGTTATGGTCCCAAATATATGCATCCTAACTTGCCTATTATTTCCGGGCGATTATTATATATATAAATAACTTAATAATAATAATAAAGCTACCTTGGCTACCAACACTTGGACCGAAACTACGAAAAGCACTAAAAACATATAATGTCAAAGTTACTTTTACAACACCATCTAATTTAAAAACAATTCTCCTTAACAACAAATTTAGTTTAATGCCAAACAGCAACCCTGGGGTGTACAAGCTTACGTGTTCGTGTGGGGGAATTTATATTGGGGATACGTACAACAAAAAATGTCGCTTAAACACATAAATAACTTAAATTATTATTATTGTTATTTGTATTATTATTGTAATCATTTCTACTTTCGTTCTTATTTTTATTTCTATTTCGGCTGTTATTGATTACTACCATATTTATAAATTATAAATATAATATAATGCTATTGTTATTAACTTTTTACTTAGGATTAGTGCATATACTATTTGTAAATATCCATAAAGTGTTACAACTATTTCAGAAATATATTGATTGATTATCATTTATTTGTCTTTTATAACATAAACAAAAGTTAGTTTCAAGCTCTAGTTTTTTAATTTTTTCGTCTTGAAAACATATTACGTAGTGTCAATATATCTGGGTATATGTAAAATATGAAACTATTAACTCGTCAATAGTTAGAAACTACCTTTAGGTGGCCCTTTAGTCCCCACCACTAGGGAAGTGACTTGGACCCAGCTTTAAAGATAAAATAATATAATAAAAACTATAAATATTTGCTACAAATAGTACTTTTATAAAATACAAGCATAAAACTTTTCCTTCTAATTTTCTCGTTTTTTTCATTTGAAATGATGAACATTTAACACAATTTATATCTAAATATTATCGTTCTTAATTAAATTTTTAAAGAAAATTGGTTTTTAATATGTCCAGAATTACCCCATTTTACGATCAATAATAAGTTTTTACATAACTAGGCTTAACGTAAATGAAAATAGAGTGTTATGGTATGTGGAAATGTTTGATAGAAATTTTTAAATGTTTGGAGTTGATTACTTTTGTAAACGGGGATTTGGATTTCTGATCAATAAACGTAAATATAAATTTATTTTTAGGGAATAATCCTAAATAGTGGGTGTTAATTTTTTCTAAGATTTTTTCTGAGAAAAAATTGTGGTTTCTCTTATGCAGAGTGGTGCAGTCGTATTTTGTTTGGATAACAGTTTCAAAATTTCGCAGATGTTTGGTTTGTCTTCGATCATTTTTTTTTTCCATATGAAGAAAATATACTTTTTCTTTATGGGTTTTTATATATGGGTTTTCATATATGGGTTTTCATTTATGGGTTTTCATATATGGGTTTTCATATATGGGATTATATAAAGTCTTTTATTTTTGCTCAGCCGTTCAATTAATAATGCGGTGGTTTCTCTCAACTTGGAGGTAAAACCTCAGCTCTCCTGAAAACTTTTTAATGGAGAATCATTATCTGTCAATATTTTTTTTAGTTGCTCTTCTTTTGCAAAATATTGCTTGATGTCGAATTACTACGGTGCTTCCCTGTGAGTGTGACAACTGCTGCATTGCGAATAATAAAGGACCACAATCAGTTAAAATTAGATAATGATCCTTTCTGTAATGAGTTATATATATGATTTTTCTTTTCCGATTTCTTTCATCTTTTAACTTTCCTGGCATCTATGCGGTAGATAAAGTGTCCAGCCTGCTGGTACATTTCCAAATTTGAATATTTATGTGTAAAAGCAATAACGGTTTTATTTGCAGAGATTTCAAGACTAGGGATTTTCATCCACCGACTGTGAACTTTTGTTAACGGATCGACTGGAATTTCTTTTTACGATATCAGCTTGACGTCAAGATCCAAATTGTTTTTCTTAACTTACTTCTGGAACATGTTTACTATTTGCCGATTTATTAGTTCATTTGATGCTTTTGACTTCAGCCTCAATTTTTTTTAAAGACCGTCACGAAGTTTGTGAACATTCGCGTTTTGATGAGCTTCTATGCTAAAGCTATTTTAACATCACGGCTTACGCGTGGTGTTAATATCGGCTCTTACGCAGATAAGGTGTGTTACACGCCCTCCCTCCTTTAAATTTCTTCAGCCTCCAGGATACATCGCACTCCATCGTTATGAATCTTATCATCCCACCCACTGGTCAAAAAACTTCTTTCCGCTTAACAAATTAGTTTTAAACTAATGTGTAGTATTTACAGTGTTAATATATGTGTAAAATTTACAGCGAATTATAATGTTACAAAAGGATGAAGGAGGAGGGGAGAGAGAGTGAGTGACAAAGAGAGAGAGGGAGGGATGTAAAGAGATAAACCAAATTTTTTTAACTTATAACATTGGCAATTTTAAAATTAACATGTCTATAAAAAAGCTGCAGTTCAGGATATCTGTATCTAAATATATATGGTTTCTGAAAACATTTCTTTTTAAAAATTCACTTTGTTATATGTATACATTTTTAATCAAATCATTTTTTATTTTCAAAAGTACTTTTATTAGTGTTATCGTTATGCTGTTGTGAAAGTATTAAAACCCACCTGGCCGAATGAATACCGTTATACCGCCGTTACATATTTTTATTACATTAATATAATAGAAGACGTAATCATATATAAGGAACCAACTAAGACAAAAAGGCAAAAAAAAAATGTTCGAAACTTTAAAATAACAAAAGAAATGTATTTAAAAAAAAAATCTCAATAGTTTTATTAAGTTAACAAAAGTTATCATTTTTAATTAATAACTTTTTGAAAATATTTAAAAAAATAAAAAGTAAACAAAAAAAATATTTTGCTAAAGTTTATATAATATGTTTTTTTTTTTTGAATAAATAGCAATGGATACATCAAACTTTATACTTATCTATGTTGGATATGGAATACTACCGATTCAAATATTAGGATCATATTTATTGTTTAAAGTTAGAAGAAAACTTGATAAAGTTCAGTTTTTATTGTTGCTGAATAACTGTTTTCTTGACATCCAGTTAAATATTGCCCTTCCAACTCATATTTTATACAACACTGTGAAAATAAAACCACTTTTTTTTGTTTCAATTTACTTGGGCAGCGGTTTATGTTTGAATTTTTACTGCACTATTTTTCTTTTATCTGTTAATCGTTTTTCTGAAGTATATCTTAACTTACATTATAATCAAACATGGACATATCATCGTGTAAAAGCAGCTTTAGCTATTATCTTTATAACGACAACAGTTTTAACAGCATGTATTATCATTTTTGATCATAATTTTAAATGCGAATTCGTTTTTACTAAGTGGTTATTTCCTATAATAAATATCTGTATACTGTTAGTTGTCCTTGTCTCTTATGCTTATATATGTTGTATATATTATGAAAGTAAAATCCGGAACAAAAACAAGATTAAAAATTATTCAGCTTTGTTTGTCAGTCAATTATGTTCTAAAAAATTCTTAAAAAATCGTAAGCAACTGATCAAAAGTATTGTGCTGTTTGGCTTATTAACAGCATCCTATGTTGTATTTATGGCAATCCCAGACATGATTAACTGGTTTATATATTGGTATGATAACAGTTTTAAAACTTATAATATATATCTATCTAATATGTATTATATTGGTATAGTTTTGGACGTAATAATATTTATTTATTTTTCTTTGCCTGTAAGACGCGAATTTAAAAATATATTTAACTGCCTACTGAACAAAAAAAAAAAAGTTAAAACGGAATATATCCAGAAGTGTACAACCTACATCTATAGCCTGAAACATACGCCCCGAACATATGTGTTAAAATTTTCTTTCTCAAATTGTATCATTTTTGTCTTTGTCTAGAAAAAGAAGTTTAAAACTCAGAAAAAAAAAATTGACCAACCTTTTTTAAGGCATTTAACTGTAAAATCATTTTTATTCTGATGTAACTAATTTGAATCCATATTTTTGAAAAAACGATTGTTTGTTTGTTTATATGTTCTTATATACATAGACAGTTAACACAGAAAGTTTATAGGATCATGGAAAATTAAAAAATTATAAATAAAGTAACCTTCTTGAAGTTTGGAATTCTGACATGTCAGGTTTAAGAGGAATGAGCAGATTATGGGTAAAAATTTTAATGTTATTGTTTACAGCACCACGAAAGCTAAAAACTCCACTAGTAATAACAATAGAAATGTTAAAAAAGCTCAGTCAAGAACCGGACACGTCATAATAATTTTTCCTTTGCACCACATATTTAACTGGTTTATCGAGTCCATCACCGGAGGTGAGAATATAAATAAACCTCAACCAATAATCAATAGAAACCACACCCAAAAATGCACGCATCTAAGGCTAAAACAGTTGGAAAATCACTTATGAAAAGCAACCTTCTAAAAAGTTTTAGCTTTGTTTTCGCGATACACTCTCAGTATCTTGTGCTTTGAACTGCTTCTGTTAAACACCGGAATTACAGCTGTAATCATGCTTAAACAACTGTACTTAATTCGGCAAACAATAAAAAATTTAACTTTCTTCGTGAAAAAAAATAACTTTTTCCGTCACAACACCTCTCCTCAAATAGCAAAATCGATGCAACATAAATTGAGCTTTGCTAAGAAGTCTTGCCTTACTTTAGAAGTACATACTTACGAGGTAACAGTCATAAAAAATTGTTTACTTATACTCTTAATAACTATAATTGTTTTTTAAGTCTTTAAAAAAATTGATTGTATTAAGATTTATACATATATTTTTTTGGTGTTTTAGTTAGATGATATATTTAGAAAAATATTAAACAAATAACAAGTATTATTTTAATTATATAAAAAGTAGATGGATTAAATAAATTATGAAAACAGATTGTATTTTTTTTATAAGTATATAAAATAAAATATCAAAAATACAAAATTTGATATAAAAGAAGTTTTTGTGTAATCTTTTCAAAAACTTTTGTTTTTAATAAATATAATTGTTGCATGAAAATCATTTTTTTATTTTCTTTTAATTTTGATACTCATAACCAAAAAGCATTTCTTCGTTGATGCAATAATAAATTTAAGCAGACCACAGCCTCGTATCGAAGTTATATTAAAAAAAGCTGATAGTGAATTAAAGTCTCAGATCTTCTGATCAACAAGTATCCCAAAAATCTGGCATATTTATCATGATTGAACAAAACTATTAACAGTTTAAAAAAAAAAAAATTTAAACAAAATAAACTTTTTTTAAAAAGTAATTATAAACTTAAAATGATCACTTTAGGGAAAACAGGGAAATTCAAATAGAACTTATTCTGAGTGTCGAAACAGCTACATAGTGATTTTTTTTTTAATTATAATGTGATAAAAGTTTTCTTAGCTAAATAAAAGTGAGCTTTGATGTAATTTTACAGTGACATATTATACAATGCAGAAATTCATTATTTCGTGTGAAATGCTAAAGTTTAAACTTTGACAGTCTTTGTAAAATAAAGTTTGTTTTATAACTAATTTTTTATTTTTTTGATTGCTTTCAAAACCATTAAACTTTTTCTTGTATATGTTTACATAATCTAAATACAATTAATTCTGCGACACTATTCCATTTGTTTTTTGTTCTGTTTTTGAAGAAGTTGAATCTTATAATAAGGCGTGTGAGTTTTTTATTTTTGTTTTCTGTGAATGATTTCTTGTTATTGCACACTTAGTTATTTTAGGAGGATGATTCCGTTGAACTTTAAAGATACTTTACTTATTTAATAATAATAAATCATATCATATGTTGCTCTTCTTTTTTTAAAAGCGGTTTTTAAAAAGTTTTTAAAAAAAATCTTTACAGCCTGTCTTCAAAAACAAGTATTTATTTGTCAAGACTTCTTTGCTTGTTTACAAATCAAAAACCTTTTTTTAATAAGGATTTCTTTTAGACGCTTCGATTTTCAAATGTGGACAAAACAATGACGTGTATAATAATGTCGTTAAACTTTCATCATATCGACGAAAAAAATTTTCTATCTGACACAGCTTTTTATTAGTTTATGCAACAATTGTGTTGATTTATTTTCCCATTTGACGTTCTTTGATATCATAACATCTAAAGATCTGTCTCTCTTTAGCGTGGATACTTGCATAATCGGAACATTTTGCTGAATTATATGTGTACTAAGTGTACGTAATTACTGTTTAAGTTTGCTTTGCCAATAAACATAGTTTTACATTTTTCTATATTCAAGTTGATAAGGCCATTTTTCGCTCCATTTAACTAGCTTACTGAAGTCTTGCTGCAACGTTTCGACAACGTTTTTGACAGTCTTATTGACTAAGAGTTAAAGAGTAAACTGTGCAAAGTCACGTGATTCATTATTTTGTCTCTTTTTAAGCTTTCAAATACTTTGAACTCTATCAATGTGATACAGGTCTATAATTTGTTATTTATATTTAATGTCTTTTTTTGAACAGAGAAATAATATTTGCTCATAACCATAACCTTGGAACATTGCTTATACATCTTTTCACTTTTATACGTCTAGTTGAACTATAATATCTATTATTATTTATCTCACTCTGCAAACTGCTTTATAATTTTGATATTTTTCTAAAGGCATCCACTATTTGGACCAGCTACACTATAATGAATTGCACTTTCTATAAAAAAGTACAAAACTTTTCACTTTTTGTTTTTTGTGTACGAGTTATTTTAACTTTTTATATTTACCATCCAAATAAAATAAACAATGTCTATGTTGATGAAAACCTTGTTGGAAGTACCGTATTTCATTTTTGTGTGACAAAGTTGCTAATGTATTAAAATGTTGTAAAAATCTACAGGTGCATTAAACAAACGTATTTTATCTCATTTAAATTTCTCATTTATGAAATGTCATTTAAACAGTGCAAATATTGACAATAAATCCGAACTAAAGCCTTTTTATCGTCAACAGAAGAACCTTGCTCATTTTATTAATTATAAAGAAAGATTTAGTCATGCCAAACTTCTTTTATTTAAAATGAAAATTCTTAATATATACCAGCTCAATGTTTTTTGATATATTTTGTTTTATGTACAAATATAAAACTAACCCCTCCTCAGTTTTTTTCTACAGTTTATATAGATTAAGTAACTTCTTTACCATTAAATAACGGGTTATAACTAAAAAATCGGTAATAACTTTGAAGTAGCATAACTCCCTTGGTTTATGAGATAAAAGCTTAATTTAAAAAAGAAAAAATGGTATTTTAGATGGGCAATTTATTTGCATAACAATTTTTTTCAATCAAACCATTGCGCCTTACATTGTCTAATAGGCGCCGAGTCGACTCACAAAGGCGCTGTACAAAAGATTTTTCCATTTTAAAAAGAGTAATACTTTATTCTGTTCAACTTCCCGATATTATAAGCTTTTCAATTATTCTCATGCACTTTTCCTTTGAGAATACTTTAAAAATCCTCAATCGGATAACATTAAGGCACATTTGCAGGGTTATCTTCTCTTTTGACAAAAATGATATTTTTCTCATTCATGTAGCTTTGTACAGATTTTGCGTAATGAGACAATGCCTCATCAGCCCAAAGTTTGTATTCGCCATCGGAATGATACTTTTTGATAAATGGAATTAGTTTGCTCTTTATACAATCATTTTTGTAGATTTCTTCGTTGATTGCAAAGCCACTTTCTCTGAATATTGGCGAAGATATTCCTTTATCGGAAAAGCAAATCCAAACGAGTAATTCCTTTTCATATTTTCAGTGGTGTTTTTGACACTTTATAGTGCTTGAGAAACATCACTTGAATAATAAACATCATTTCTGTTAATCGAAAAGTGGTTAAATGTGAAGTACGACTCGTCGTCAAGGATTAACAATTTATTGGCGGACTTCGATACAGCCGACTGCACTTCGTTCGAGCTGTCTCTATTTGGTCACAAATTCTTGATAGAATTTTTTTCTTTATCTTTGGCCTGATTAATTACTTTGTTTTTAATGTTTTGCTGATATATACTTGGGTGCACTTAATTTTCCGAGCTGCTTGTGTTTCCGACATGGCGTCGTTGTGGTCATACATTGTTTTATGTCTTTCGATGTTCTTTTTAGTCATTATTTTAGCCATACTACCACTTCCAAGGACTTTCTGGTACCCAGAATTATTTTCAGGAATAAAATAGGAATTTTTTCAGTAAGAAAGTGATTAACTGTAAACTTTTTCCCTTTAGAATGATTTTTCAAATTGAAGCTGTACAAAACGTTCTCGACGGGCTTCTTATTTTTCTTTCATTTTTCTCAGTAACAAAATATTATTTTTATTTAAAACAAAACAAGTTTTGTAGAGAATTGAAAATGCTACAAACTAGGTAAGATTGCAACCATATAAAGTACTTTACTTTGTCTTTAAAGTCATTGCCGTTTTTTTTTAGTTACAACCCGTTTAGTGAAAAAGTTAAATATTTTTTTATATTAGTAAAATATTAACTGAAATTTTACGAGGAAACAAAGTTTAAAAACGTAAGTTTTCAAAGTTTTTTTAGTTACTATGGTTTTTTATTTTGAGCTTGTATAGTAACAGTAGCTAGGGGACATTTTTTTAAAAGAACTTTTTATAATTTTAACAAATTTAATAAAATTAATATTTTTAGCCTAATAGCCCGTAATTGTTTTTAGCCTAATAGCCCGTAATTAAGTTATTTCATAACTAATTTTTTTATATATATATAACTTTATTTGTATTTTTTAAAAAATTAAAAAATTTACTTTTAAATTGAAAAATTTACTTTAAAACTCGCCGTTTCCTAAAATTTTTAAGATGTTGTCGCTTTTAAATTTTTCCAAAACCTTAGCAATGAGTATGACAATGATTTGAACCTCAATCAAACACTTACATTTACTAAAACCTTTTTTTTAGGTCAATATTAGGGGAAAAAAAAGTGAATGCTGTGATATCGGCGAATATATGCATATACCATTTAAAAGTTATGCGCATAGTTATGAGCATAATATGCATACGATGCGCCTACAAGTTTAACAGATGAATGGTATGTGAAATTAATTAAATACTAGCTGATCTGACCAGTAAAAATACGGGTCTATTCCACACTGACCTTTTCTATTTTTTTTTCCTTATATATATACTTCGTAGCTTTCTGGACCCATAAAATACGGGTCTTTACCAAACTTACCGTTTCTATACTTACCTATTCCACATTGATCATTTCTGTACCTATTATTTGATTGCTTCATTATTCTTACGTAAAATAGTTCATTTTAAAAAATTGTTTTAAGAGCAAAAAAATTAGCATGCACATCTTTTCCGCATACCTAGAGCTGATAAAAGACTTATAATTAGTTTGTTTTTCTCATATCATTGATAGCTCAGTGATTTAGTGCGCTGTCATCAGTGTCGTTTTGGAGATTAAAGACCTACCCTAATAAATTTTGAATATTTTTTTCAATCTTTCAATCGTATTTATAGCAATATTTAGAGCAAAATTTTTATTAAGGTAAATATCATAATAATCATAGCAACATTTATAGCAAAAAAATTTATAGCATTAAAAACTAAAGACTATAAAACGCTAAGGAATCATCCCAAAATTACGCAACGCTAAATTTAATTTTTAAAAAGAAGGAGGTCTTAAGTTCTTTTAGGTGGCGATTCTTATTAAACTCAATGAGCTATTTTGATTTTTTATTTTAACTTACGACTCTGCGAGAGAAAAGTTTATTTTTTTTGGTTTGTTCATTAGTGAAATTTAGTGTTGCGTAATTTGTGGACGATCCCTAATCTCAAAGTTAATCAAAAAATAATGGAGTATAATACTATTTTGATGGTAATCTAAATTCTGTTGTTGTTGTACACTCGGTTTAGAATATTTAACGGAGGCGTGTTATAATGGCTGCAATACTCTAGTTATAATTTCCCTATTATATCAATATTAAACAATTTTAAGTTTTAACAATTTTTAAAAATAATATATTTAATAAAAAGGTTTAACTTAAATATAAAATAAGAATTTTCAATTATGTTCTTATTAAAAATAACCTTTTTGAACCCCCTTATTGTTTTAAAAATTTAAGGTCGCCGCGTGGCAAGTTCAAATTATCAGCTTGCTTTTTTTTTAATTTTTGGTATTTAAAATGCAAATCAAAACAACTTCATAGTTCTATATATTTTATGTTCTATATATAAACATGTTGTATACTCATTTTCCTGCACAAACTCAACTTAATTGTAAAAAAACATGAAATGTAAAACTAAAATAACATAAGTAGCGATTTTTCAATCATAAATACATAAATTTAAACGTCGACCAAGTTCTCTCTGCTGTTGCTGATGAACAAATCATTTCAACAATAGATTTTACAACTTCAAAGACTGCTGGATACTTCTGACAACCAAAAATGTTCCAACTCAGTGGGCACAGTACGTTTTTAAAACGTTCTTTGGACGTTTTTATTAGGTATAAACCTTATAGAAACGTCTAAAAAACGTTTTAAAATCTCAATCATGACATATACGCCACAAATTTTAAATATTTTCAGCTTTTTTAAAAATGTTTTTGTTTGTAAAAGTGAATAATATCGTTACATATGTTTATATATAATAATCAACTATATTGTATTTTAAAAAAAGTCTAAAACGACCAAAGAATGTTCCAATAACTCTTTACGCTCATTTTAAAAATTGTCTCTTTACTTTTTTCTGCCAGTGTTGTCATTTTTCCAACAAATTTAATCAATTTAACTTTCAACTCTCTCAGCATATGGTGGATTTGATTTGGAGGCTAATTCTGAAATTGGACTAATTATATGAGTCTTATCCTCACCGAAATAGAATCTTTCTGCAGCATACTTCGGTGTCGGCATATAGGCAATTCCTAAATTTGAGGTGATAAGGAATTTAAAGCGCTTCATAACCATTTCCTGAATAATTTCCTCATTTGTGAATTTCTTGCGTACACTTCACCAAAATAACACTACATCAAAGATAATGGGGCATCATCATTTTCAAGTCTTCCATTGATGTTGGACGGATATTTAATATCTTTTACGAGTTTTGCCAAATTTTTCTTCAAATAATTTCCAAGCAGCTTTCATACTGGAGTGTTGTCAGTGGTAATGCTTCTGAACTTTTGTGAGCAGAATGTCTCGATTACTTCAATGATGGCACCAGCAACAGCTGCAGTGTTTTGAATTATGTCCGATATGTTGATTGAAGTATAAAATAACGGTTTTGTATTTGATGCTTTGATACAAAATTTCACTAAAAGATTGCCCCTTAATTTTTCGACCAACCATCATTGACGAACGTTAAATCTTCAGTTGATTCGAGAGTTTCTTCCAATTTAGGGGAGCATTCTGCGTACATTTTATCAAGAAGCGAACCTAACAGCGTTCGCTTCTTGATAAAAAGTAATTTGCTAATTTCGTATCAATTTCTTTTTTTGATTCTTCAGTATTTATCACATTGTCGACTACTTCGTATGTTTCAGCTGAAATTATAATGTCGTTGTTAAAGTTGATTGATGATTTGGCTCTTCGTTTTGCAAACATTCGGTTTTTGATTGCAAGACATGATTAGTCTTCTGCGATTATCCGCGTTCTTTTTAGTTAGTACTTGAATACTGTTTATCTTTTAATTATTTCTTTTTGTGTAACAATTTTTTATTTTTAAGAAATTTATTTTAAAACAATTTACTGAAATATGTATTAAAAAAATATATATATATATTTTTTTTTATATGTATTATAAAATCCGTATTTAAAAATTACAAAAAAACCCCCAGCTACCGCACAAAGTCAGTTATACTATACATATACTTTGTTAAATATATAAAGATCACGTACTAACTTCTAATGAAATGAATACTTCTACTCCATTCCGAATATTGCTTAGAACATCATAGTTACGTGCAACATTAGTTACGTGCTGAGTAGGTCATGATAAGATATAACTATAATTGACAAAATTTGTTTATTTTTAGATACATTTTGTGGGATAACTAATATTACTTGTTACTTTATATATAGAGAAATATTAATGCAATGTTATTTTTATTCTAAAATAGTATTTTAAATGACACTAGTAACTTTGCGGATGCACGTTTTATATGTTTTGCTAGAATTCATCTTGTATTTTGTAGTCTGAATGTCTGATAATGTTAATGTAATAATAATAAATAATACGTAATACTGCCATACGTTCTACCATATCTACTCTCACTATAAACCAGTTAAACTTGATGGGGCTCACAACTCTCACCAACCCTCATCATAAACTGCAAAAGTTATAGTTCTTACTGCTACACCTAAATGTATATCTACTAAACATTTACAATTGTATTCATGTTATACTGAACACCCTTTTGTGTCTTCTCAGTGTCAATCCTTGTTGTAAATATTTTAATAACTTGCAATGAAAAAAGTCTTTTTTCAAGTCATCAATTTAATAGTCATTTTTAATAAGTTATTTTCATTTGCACAACACATAACAATGTTTAAAAACACAGTTGACAGAATTCAAGTTTCCATTACACGAACACTGGGATAGGTCAAATAGATAAAATTGTCTTGTATGGATGTAGTCACAGGGTTCGTCAGTGGCCGCTTCTTAAGCTTTGCTTATTAAATCTAGTTGAGTTAATATTAAAAATATGAAAAAAATAATCGATAACTTTTTCAGCTCACTGCAATTAAATTTAATGGCGCAAGCACTACACGAGTCGATAAAAGTTCGTCGCAACTAGTATTATTCTTAGACGCTTGTGAAGTTTTTTTTTACTAATGAGTGTCTTGTAAGCACCTGCGCGCCAGCGCATATTATTCTTGACAATCCGTTGTAATTAATCGTATTTAATCTCAATCCATCGTAACCAGTCTTGAATCCGGGATAGCGATAATACTAATAAAAATTTTTTTAGTAACTGGTATTGTTCCTAGGCAAAAAAAAGCTTAGAACTGGCTTAAAACCGGATTGATAGCTTACTCAACGGTTGTATTCTAAAAACCAGATTGATACCTTAATCGGCGATTGTAGTCTTAAAAATCAGGACGGAAACTCCCAATTTATCTCTACTCTTTTAATTATTTTATTTATATAACCATATTTTCCGCAGAATAATTTTTTTTTTTTTGAAATTCATTTGTTAACTTAAAAGAAGTTTCTTCGCTGTATTAGGATTTATGTCAGCTGTGGTACGGTAGATATTATTTTATTTATATGTTTTAATTATTTTATTAAATATTTAATACTTATATCTAATTTATTTGATAGGGTTGTGAAAAACTGTTCATGCGCTATAGAGAGATTAAGATTATCTATAAATTGTGCAAACAACCTTTTTTTAAATTTGTTATTATAATTATTTATTAAATCAAACTTTAAACAAATAATTTGATTGAAAACTGTCTTAATACAATAAATATAATTAAAATACCTTATCATAAAACTTCTGCCATATTTGAAAATGCTGTTTCTGAAACGCCTATTCATTTATCAAAGGTAAATAAAAACATTCTTGTTTAATATCCTACACTTACAGTAGCATTTTGTTCGTAAAAGCATCTTTGAAATTGTTGTTTTCTTAATTTTTAAGTGAAAAAATGTTCAAAAAACCATATTTCGAAATTTTATTTTAAGTTTTTAATTGGTGATAAACCATAAAGTTTTTAAACGTGTTTTGTTTTTTACTGATACAGTTTTTATTAAAATCTTTAAATTTGGAAAGAAAATTAATGTATCTGATAAATGTCATATAAAATCATATAAAAGATCATAAACTTTGCATTTTTAGCTACTATCTTACTAAATGATACTTCAGCAGTTTTATAGATTAAAGTAAAATGTATGGATTTTAATTTAATTTGTAAACAACGTCCGCGGCACCTTTTTCAAATTTTACTAGCTTCTATTTGACCTCACCGATTCAAAAATTAAACAAAAGCGATACATTAAATACTTAAAGCTAAAAAAAAAATGTAAAAAAAGTTATTTATATTAATACGCTAAACTTTTTGAAAGCAAAAAAAAGCATTACATAAGTTTACTCAAAAAATATAAATTAAATTTAAAGCGCACATAGTCGAAATAAGGGAAGCTACTGGCAGCAATAAATTTACATCGCACCTTCAACCAAATAAAATCAAAATTTAAAATGATTTCTTTTATATATAAAAAAAAAAATTCCTCAAGAATTTAAGAAATATTTTGTGTCTGTAGAACCAAATTTTGCCATTTTTACTTAAGTTAACAGTCAAATAAACAAGTTTCCCTATCAACTCTTACTTAAGCAACTTTGAACTATCTTTCGAAGAATTTGAAAATACATTTAAAATGTTAAAGTCAAACAAATCAGTAGGTATGTGTACGTGTAGGTACGGGTGGTGTTAATGACAACACAGTTATAAGTTTATTTAATGATATAAAAGATATACTATTTAAGGTTTTTTCAGTTTCAATAAAACAAGGTTTTTTTTCCACAAGGTCTAAAAAAAGAAGTCATGCCAATATTTAAACATCAATAATTATTGTCTAATTTTAATTCTTTCTGAGCTCCTAACGTTTTAAAAAAAAATTTGTACAACCAAAACATATAATCATCGTACGATAACAATAAATACAACCATCTTGCGATAATAAAATAATCATCTTACGATAAACAGCTAACTTTATGATGGAATTCTATATGGCTTTCAAAAAATAAGTTTACTGAATACTTTAAACTTCTTGAAATATTTCTGACTAATTTGAAAGTTTTCAATTTAATTTTGATGTTTTTATTGACCTGGCGAAAGTTTTTGATTCTATTGATCACTAAATTTTTTTTTAAAAGTTAAAGTTATATCGCAAGGTTAGAAATATTTTGCTTTATCTCCATGTTTTTCTGAACCGTAAAAATAAAGTTCAATGTTTTAAATGGACCTGCAGGTCAAATAACAAAAAACGCAAACAAAACCGATTTGTATTAGTTTCCTATACAGGCTACCACAGTTTCAAAGAAATTGTTTTAAAATATTTATAGTGCAGGCGTCTGAATTACTACACCCGGATTTGGAGAGCAATGTAATACACACTTTTTAAAAAAAATACAGTATTATTTTGTTCTATCTCCATTTTTTGTTAAAAAAACATAACAAAAACTAGTATTTTTTATATATTTTTATATTGTGGCAAGATGATTCTATATTTTGGCAATTAAATTACTGTAAGATACATATCAGTTTTATTAGAAAAAAAATTTTATTTTACACTAGTAAACAAATAATATAAACACGCTATTTTGTCTAAAATTTAATTCTACAGAGAAGATAAGTTATTATTGGTACATACCTTAGATAAGTATATTATCTAAGGTATGTACCAAGATCTTCACAACAAAATAAAAACTTTTGTTATAAGTTCTAAAAGCATACCAAAAAAGCACACTAAAAAAACTTAAAGCAAACATCTAAAATACATTGCACAATAAAAAGATAAGATTAGATGATAATTAGTTAACCAGCACCTCTGGTTAATCCATTAAAAACATTTTAGTATGAAGCCCATTTAACAACATAATATATAAAACATAAATATTTAGACAACAAAATAAATTGTTTTAAAATACTCTTATAAAATGCAATATTTACAGCAGGCATATACTTGAACATACTTTGAAGGACATTGGCTTAATTATTTAAAATTTGAGCACCCTAATTCAAGGCAGAAAATATTAGTACCACTGTCACGACCAAGATTGTAGATTGTTAATTCATGCTTTTGAACAAACATTAGAACATGACTTTCTGTAGTATATATGACCTGAATGCTAGATGCCTTATCTGGATATAGAGAACAAGCTTAAAATTAAAGTAGCCTGCAATAGCTGAAAAATGTTTGAAATCCAATTTCTTCATTTGGTAAACAGAAAAAAAGTTTATTTATCGAAGAGAGGAATTGCTTTGATTAAACCAAGGGGACTAAATATTTCAACAGGAGCTAGTGATCTATCAATTTGACTGTCGATATTATCAACCTTTTGTACACTAGAATTCCCTTGTCTTAAACTTTTGTTAAATTACTCTAATTTTTGGGTAACATATCACAAACCAAAAATCAACAAGTATACGTGTTCATTTTTCATCACTGATATTTTTTGTGCATTTAAATTTACAAGAGTTTAACAGTTTTTCTTTTTGGTTACAGATTTGCGTGAAACATTTTCTCCTTTTTTATTTTTATAAGGCTGATATGATTGTCTTAGCTACTTTTTCACATTCTGTGTACAACTTTTAGGTTCTGACTTTCTTTTCCTAGTTTTTGCTCAACGTAAGGGTAAACGACGAGCTGGTGCTATTTTAGGATTATTATCATGATAATCAAGAACAGTCAGATCAGTCTCTAAAAAAAACAAGAAACAAATATATATGTGTGTGTGTGTTTGTGTGCGTGTGTATGTGTGTGTGTGTGTGTGTGTGTGTGTGTGTGTGTGTGTGTGTGTGTGTGTGTGTGTGTGTGTGTGTGTGTGTGTGTGTGTGTGTGTGTGTGTGTGTGTGTGTGTGTGTGTGTGTGTGTGTGTGTGTGTGTGTGTGTGTGTGTGTGTGTGTGTGAACAATAGCATATTTTAACTTGAACGTTTTGTTTTTGTTTTTCTTTAATGAAAACATCTGCTACCATTTTGGCGTAAACAACTTTTGATTGGATAAAATGGAGATAGCACATTATAATTTTAATTTATAAACAAGATTAAGGAGAAAGAACAAAATGCAATAACAGGTATAGTAAGTTAATTTTTTTGTTTCACTGACTTATTTGTAAAAAATAAATATTTTATCTATAAAAAGAAAAAAAAACTCCTCAAATCAAAAAAATTAATTGAACTCGATTTTTTTGATTTGTGGAGATAGAACAAAATAATACTGACCTTGCGATATGTTTATCACTCTAACTTTTATCTATTATATATATATTTTTTCTCTATTTATAAATTAATTTTGCTGAAAAATTACTTAAATAATAGAAAACAATTTATTTATCCAGATAAAAGTATAATATACTTTCATTTTATTAGATATAATCATTTAGTTATTTAAATCTAACGAGCAGAGTTCCTCGAGATACTTATTAAGACCTCTCCTATTCTTAATTTACATTTATGATCTATTTAAAACTTTTAACCAGGCCCGCCTTCAATCGTTCAATCTTCCCCCCCCCCCCCCCCAATTCTCCTCCTACCTCCCATTCACACAAAAATCCTTTCTTAAAGTTTAAGTCTTAAACTCGTTTTTTTAATATGCTTTACATAATAAATATTACTGCATAAGATCAAAAACCATCAAGTTAATGTGGTAATTATAATAAGCTTATCCAAAATATCTTTCTTTTTTTTTTTTTTTTTTTTTTAAATTTAATTAAAAAAATTCAGTAGGGTAAAACGAAATTTAAACATTTCTAAAGTATACATAGTTTTTATCTAGGTGACTGTTTTACATTTATAGGTTAATAAATTATTTTAATATCTTGCGGCGGCTTTTATTATCAACGCATTTATTGATTAAACCTTCCACGGTAATATCTTTTAGAAGAACGTATTCAATTTTAAGAACAGCTAAAGCTGAAAAACGTTTTTGTCCACTATTTAGACCTGTAGCAATTTTTTACCCTCTTTAAAGTTGAAAAGGATCTTTCTCCGGTACAATTTGTAACAACAGAAGAATGAAACATCCCAAAATAACGTCGACATTAGGGAATGTGGATAATAGTTTCTTTGATCGAATAATCAAAAATAAACCTGAATGATTTGGTTTTCTAGTTTCACCGTTACCAAATTCAACTGAAATAAGAGCAAAGCTCTTGAAATAGAGAATCTTGAATCAGTAATCTTGAAATAGAGACATTCGTTTTGAAAAAAAGCTATCGGCTACGTTTGGGTAGATTTTTAAAAGTTCTTGCGTGCGATACAAATGCAACAGAATCTATATCTGAAAGGCGGAGAAGAAATCCTAAACGGGAGATAAATAGAGACTAAGCTTGCTTTTGCCTCTCAAACTCAGCTAAAATGTTATCCATGATGATATTAACTTTGGCAATCATTTTTCCTTTTCCAGTAATGTCTGATGCCTTAATGGATATCAATCTGTCATGTTGGCTTCTGTGCCCTTTTTTTCGTTTCTGGTCATCAGAGTACATTTGGTGCCCACCAACACCATAGCTTATTTTTCAAATTTGTCAAAACTTGATCTTACCGCTTGAACAAAAATAGAATAATAAAAAACGTTCAATTTTCCGTCAGGCGAACAACAAAAGTAAGTTGATCTGCGTGCAAAACGTCAGTGGTTGAATAAACAATAATTGAATAATATTTGGCAGCTTTAAGTACAATAACTGAAGGAAAGAATATAAAAAATGTTATTTCAAACTTGTCAATTGCTCTTTTCAAAGCAATTTTGAAATATATCAAATAAAAGTCTTAATAAATATGTATATAACGGGTGATGCGGACAAATCCTAATTTCATTATTTGAGCATAATAATTAGTTTTTGTGGTTTTATGCGTAGGCATAAACGTTCTATAAAATATAAACTTTATTATTTGAAACACAATTACTTAAAATGAGGTTAAATGCAGCTGAACGAGAATCTTTTCGAAAGCGACTAAAAATGTTTTTTGTAGATAAGCCTAGTATAAAAAAAAAATCGTAAATCATTTTGAAAAGGAGGGATTTGCTCAAAGTACAATATATGATAACCTAAAAAGACTTGAAACTGTTCAATCGTTTTCTGATAGAAAGCACCCTGGTCGTCCGACATCCTGGACTAGAGAAAAGAAAGCCAAATTAACGAGACTTATCAACAATCGAAAAGGGGTCAGTCAGAGAAAAATAGGTATTAAATTCGGTGTAAATCAATCGACAATTGGTCGTCAGTTCAAAAAAATAAATATTAAATATAGAAAACGTTAAAAGACTCCAAAATACACTATAGAACAACAAATAAAGGCAAAGAAAAGAAGCATTAAACTAGTTAACACAAAATCGCTTCTAGTCGTCGATGACGAAAAATACTTTTGTTTTGCAGGGGACAACATGCCTGGAAATTCTGGATACTACACAAACAACAAAAATACATGCCCAAAAAGTGTTCGTTTTATAGGAAAAAAGAAATTTCCAAAAAAATTATTAATGTGGATAGCCATATCTGACCGTGGTATGTCCGAGCCATTGTTTCGCACTTCCAAGGCTGTAGTGATCAATTCATCAATCTATATTTATGAATGTTTAAAAAAACGACTTCTTCCATTTATTCACAAGTATCATGGAGACTTTAACTATTTATTATGGCCAGATTTAGCAAGTTCTCATTATTCTAAAGATTCTCTAAATTGGATGGACCAATATGTCTATTACGTTGATAAAGAATCCAATCCACCAAATGTGCCTCAAGCACGACCAATTGAAAATTTTTAGGGACATTTGGCACAGAAGGTTTACGAGGGAGGTTGGCAAGCTTCAACAGAGCAAGTTTTGATTGATCGCATTAAACTAAAACTACAAGAAATTGATTTAAACTTTTTACAGTCGCATATGAAAGGCGTCAGAGCAAAATTGAGATCACTTGCAGATGGTGGTTTTTTTTCATATAAAAAATAATATATTTTTATTAAAAAATAAATGCTTTATTTAAAAAAAAATAATAGTAGTTTGTTTTTTTATTTATAAATAAGTTATTGACGTTTTTATTTTGTCCGATAACTTCCGCATCACCCGTTATTAATAGACCAATAGGTTAAAAAGATAAACAATCTGAAGATGTAAATATAACTAAACTTTACCTGGAAAAAAGAAATTTGGTGACAAACACGACCCGACGCAACACATTTCTCTAATATTTCTTTACACTCTGAAACTGTTAAACAAAATCACAATCATTCCCGGCTTTCATTTCAATTAACAAAGATAGATATTTAATTATAATGTTCAGCAGATGGCTCATGCTCACTGATTGCTTTATGAGCAACTTCCCAGTTGCAAAATCCATTTCCGCTAGCTAAAGAACTCTTAGTTTTTCTGAAAAAAAAGTTTAGGTTTGCAGTTCGTTTTTTTCATCTGTATGGAAAATGTGCCTTTTTCTTTCTTTTGCCACCAAACTTTATCTTGCCAGGCTCATCCATGTTATTAATTGATCACTTCAGACTTTCACTTGATTACTTTTAAGTTATTTTTTTGAATTCAAAAGTTTTGGATGATTTATCACTACTACTTTCACTTATTTGATTGAATAATTAATTGAATCACGTTTCTTTTAAAAAAAGAACTTTAAAGAAAATAATTTTTTTCTTTTTCAATGTATTACGCAGTACGATAAATAATTTTAGTCCTATATTTATTTTAATGCTGATAGAAACTTTTTACGCAAACGTTTTAAAACTCGATGATACAAAATTCACATGCTTTTTGCAAAAGTTTCGACTGGTTTAATGCAGCAGACAAATTTTCTTTCTCCAACCTGAATACAAGAAAATCACTTTTTTTTTAGTTTTTATAATTTATCGAAAAAAATTTAATTTTTAACCAATTAAAAAAAAATTGATTTCTTACTGGCCGGCCTCTCTAAACGCCATGCCCCAGCAGCGACTGCCTAGGCTGGACATAGGTAAAGACGGGGCTGCTTCTAACCTAATTACAGTCATGTTTGCTGAATCGAACTTATTACTCTCTCATAATAACATTATGACATTAAAACAAGATGAATATTGAACTAATTAACGTTTCTAAAGGTTTACCTAAACAAATTATTGTTAAATATTAATAAAGCTAAATGGATTCTTTTCCATACAGATGGTAAAAAAAACCAAGTTCCGAATAATATGCCTTTTTTATTATTATAATTTGTTTTTTATTCTTCTTATTACGGTTCTTATTAAAGGATTTTTTTAATAAGAAATTCTTCTTATTAAAGGAGTTTTAGTAAGTTTTAGTTTTAGGAGTGTATATTG
The DNA here is from genome assembly GCF_038396675.1 of Hydra vulgaris. Lineage (NCBI taxonomy): Eukaryota > Metazoa > Cnidaria > Hydrozoa > Anthoathecata > Hydridae > Hydra > Hydra vulgaris. Next base: position 56,726,739 of record NC_088921.1, read on the forward strand.
AGGAAAATATTACTTGGAAAAATTATATTTCAAACGTTTTTAAAGTATTAGTTTTCATGTTTAAATGTATAACATACTCATCGTCTATTTCTTTTCATAATTTGTACATACAAAAGATAGAAATAAAAAGATATTAATGGATGAAAATTTAATTTGACAGAAATTTTCTCAAACTAGTTTTGGAGAGTTTTTATTTTATTTTGCCGACCATTATTATAATATGATTATTATAATTTAAATATAATTTAAATTGCAATTAAAAATATAACTTCAATTCTTTAAAACAAAATATTGAAAAAAACTTATTTCTTAGATTAAAAATATATTTATTTTTAAAATATTGTTAACTTTTTTTTAACTTTGCACAAGAATATTAAATGTGAAAAAAGTTATATATATTTAATTTTCTTTATATTATATACAAACGAGCAACTGTTTAAAGGTGAGTTTCCACTCATTCGTTTTTTTTAACGGGAAAAAAAAAGAAAAATAATTGCTTGGGCATGCGTAATATACGTACTAATTTGTCCAAAAGAGAAATATACTCGCTCGCGTGATTATATTTTCGTCAGCAGAATTTAAATACACTATATTGTATTGCCCTGGAAACAATAATATTGTTCCTGATGCAATTACGTGTACTTTTTGTTCCACAACTCAACCACAAACAAATCAAATCAAACCTAAGCGATGTACAAAACTATCTATTTTATCCAGGAGCCACTCGTATGCTTCATTTTGTTAAATCTAAAAAATTACTTTTTTCTACAGAGGAGGTCAAGAACGTTTGTTTCAACTGCCATATTTGTTCAGAGTTAAAACCAAAGTTTTATTGCAAATGTCAATGAGTTAATAAAATCCTAGGTCCTATGGATTGTCTCAGTATATACTTTAAAGGACCATTGCCATCTAACTCTAGAAATAAATATTCATTTTTATTGTTATTGATGAATACTCTGTTATTGATTAATATAATGTTATTGATGAATGTTCCTGATATCTATTTTCTATCCCATGTCCAGATATTAATTTAACAACGGTTTTGAAATATTTAGACCAATAATTCTCTCTTTTTGTGGTTTTCCAACATACATTCATCATGAGAGAGGCTCCTCGTTCATGTCTAATGAATTAGAATTTTACCTTACTAAGAAAAGAGTTGAAACAAGTAGTTCTACTCCATCCTTTCAGTAATGGGCAAGTTGAGAGATATAATGCTTGATCTGGAGAAAACCCACAATCTTAATTGTAGAAAGCAGGAAATTGTTCTATCCAATGCCCTTCACTCACTCCATTTACTGCTATCAACTGCAAACATGATACTTATGAGAGATTATTCCGTTTTCCTAGGAGCTTATTGTGCAGAACTTTATTACCCTCATTGTCCCTTTTTTCTTAGACGTCTTGTAAGAACAAACAAAAAAGATAAAATTGTTGATAAAGTTGAACTAGTGGATGTAAATCCAACATATTCTAATATTCGTTACACAGATAGACGCGAGTCAACTGTTTCACTTCAAGATCTTGCATCATATTCTGCCGCACACGAAAAGCCTTATATTATTGATGAGAATAATATTAAGGAATCTAAAAAAAATGTAACTCCTGAAGAAATTGATGTAAACAACAACAGTCCATCACCTAAAATTAAATCTGAAATAAAAGTTAAAGTGAATAACCTAATAAAGTCATCTACTGACTTTTTGCGACGCTCTACTAGAACTTGCAAAGTTCCTGTAAACTACGATGACTATATAATGAAATAATAAAACTAGATTGTTGACTTTTCAATACAAAAATTTTTTGTGATTTCTTATGTTTATATTGTTATTTATTTTGCTATTTGTTATATGTATATATGTTTCGATTCTTGTATCTTTAGATTAGATGCTATTTTTAAATAAAGTCTTTATCAAGTGGTCTTTATTTTATGATTTCATAACAAGTATATATCTTCGGGGTTTGTGCAAAACTGCGTAACTGCAATTGAATAATACCGCGTATCTGCACTACAGATTATTTAATGGAAAAGGTTAAAACTTTGTTTTTTTCTAATTTCAACAGATTTGGGGCTCATTTTAGTATAAAGAATATTATTCATCTTTGCTTTTATACATAAATAAGCACATAAATATTATACAGATACGCATGTATTTAACACATAAATATTATACAGATACGCATGTATTTAACACATGGTCATAACAGTGCGCGCATTATAATAAAATGCTAAAAACATTTTATTTTATAATAACATTCATTTTAATGTCTCATGGGTGTATAAATAATATACATACTAAACAATATTCGACAAAGACAATCATAATATACTAAAAAAAAAAGAAGAAAAAAAAGAAAAAAAAGATAGACTAAATTATTCAATAATGTATTTGCAGAGGTGTTTTACAACGGTTGAAGAAAATTATAATTTTGAAAAAAAATGAAAAATTCGTCAAGAAATTTGCAGTATACTGAAAAGAAAATGCAGAAAAAAAATAAAAAAATAAAAAAATCCAAAGAATAATGATCCTAGTAAAGCTTATTATATTTCAAGTAAATTTAAGGAAAACTTCAAATAGTATATTTATTACCAATAAATTATGCGATAGTCGCATTGCATGAGTTTACATCAACTTTTATATTCGTGTTCTTCATTTTTATTTAATTTCTATTATTATTTTAACATTTTTCTTCAATTGTAAACTTTTTAACTTTATATATTTGTTTAAAAGTTTTCATGTAATAAAGAACAGAAAAAAAAAAAAATCGGTTATTCGTAAAGTGGATGTAAACAAATTTAGTGAAATAATTGTTAACAAGGACTTAATTTATTAACAGACTTTCGCATCAGATAACACAACCATCTTTTAACTCTATTATTATTAGTAATAAAAATAACTAATAATAATACAAAAGATAACTGGTGCATGAAAATGCTAAATTTAATATTATTAACTTATTTAAATTCATGTCCAAGAAAACAATTTTTAATAATCTATAAGTCTACATTATGGATTCGTCATTACTATTTATGTATTCTCAATTACATATTACAATTTCTAAATTACGTGTTTTGTTTTTCAGTTAGGGTAATAAGCACCTTAACCGAAAATTGAAATATTTTCAAAAATGATAATGCTGGATCCAAAACATTTGCGAATAAATAATATTTAGAGATCATGATCCACATAGTCACATGATCCACATAGATATTTGGGCACCCGAAATTTTTATTTAACCACAGAGATTTACAAAAAGTAGCAAAAGTGCCTAATAACTCAGACCACTTGGTAGAATGAGCACTTTAATAAAGCTCAAAAAAAAATAACATTAGCTAAAAAAAATAACAACCTGATAATTAGAACTTATTTGCAGAATATAATAATTCGCTATTAAGGTGGTTCACCTATATAAAACGTCATATAAAAAATTGGAATAAAAAAGCGCTCTAACTATAAAATTTTTTTCATGATAATAAGATAATGAAAAAATGAAAAACAAAGTTGGAAATAAATTTGCCTCGATTTTCCATACTTTCTGATGCAATTTTGTGTTAAAAAATGAATATTTCATGACATGTTTACTAAAAAAGTTCATGACAGCTGTTACCAAAAATATGCATACTGGCTCTAAACTACCATATCTTTCATTTGTGTCATGCTTTATAAAAGTATATACTCCCATATAATATAATTACATTTTTTGTAAATATTTCAATAAAAATCAACATGATCGCATAAGATATTGCATAAAACTATTATTTGGCACCATCATTATTATAAATCCAAGACACAAATGAATTTCCTATATATATTGAACAAATTGTGAAAATTTCATTTCAAAAGCCTGTGTTTAACTAAAGTTATAAAGTTTTAAGCTTTTGAAAAATTACAAATATGATTAATCGAGAAAATTAAGTTTTAAAATTACATTTTTAAATTTAAACTGATAAAACATAAATTAACATATCAAAAACCCCAAGCTTTGTATCTCAGTTGTTCCTTTTGGTTTTCATGATCAAGATACCCTTTTTTATTGTTCGTAGAATTTTCCTTTGTTCTTTAACAGGTAGAAGAGACTTGTGTTCCATGCGTGTTATTCGAAGTATATCTTGCTTTTGAGTTTTAGACGCTGTTACAAAACCGTTACATCCAAATGATGATAAAACTTCTCTGACACCATTACCTATTACTAAATATTTTGAAGAACCATTATGATTCTCCCACATTTTACATCCACGACAAAACTTTGAAAGTACCTCTACATCAACACACTTGTCTTCAATAATACCAGACAAGTAACGTTTAAAGAAACATAACCTCTTTTTTGCCAAGCACCATCAATTTTGATACATCTTTTTATTGGTTCTTTTTCACAGTCTATATTTTTACAAACATTTCTCATAGATGCAATAGCTACATTTTTATATTCTTATGCAACTTTCTTTTGTAAACAATTAAATGAATTATTTGTCATAATAAACATATATAGAAACTTCAAATAACTCGAAGAACACAACTAAAAGCTTTAAGTGAAAAAGTATGAATTGTGTTTATGTTACTTGAAAACATGACTAAAAGTGTTTATAATTTGCATAATATATATAGCAAAGTATATATTACATTCTTTTACAGCAAAAAAATCTTATAACTGAGTTAAATATAGGATGTGATAAGCATTTTTTTTATCAACTAGTGCGTTGTTATGTGCGTTGCTATGCACTATTATAGTTCTTGGTATAAGATTTTGTTTAATAACAAAAAAACTAAAATAGATTTATGAACAATTTTTTCACAATTAGAAAGCTTAATAAATTTTGTACAAAAATCATCAAAAAAAAAATTAAATTTTTGGATTTTTTTTATAGGCGAACCACCTTAACAAAACTTTTCATTAAAAGATCAAACTTAAAGCCACTTTTTATTGAAACAATACTACTTTTTTTTAAAAATAGTTTTTTATTTTTTCAATTTTGTTAACTCAAACTTTTAAACGATAAAATAACAAATTTTTGAATTTAAATTACAGAAATTCTGTCACCCAACCTGTATAACATATACACTGAAAACTACTCGAAACTATAAAAAATGATGACATTGTTGATACTACTATATATGGAAACTTGACTGGTGTTGTAACTTATGCTGATAACATTATTCTTTTCAGTTCTTCTCTCTAGGGCCTAAAAAACTTATTACAACTAGTAAAATGTACAACAATTTAAACGGCATAAAGCTCAATGCTGTCAAAACGGAACTTTTACTCTTTGGAAAAAGACAAATAACGAACTGCACAATATCTCTAAACAACCATCAAATTAAACCTCATGAGAAACTTAATCATCTCAGCTTTACTTGGGATATAAACAAATCAATTTTGGCTTCACTTAATAAACAATTAAATGAATGAATATCGACAGTTGGATATCAAATTTCCAGGCAACGGTGCAAACTCTGATTCTATCTGAAATCCGGTTTGCACATCCAAGGTCTATTATCCAATTATATAAATCATTAGCAGTTCTGACGCTAACCCACGATCTAGAGCTCTGTGAAAATAAAGAGTCAACAATGAAAAGACTCGACATACTTGGAAGGAACGGAGTAAAATTGCTTTTTAATGTCTCCAAGTATAGTAAAAACTATATACACACTTTATTTAAAACTAAGGAAATGTCAAATTATATAAACTTAGAGACTCAGAGAATGTAATTCCTGAAGCTATTCTTCATATTCTGGTACAGGCTGTTCAATGTTGGAATGTGAAACGACAGCGAACAATTTTTAAAAACACACTTGAAGAAAACATTCCTAAATGATCCTTTTTTTTTTATCTCTCTTTTTCTTAGTTTGCATTTTTACCTTGTAAATATAGTTTACAGAAGGTGATTAATAAAATGATAATATATAGATAGATAGATATTTGGTATTGTTAAAATATCAAAATCTTTAACTATGTTTTGTTTTTGTTCAAAGGGCGATTTAAATAAATAACACAGGGTAATTTAAGCATTCTTATATTACGCAAAAATAGAATCTTTAAATGAGGTCAAAACTAAGTGTTTCTATGACTTGTTTTTCAAACAAAAATGGAAAGAATTTCTAGATGACATACTAGGGTTGGTAGATTAATCGGTATTTCAAATTAATCGATTATCAATTAATTTTTGAAAAATTAATCGATTAATTTTACAAAGAAATTCTTACTGGTTAAAAAAAGTAAATATAACTTCTTATGGTTTTATTTCACTTTTTCCATCAGATCCTAAAAAACATAATCATAGTGTCATCATTTAAACTAGTTGTTTACTTAGTAATAAATAAACCTACAGCACTGAAACTTTTTTCTGCTTCAACGGAAAAAGTTCAAAAACTAAGAATGGAGTTGTAAACCTTTTCTAAGGAGTCAGGCCTTTTTCTAGTGCTTTCAAAGTGCTGCCATTTCTCGTTTAATAAAAGTCAAAACCACTTGAGGAGATGACTTACTAGTTAGTCCTTTATTTCTTACTGTTATTGAAGTTATATTTGATATCATTTCTCGTAAATCTTCAGCTTTAGTTATTTTTCTTATAGATTATACATTACAAGTAGACTTAATATCAGACTCAGGTGCTGCTTCTACTTCCTTATCTAGAAACAAACGTATGAAAACTCTCGAGCTAATTTAGCAATTTCATTATTTATTGGTTATTTTAAAAGATTACCTGGTAACTCTGATATGGCTATTGCCATGAAACTCATTTTGCAACGCAAGATGAATTCCATGACAATAGCAAGGTTGGTGGGTAACTCCCATACTTTTCATGACTAACGCACCATTAGTAACACACATAAAGATATAATTGATCAAATTTAAGCCAAAATTATTTAACTTTTCAATAAAAATATTAAATACTCTTTCCGAAGGCATTGATCTATTTATTATAATCAGTCCAAAATCATAATAACAATTTGTCTGAGCAATGTACATTAAGACACAAATAACTTCTAGTTCCACCTGAAGTCATCAAGTAAAGTTAAAAAATTTCTCTAGTTATTATTTTTATTTTTTTGCTGAATCTCTTGAGCAATTTTTCATTTTAATGAGCTTGCGTCGTTCATAACAGTTGCCTTTATAGCAAGTCGATGATTGGTCATTTTAAGTCTTTAAGCTTTCCAGCCAAATTTAATATCTTGGCCCAAGTTGCAAAATAAATACGATCTACAGCGGTTAAACGAGCTAATACTTCAGCTTTATTACCTGTTTTATTACAGTTGGCAGCAATACTTGGCTGTGTATTTTTTGAAACAATTTTGGTTTGACAAATTTTATGTTTGTGCTCTAATTGATACAAAAAGCTTAAAGTCGATAAATGGATTTTGATATTGACTTAACAATCTTTGCTTTTGTATAATGATATCGCTTCGTTTTCCATTGACAAATGCTTTCAAAAGACATTGTAAATGACGTTCAGACTTTTCTACTGCTGCATTGTATGTTTTTTTTACCGGTACCGGAAAAGTGAAGACGTTGTTATTGTTTCTTTAAAAAAATGCTTTTTTGCTATCGTAACAACAGTGTTAATAAAAAAACAATTATAGCATTGTAAAGAAAAAAATTAACCGTTGGTTAATTAATCGATCAACAATTAATTTTTATTAATCGATTAATCGTTTACCACCCCAATAACATACTATTCTTTAAGAAAAATTAAACTATTTCAGCATTAAAATTGACGCATGATGATATTTTAACAGCGCAAAAAATTTAATAGCGTTTTAATTCGATGAGAGTCGCTAATTACTGAAATAAATTTATTCTAATTTTACTGATTCCTGTTATCACCACATAAAGTCGATTAAAAAATACAAAGCAACTTTAACCCCACTGCGCTCATCTTAGAAATCTTTTAGTATATTACCAAGGTACTCATATTATCATAATCTGGGCTACATATTACGATGTCTAAATTATCCCCACCCAAAAAAGTGAGAGCAAAAAATTTATAATTTTTTTTCTCCCTAAACTATTCTCAACTAAATATTTATTCAGCGATAAAGTTTAATCTTTATACAACGAACACCCTCAATTTAAAGGGTTTACAAAGCCTATACAGTTATAATTTCAAAAACAAAAAAACTGTGCATCTGCTCCTTAAATGTATCTGGATTCATTTCTTTAAACATTGTTTTATTAACAGAGGATCTAATATTAGAAATTTAATTTTGTGTTTCGCATGTTATTAAACTTAGTTCCATTGTAATATATTCGCATTAAATAAAACAGTCCATAAACAAGAGTTAACAAGTTTTTGACAGAACCTGATGCGGAAAAAATTTATAAAAATGATCCTTATCGATCTTCATAAGATAAAAAAAGTCTTTTTTAGGTATTAACCTTTTGAAGCCTAACTAAGAAACAATTTAATTTTTTGAACTTAATTTATACACCTTTTGATCAAAACAAAACAAAAACAAAAAAAAAGCGTCATTTATCAAAAGGGTCATTATAAACGGTTCGTGCAAAACCAAAATTGAAAGAAAATCTTTTTCGCTTTCCTATAATAAAAGCATTTATTTTTCAAATTTTGTATAATATGCATTGCATATTACACAATAATACACTTGCATTGCAAGAGAAATTTAATGCTTCCTATTACAGGTATTTATTATACAAATTTAACATATAAACGATATAAACAACTCCATAATTTGTATAAATAAACAAAAATTGTCTTAAATATAAATTGTCTTGAATATTTAAAAACTTTAAAAAAGTTACTTATGTTCATAAAAAGTTATATTAAGTAAAAGTCCTTTTAATTCCAACTGTTTTGTCGTATAATGTTGGTTGTATAAATTCACCAGACTTATCCATAAGAAAATGAAACCTTCTTCCTTTTATCTTTAGAGGAATTTGTGAAACAATAGCTAAAAAAATAATTTTAATATTTTCTTAATTTTTATAAATGCAAAAAACCTTATTATTATATTATAATTCGAAATATAATTTCAATAAGAATAATTAAATTATTAATAAGACTCAATTTATATTACCAAAGGAAACTCAATTTAAGCAACTCTGTTTATTTTTAGGCGTTTAACAAAACAAAGAAAAGTTGCATCATCTTTATTCCTACGTGTTTAATAAAACAAAAAAAAGCCTTGAAGTAGCATCACCTTGGTGCAGTTGTAAATAACTAATTGAGATTTATTAAAGGTAGAGGGGGAAAAATAACATTTTCTTTTCTCCCATAAAATTCAAAACTTGTAATATGCTATTTAGAAGATCACCAAGAGGGAGGGGCAATTGAAGTAGTTTGCCCCGGGCATCACAGTCTATGGGCATCACATATACCTTAAAAAAAATTATTATTATGATAAAAAATTTCACTGATAACATATTTAAAGCTCAAGCAATTTTTGTATATTAATTTCGTTCTCCTATTAAACTTTGTTTACATTTAAAATGGGATAATCATTACTTTACAAGGTTTTCAATTTCCATTTGAATGCACGCGTTTTCATTGACCTTTTGTTTGCATAATAAAGTAAAGAGCGTTGAAAATTTTTTCCTATTTTACGTTATGTAAAAGTTCTTTTGGAGATAAAACAAAGCGATGGAAAGTAATTTTATAATGCATTCTTGACGTCACACTTTTTCTAGCTTCAAGAAAATTTAGCATTATTTATAATTTAAAAATCAAAATTATAAGTTATAATTGGATATAAATATATGGATTACTATTTTGATAGATTTTTTGTATGGAATTAGAATGCAATCAAATGTTGTTTAAGATCTTATGCATATCATATAAGCATCTTATTGCTAAGCACCAAGAAGAGGAAAAACGAATGCAAGCTCATTACTTACCCAGGAAATCACAGAATGAATTTATCTAGAAGTGCTGCAAATTAGTGTCTTGAGAAGATATTCGAGAAATCAATAAATCAATATATTTCACCATCATCACAGACAACACTCCCGATTTGTCCCACAGTGGTCAAATTACTTTTATTTTTCGCTTTTTGCCTTTCAGTGATAATTAGCTGTGGGAGGTCAAAAGTCCTTAAGTTAGAATAACTTGAAAGGAATAAGGGATCTGATATAAAAAAGTTGATATTGGATGTGCTGGAGGAGAATGAACTCAACATAAAAAATTGTCGTGGCCAAAGCTACAACAATGGCACTAATATGGCAGGTATTTAAAATGGAGTTCAAGCTTTGATTGAGCAGAATAATCCAAAAGCAACTTTCAATCCTTGCTCTGCTAACAGTTTGAGCTTGAGTGCAGCACACGCTATTGAACCATTGGCTCCTGCAAAATTTTATTTATGGAAATATTCAAAAGCTTTACAATCTGTTCAGCTACAGTCCAGTTTGTTGGAAAATTCTTCAGGAGGAGACAGGCCAATCATTACATAAACTTTTTGTTACACAATGGAGCTCAAAGATTGATGCAGTCAAGTAGTAATGAAGTGCATTATCTAATGAAACGAATGAATTCCTTTGAATTTTTTGTTTTCACTACTTTTTAGTTTAAAAGTTTGATGGCAGTTAACAACATAAATCTTCTGCTTCAATCCACTCAACTCACTTTCGATGATGAATCAAAGATTCTAAATGACCTTTTGATGGACCTGGATTGAACCCATTTGTCTTGGGACCTGATTTTGATAGAGGCAACAGAAGTTGCAAAGAAATTTGATGAAATCATGTTTTCTTGTGAAGAGAACGCGAAAAAAGAAGGTCTTCCCTGATGAAACTGCTAGTTACAGCCACGAAAAAGCATCAAAAAACTTTGAGTGTAATGACTTCAATGTTGCACTCGATAATCTGACTAATTAAATGAGATCAAGATTTAAAGTAATAGAAGAATGTAACAAGTTTTCCTTGATTTGGTCTTCACATAAATCTCAAACAGATGTACAAATAGGTTTAAAAGCTTAGAATTAGGCTTATGAAGACTTATGTTAAAACAAATTTTCTGATGAAGTTTGACTTTTTTTTTCGTAAGAAGAAATATTCTAGCCAGTTAAAAGCCTGTCAAATTTCTAAATGAAGTTTATGCAAAGGGGCTGCATTCAATATTTCCACAAGTGTGTTTCACTTAGAATCTTTCTAACATTGCCCATTTCAATATCTGAAGGTGAAAGATCTTTCAGCAAGTTAGCTATTATCAAAGATTATCTTCGTTTCACAATGGCCCAGGAGCGAATGTGCTACTTGATGATCCTTTCAATTAAATCAGATTTAGCTAATAATATTTCTTATGAAGAAGTTATTCCAAATTTTGCTGCTAAGATGGCCCGAAAGATGTGTGTGTCTATTGAAATTTGATTTTACCATAGTTTGTTTTTACAAACCAAAATTAATTGTGATTTTAGATTTTCTGTGAAAAAAGGCAAAAAATTACTATACTAATTTATTTGCTATTTATCATTATAAGACCTTAAGTATGATTTGGGATCATTAAACTTTTGGACCGGACTTGACAAAAGCTCTGGGCGAGCCTGCATATAACCAACCATTAACCATAACCGGCATGTCAGATTTTGTGATCATTTATTTTTGAATTTATATAGATCAATTTTCAGCCAGATTTTATGTATAGCTGATTTGATCGGTAATTTAACAAATACGTAAAACTGTATTTATTAGTTATTAAACTAATTAAACATGATTTAATGATCCACAGCTGTGTTCACATCTCTCCGTTAAGCTTAATGGTGCTTTTGCCTGAAATTTTGTTACAAAATTTTTTTAAAGAAATGACTAAACTTTATTTAAACTTGTTTAAATAAAACTAATAGTAAAACATTTATGTTTAAAAAATTATGTATTCAAAAAATTTTGTTATTAATATTGTTTAAATTTTTTTTTTGACTGACTAGAAGCTTTGTTAAGAAAAAATTTGTAAAAAAAAAATTATCATGTACATTTGCACAATTTTAATTTAGCTTTATGAAAGATTTTAAAGTAAGCTGACAATACAGATTCTGTAACTTTACCGGTGGATCAGTTCTGAACATTCTAAAAAATCTAAAAAATGACAATTGGTAAACTATAATCAGTTCCAGGAGTTCATATATCCAACATTTGATATAACCAACATTTCATATATTCAAATGTTGGATAAATAAACAAGTTCATATATCCAACATTTGAATAGCCATTAAAAAAAAAAAGTTTATTTATTCAAAATGGTTAATGAAAGAAAACTATGTTTATAAATGTCTACAGACATTGTTTCCATACAAATTATAAATTATGTTTATTAAGTTGCGGTCTGAAGAAATAATTTAATATACAAATTTCATATATAGGTATGGTTTCACTTTGTTTTGGATTGGGAGAAATATTCACTAACATATAATTTAATATACTAATTTCATATATAAGTATGATTTCAATTTGTTTTGGATTGGGAGAAATATTCAGTAATATAACCTCCATTACTGTCTTTTCTTTGTAACAATAGAATTTCATATAACCAACCAATCATAATGCTTTAAATACCATATGTATGTCATCAAAAGAGCAATTAAATATATAAAAACAGTTTAAAAATTTATGATCTAAAAGCATGACACTTAATGATACAATTGATTATACAAAAGATAAAATTTTATATTTTTTAGTTTATTTAAATAACTTTTTTATTACTTTTAAAAGATGGCAACATTAAAAACATTAAATATCGTATATATATATATATATATATATATATATATATATATATATATATATATATATATATATATATATATATATATATATATATATATATATACATATATAGATATGTTCTGACTATTTACTATATATACATATGTAGATATACACAATGAATGTATAATAGTTAAGTGTTACACAGTCCTAACATACAAGATGCAAAAAATAGGTTGCATAAATAATAAATTTGATTGGTCAAATGACTATAACTGAATTTTAATGTCATAACAAAATGATAAAAAGATTATTAAAGGGTTATACAAAGACAACCGTTTCTATGATAAATTGATTATTAATTTTATTAAGTTATATTTAATAAAATTAAATTTTTTCTAATAAATTTTTTTTTTATTAAAATTTAATTTTTTAAACAGCCATTGCTACAAAATTTAACTGTTTTAGAATTCTTCACAAAACTTAATTTTATTGAAAACTGCAATACAAACAAAAGATTAGTAAAAAAAAGAAAAGAATTATTAGACCTGTTCGATGTTGCACAGCAGAAATATTTTCTAATTCACAAATAACTGTGAAATATTTTCCAAATGGAGTAAATGTTTTGATCATAACATCTTTACCTCCTTTTAATAGTGTTATCGAAGAAACAGAACTAAAAAAACAAACCGCTGTATTAAAAATTAAACTAGAAAGAAAAATCTTTTTCATTTTTTGTGATTTAGTTAGTAATACTCTTGAAGTAAAAAAATTGAACAAGAAGACAAAAAAAAATAAAAAAGTACTTTGAGAATAAGCAAAACAGTTGACTACTAATTATAACTTTTGCAAGAGTGAAAGTCTTTTAAAATATGGAAAGTTTAACATAAAAAAAAACTTTTATTATAAAAACAGAAATTTATAATATTTATCACTTATAGAACTTGTTACTAATGTATACTACTAAGTATGGAAGAAATAGCAACTAGCTATGCTGATAATATTTAAAATTATAATAAATATCAGAAATAATAATTTCATGGCGTTATTACAAAATATGTGATGACTTGATCACAAAAACATTATATTTCTGGAAATTTAACTAAAAGACATTTAACAATTTTAGTATATTAGAATATATATATATATATATATATATATATATATATATATATATATATATATATATATATATATATATATATATATATATATATATTATTTGAAGCATTTGCAATTGCCTATTTTCTTATTCTGGAGTTAAAGTTTTAACATTCAAAATTCCTAACATACAAAAATAAATTAGTAAATTTTTTTTTACATTAGTTAAAATAGTCTCATAAAATAATTAGGAAAATTAAATAATGGGTAAAATTAATTAAAATGGCATTGAAAATCTTGGTAATAGTTATGCAACAATGTATCATAATATGTATTTTTGAATTATCTAAAAGAAAGCAGTGTGTAGAAGTATGAAGAAGTGTAATAAGTGTAAAAAGATAACAGTGTGTAGAAGTGTGAAGATGTGGTAGTGGTGTAGTGGTAGTAATGCGGTAGTGGTAGAGCGCTCGCTTCATAAGCGAGAGGTTCCGAGTTCGATTCTTGCCATGTCCCTGGTAGTACCGCACTCAACTTGTTTCTCAGCGCAGCGGCCTTGTTCGTCAAGGTTTGTGTTTCGGAGTTAGAGAGTTGAGAGAGGATTATAACCACAAGTAGCCTCTTCATCTGTAGTGGCCTTCTCGGCCTTGAGGAGGTGAATTATAAAAAAAAAAAAAAAAAAAAAAAAGATATGTAGCAAGAGCAAAAGATAACAGTGTGGGTTTTAATCATACTTTTGTTATTTCATTTTTTGATTTAAAAATTAAATTAAAAAAAAATCTTTTTAAAAAAAGTTCTACAAAATAATCTGCTCAGACAAATTTAAGACCTTTGGTTATATGTTGGCTGTTATTAGTTTACAGATTTTGGGGTTAATACCTAAAGATTTTTCTCTAAAACTGAAAGTTTTTTACATAAAAAGCAAGAAAAAAAATAAATAATAAGATTAAAAATTAAAAACTACTCCTCGTCAGACAAAGCTTATTTTAAAATAATTGCGAGTAATTTTTTATGACAACAAATATCAGCAAAAAATGCAAGCGCATATTTTTATATGGTTTTGAAGTTGATTAAAGTTGATTAAAATATTTTTACTTTTTAAGTTTTTTTGCATACAACAATTAGTATTTTAATCCTGTATTTGTATTACCTGGATTACCTGTTTTTTTTATACGAGTAATATTTGAAAGATATGCTAATTATAAGAGGCTAATTATAAGAAACATAATTCTTTTTGTTGCAGTAAGTTATTTTTTTTTTGAAAATTTTTTATGATCTAGTAAATTTGAGTTAATTCGCCCCTTAATATAACGTTATATAAATATAATATAGTAATATAAACAAAAATAAAATAAAAGTAAAAAAAAAAATTACAACAACAAAATTAAAATAAAAATGATTAAGGTGAAAAAAAAAAGATTTAAAACATGGAGGTTGAAAAAGTATAATGACCCACACTTTGGGAAGTTAAGAATAAAAAAGTTCCCAGTATCCCACAGAAATTATAACAACAAAATACAGAAAATTTTTCAAGATTGAATTAATTTTTAAAAAGTCTAATATTTACCGCAAATTAAATATAACAAGTGAGCCCAAAACTCCAGTTGATGCCAATGCAGCTAAAAAGGAAAATCCAATGCGATACTAAAAACAAAACAAAAAAACTCAATGTATAAAAACTGAACACACTACTCAAAAAACATGGATTATTAAAACATATTTATAGTAGATGGTTCTTGAAGCAATAGAGGGTGGTTCTTAAAGCAAGAGTAGGTGGTTCTTAAAACAATGATTAGTGGTTCTAAAAACAATGGTATGTGGTTCTTAAAACAATGTTAAAATAAAACATTCATTAAAGCCTCAAAATGTGTTTCATGTAATAAAATTTTCAGAAAAAACTACTCTTGTTTTCGAGATTAATATGTTTATATTCAAAAAGCAAAATACCGCCAAACAAAATTTTTAAACTTGAGTACCAGTTTAATCCAAACAATTACTGCCTAACCAAACCATTCAAAACCAAACCACTCCTGGTTTTCATTGCTTGCAGATTTTTTGGGAAAATTTCAAAATAAAGGAAACTGTTCAATCATGTCATAATATTGCAGCTGGAAACAATAAAGTTTTTTTCTAATATTTAATAATAGATTTTTGTACTTAGAAAAAAAAAAAAGATTTTTGTACTTAGAAAAATCTAATATTAAATATTAAAAGTATTTTTTCTTAAAAAAATCTAATATTATAAAAATATTTATAGACAAACTAAGCTTATCAACTCAATGACTGTGTCACTGTGATCACACTCAAAAGATGTGTCACTGCAATTACACTTAAAAGATGTGTCACTGTGATCACACTCAAAAGATGTGTCACTGTAATCACACTCAAAAGATGTGTCACTGTGATTTACTCAAAAGGCTAACTGAAAGCCACCAAATATAAACACCAAATATAAATGTCTATATATATATATATAATACTTGAATATATTTCTTATATATATGTCTATATAATATAAATGTCTATATATATATATATATATATATATATATATATATATATATATATATATATATATATATATATATATATATATATATATATATATATATATATATATATATAGGATAATAATTATATTAGGGTTATGATTTTTTAACTTTTTGTAAAATAATTAATCTTTTATGTCATAAATTGATGAACTTTTACTCAAAAGTAGTGAAAATGGGTAGCATTATGACTTTTGAAAGCCTAAAAGTTTCTTGGTACTTATGGAACTTTTTAGAATTTTCTTTAGCAGGATTAAGACTATATAAGCTGCCTTATTGAGCAATACTAATAATTAAATATAAATCTGTTTTCTCTAAATGGCATTCAAATAATATAGAAGTACAAAAGCACTTTTATTTATTAGTATTGCCTTTTAGAAATATATTCAAGTATTATTGTCAATGATAATGTCCTGTAAGAAAAGTGCTTCAACAACTGAAAGAAAAAAGACCAGGATGAAGAATCTCATAAAATTTTAGTAACACAGGAAAAGAATAACTGTTTCTATAGAATAACAATAACTGGAAGATAACAGCAGGATACCACTCAAAACCAAAATTGTTGGTTGCTATTTGTTCCTGTGAGAGTCCATCAAAAGGAGATGAGAACGCATAAAGCAAATTGAGTATTAAGTTTATGGCAACAATATATAAATAAAATAAATTTTTTACATTTATCAATTAAATACAGTACAGGCAAAACTGGATCAAGTGCTGAAGCCATATAATAAATGTGTAAAACAAAGAAAATATGATCCATTGAATATAGTTTTTGCCATTCACCATCTTATTTTGATACAAAAAAGATGTTGAATGGCTCTGTAGTGAGGACCAAAGATTATAAAATCTTTTGATTGAAAGCAAAGGATGTAGTGACCAAATGTACAATTACGATTAGAAATTTTATTAGATGATTATTGGAAAGTTTTGGAATTATTAACCATCAAAACTCAAAATTCCAAGAAGAAAATCAGTGTTCAGGACAAGCAATCAAGTCTTTAAGATCTTTTTGACATCTGTAAAAGAAAAGAGAATCTCCAGATCAGATTTATTTTGTATGACAAAGCATAAGATTTGCATATTATGCTTTAATTAAGCTGAATATTACACAATATTTTTTTGATATATACAGTAGCTTTTTGTACATGTAGAATTGTTAGGGTCTGTTGGGGTAATTTTGGTATAAAAAGTACCTATTTGCAACTTTTAAGTTATTCTATTTAATTTCCTTTGAATAAGTGGAGTCTATTTTTGTCCATCTTAGCATTGTGACCTTCTAAAATAGTTTTGTATAAAATTGGCCGTCATAAGCTTATTAGTAAAAAAATTCATGCCATTAGTTATTATCCCATGGATAGGGTAATAACTAATGGCGTTTATTATACCCAAATTACCCCATGGATGGGGTAATTAGGGTATAATAAACATTTTTTTAAGTAAAACATGCTTTTAACAGCCAATTTACCCAATTTACCCAACTTAGGTATAGTAGAAGTAAAATACTAGATGTAATAAAAAATTTGTATTAAAATCAAGCAAATCTTCAGGTTGTGTGGTTGTAATGGCAACCCTTAGCTTTCTTGCTGGTGATATCCTAGTTGATGGGAAGGTGAATATAAACAATCTGAATTATTAGAGGGTTTTATGACATTTCCAATATTATTCGATTGATTAGTTTCCTGAGCTTGAGCAATTCCAAGTTCAGAATCAATTTGGGTTGAAATTTTTGGGTTGAATTAAAACAATTTGCTTTCTCAAATGGTTGGGTTCACTGGGTAAATACCAGATCCATTAAAACTGTCTATTATGTGATAAGATTTGAATGAGACTTCTACAAGTTTCTTTAAAAGACTTGGAAAAATAGCTTTATCTACATTTTTAAGATATGACTCATGGTACCATGTCATATATTTTTCCAGTCATTTTTCATAGGAGCAAATACACCAATGTCTAGCAGTTGAAGAGCTTTCGACGTATGAGGCGGTAAACATAAAAGTATAATGCCATTATCTCTCGCTGTACGGGTAATGATGAATATGGAAGTCAAGTGACTTCCATGTTCATCAAATAATACTAAAACTGGCTTTTCAAGGTGTTTTTATTTTCTTGATAAATGCATTTAACCATTTTTAAAAATATAATCCTGCATCCAAACAAATTCTGTAACCCCACACAGCATACCTAACAGTTCTTCTTTAACCTAAGTAGATTGTAACTCTCCTTTTCCTTTATAAATAACACAAGATGGGTAGCATTCACCATCAGCACTTACTACAAAATGAACACTCTACTGGAGTCTGCCAGCACTTCCTGAAAGTGAATACGTTATCCTGGCACTTTTAGGAACAAATACTTTATCCTTAAATACTTTATAGAAGGATCAGTACCTAGGGCAGTTTCATCTGAATTAAATATTTTTTTTGGGCGTTCCTTTAAATCATTTTCATCCAGAACGTTTTATTAAATTTTAAAAAAGTCATCTACCACATATTTAGATTTAGGCGTTTGGTCCTTGCTTTAATTAGTATTTCAGAAGTTCTTCTTTTCATCTTCTTTCAAAATTTATAATGAAGTCATAACAGGGTGTATCAATTTTAAATGGTGTCTTCCTACCCACTGACTGTACATAAACGTGCACCATGTACTGCAAATCTTTTCTGTCTAGTGCATATCCATAATATGCTGTAAAAATCAAGGCATCTACTATCTCTCTTCTTAAAATAATATATCTCAGTAGCCCAAATTAATAAAAAATTAAAGTAACAATATGTAATGTATATATACCTAAATTAGTTATGTATACGTTACATATTGTTACTTTGATGTTTTTGTTATTAATTTAATGACTTTAGTACATAACCTATCAAATTATTAGAAGAGTCGTGGTCAGTGTTGCAAATACAATTTTGGTGTTTGTTTTTATGTTACAGTTTTTTATGTGTTCTATAAGCACATGTGCAACACATTTATGATAATATTTATCTGGATATATAATTACTAATTTTTATACAGAAAATAAAATTTATACCCACATTACCTCACTACCCCAAATTACCCTATTTAAACTTAAAATTTTAAATTTATTTTTAATTTAGAGTATTATGATGTAACAATTAACTGTAAAATGCTTAAACCTACATAATAGCTCTCAAATTAGAATTAAAAAATCTTAACAATGTTTGAAATTTTATCCATATGAATATGGCAAATTCAAATTTTTTGATTATAGGTGATCTTTTCCACAAGAAAATTGAATTAATGTTATTTTCATCACAAATATCAAGAGCAAATAAAATAAAACTAAAAAAAGTAGCCTTCTAGACTGTAGTGGCCTTTCTGGAGCCTTCTGGGGCCTAAGAGCTAAACTACTATATATATATATACAGTGGCGGCAAAAAGTCATGCACCCAACTGAAAAATAACACTTTTTTACTATTTACACATATAAATTTTATTTAAAAACACTAATAACTGTCCCAAATGTTAGCAACATGAAATATAAATGTTCTAAAAATAAAAATAATGATATGTTTAATATTTTGTATGACCGCCTTTAGCTTTGAGGACATGCATGATATGCCGTGGCATGGACTCGACCAATGAATGTAAGGTTTCTGGGGTGATGCTTGCTTTCCCAGGCTTCATTCAAACACCTCCACAAATCTTCCCAACCAGTGGGTTTGGATACCTGCAGCTTTCGGAAGATGATCTCCCACAGATATTCAAAGGGATTGAGGTCAGGGCTCTGAGGAGGCCACTCCAAGACTCGTACATATTTGGAGGTTAAGAAATCACATACCCGCTTAGCTTTGTGACAGGGTGCGTTGTCCTGCTGAAAGACAAACTCACCTTGTCTGCCAAATAAAGTACCAACTGAAGGGAGCATGTGATCTCTTAGGACTTCCAATGTACTGGTCCTGGTTCATTGCACCTACACAGCGGTACAATTGACCTATCCCGGATCATGACACGCAACCCCAAACCATGATAGGCCCTCCTCCGTGCTTCACAGTAGCATTAATCCAACTGCTGTGGTATCTTTCACCCACTCTTCTCCTCACTAAAACTATCTTCCCACCACTAAACACTTGAAAACTGCTCTCATCACTCCAGAGAACCTGTTTCCATTAATCGATGGCCCAGCCACGATGTATCAATGCAAATGCTCTCCGCCTCCGGCAGTGATCACAAGTTAACAGTGGCTTCTTTGCAGCCACACAAGTGTTTAAACCAGCTTTCTGCAGCCTGGCTCTAACAGTCCTAACAGCCAGCCTGATTCTATATAGTCTATACAGCCTGGCAGCTATATCAGGGTTAGCTGACCGCCTATCCGCTAAGCTCATTCGGACAAGAAAACGATCTTCTCTAGTCGACGTCTTCTTCGGACGACTACTGTGGGATCTATCAGCCACCAATCCTGTCTCGCTGTATTTCCTTATCAGCCTAGTTACTTTTGACTTGCTTATTCCCATTTTCTGAGCCACTGCAACAAAAGTCAACCCATTCCTGACCTGCACAACCACCTCCGGCTGCTCCTCCGCAGTCAGCTTCTTCGCGCCAGTCATAATAATAATTTTATAAAAATAAATCTAAAATAAAAAAATTGTTTTATAATACCAAGTAATATGAAATACATGATTAAACAATATTTAGAATGAAAAATAATACCAAATAAATGCTAAGCAAGTAAAATTTGTGACCCCCAATGTCAAGTCTTAATTGCACAATTAGGCCCATCATATTAACCTCCATTTTCCAAAATAAAACAATAAATAATGCAACCAATGTAAAAATTAATTATCCAACATTATAAAACAATTAATATCCACTAAAAACCGAAAAACAAATACTAAATAACATGGACTGGTAAGTTACAAGCCCAAAATACAAATAAATAAAGTATTATCAAATATATCAATTGTAAACAAAATTCAAAAGGACATCAGCTGATCGCATAAATTAACATCTAAATTACCACAAAGTTACTAAAAATTAAAAGTCACAAAAAATTTAAAGTTCCTACACAAAGTAAACAACCTTGACATTAAAGAACTTGAAGTCTGGTTGTTTTTATTTTTAAAACCTATTCTAAAATCAAAATTTTGTTGTAAAAGTTGCTGGGTGCATGACTTTCTGCCGCCACTGTATATATATATATATATATATATATATATATATATATATATATATATATATATATATATATATATATATATATACATATATACATATATATATACATATATACATATATATATATATATATATATATATATATATATATATATATATATATATATATATTATAAAATATTTTTTTAAATTACTGGCAATAAACTTTCTACAGCGGAAACGTTTAAAGTCAAAAAATGTTCTGGAGGAGCAACCTACGGAAATTTTGTTGAAGATCCGAAGAGATGAATATTTAGTTGTAGAAACGTGTAGTTTAGAACTTTTCTAAGTACTTACCTTGAGTTGAAAATTTATTACAGATTAATTCATTTTAATTAAATGCAAATTTTTTATTAATTTTAATTTCAAGTTTCCAAAGTTTGTTATTGAGCTAATTAGAAACGATATAGGAAGTTCTATTGGATGAAAAAATGCACTTATGCTTTATTTATCAGGACTATTTATAGATCCAAAAATCAGATCAGCTTTAGTTTTAGACAAACTCAAAATGGACAGGCAAAAGAAATTTATCCACTTAAAATTTATGCAGAGATTATTTGAGATTAAAAATTTTAAAAAAAGTGGTCAAACTATAAACAGAATTAATAAAAGTCAAGAAATTAACATTGATGCTTGAATATGGCATGAGCTTAATTATTTTTGATAAAGTCAGATGAACCAACAACAAAATCCATCAAAGATTTTTTTTCTTATTGAGAAAGTGTTTAGAGATCATATATTTGTTTCAGAGGTTTCTCATATTATTTATGGTAAGGAAACAAATCAAATCATATTGAGGATAAAATTCTTATCAGAAAGCATCAAAAAAGTTTCATGTTTAAATATTTTTTCATGTCTAAATAAATTTATGTTATAAGAATTTACATATTGAATTTCTGAATAATTCTTGTAATTATTTAATATTTAAAGTCATTTTTTTTCAAAGTTCATTTATCCAATTTTTCTTATTTTTTCTTCCATTTACAAAAATACAAAATTTGTATAGATTTTCTATATTTAAATCAACACAACTTTCTATAGGCTCTTGAAACAAATGGTCTTGGAATTCTAACTACAAAAAGTCTATAGAATATTGTACTGAATAGCATTAGGTAGTCTAAAGAAATGTCTGTTTCTATAGGCCATTTGTTTCAAAAGCCTATAGAAAATAGTATTGATTATTTTTATAGAAAAACTATACAAATTTTGTTATGGGGAAGAGTAAAAAATTAATGACAATTTCATTTTTTTACTTTCAAATTGTATTCTTAACAGTTTAAATACTGTTTGAACAGTTTTATTTCTTGTGGTTGACTCTGATTTGCCAAATATTCTGAAGCAACAAAAGATTCTTCATCAGAATCGGAACAATCCAAGTCCAAATCCATGAGAAAATGGGATTTAAAACTTCAGTTTATTAACTTTGATGTTTTTGAAACTTAAACTCAAAAACACTTTGTTTTTGGCAACTTTTTATGTCTTATAAAATGTTATTGAT
Organism: Hydra vulgaris; assembly: GCF_038396675.1. Taxonomy (NCBI): domain Eukaryota; kingdom Metazoa; phylum Cnidaria; class Hydrozoa; order Anthoathecata; family Hydridae; genus Hydra; species Hydra vulgaris. Next base: position 56,749,704 of record NC_088921.1, read on the forward strand.
CCGGACAATAAAGTTCTAAAAATAAACTCAGAGCATAGATATCTACAAAATTTGATGCAGAAAAGTTTTACAAAATTGAATTTAAAAATATTTTATGACTCTAAATTTAGAGCTGTAAAAATTCTTAGAGTAAAATTTCTGCCGGTCAAAAGTTTTATAACATCGACCCCTGGTAGTTAAAGAAATATGACTCCGAGTTAAAAATACTATGCAGTGTTCACTTTGATAACATTTAAGTTGTATATAAAAAATTTGTTTTCATAGCAACATTTTGATACCAACTCATTTCTTTTCTTAATTTTGATGTTATTATGTGATATTTTTCACTTAGGCAAAGGTTGCATAACTTTCCTCTGGGTTTCAACGGTGGTACTTTATCAATAATTTTTCATCTTATAATAGGATTTGTATATCCCTTTTTTAAATTTCCCACAGAAACTTGAAAAGCTCTGTTGAATTTGCTTTGCTTTCATATTGGAATGAGTTTTTGCATTTGTACCAACGGTCTTTAAAAGTATTCTCTGTTAGTCTGATATAATTGAATCTGCGGTTAAGTTTTACCATTACAGCAGTATGCTATATTTTTTTGGAGACATTTTCCTTCCAATGGGCATTGCAATGTTTGCTGGCAGCTGCATTGTTGGTTGGTTGAGGTGTTAGTACTAGATACAATTTTTATTGTGAGCAGCGATAATACTTATGATGTTAGGAAAACAGCTGTAGCTTACTTTTAAGCTGCTTTTGTTGAAGATTTCGGAAAGTGTTTCTCAACTAAAATTAAGAAAATTCTTGCAACGTTAGTTCTTATGTTTAGTGCAAAAGGAGGGTTAAACCATATAATGTAGTGTAGTGTAGTGATCTTGATTTTGATTTTATTGCGGTATGATTTTATAAAAGGTTGTTTCTTGATAACCATTAGACGCCAAGGTATTATCATAAAATGGTGCAGCTTTGTCAAGAACGTCTTTTTTGGATGAAATACTGCTAATTCGTTTGGATAACATCATTGGTATGGACTTGATAATATTAGGAGGGTGGTTAAAATTTATGTTAATGTAGACCATACAGAAAACCAGATCACCTGGTTTTCTGTATGGTTGAAAAGAACAATCCGATAAATTAAACATCTAAAAAATTTACAATCTTCAAGTTTGATTTTACTGTTAATTCTAGATTGAATTTATCCTTAAAAAGGATGACAAAATTTTTCTTTATTCTTTCTGATTCTGGTCCATTGACCTTATAAAAACAGAAGCAAAATCACCATCTCTATACAATCCATTAGATTGTCATCCATATATGTTGCTTAAAGTACGCAAGATAGTAAGACCAACAAGCTCGCACAACTCGGCCCCTTCAAAACTTCCCATTGTGACATCAAATTTTGGGTCACCAAATCTCTTAACCCACATAATTGATTTATAAGAAGGCTATCACAAAGAATGAAAACATCAAGTGTTATGTTCGATATTTCTGCGTATTGCTTAGCGTGATGTAAAGATTCATGAAGTAGTTTTTGCGAGATTGATGGAGAAAACTTGTTAATGACAAACTGAATAAAAAATTTTTTGTCATGAATATTACTAAACCATTTTATTACGCCGTCTGTGTTATGCCATTGGTTTACAAACGTGGCTTTTCTCACTATATTATTGATATTTTTAAGATAAATCAAAAAAAAAAGTGAGTAAAATTTATCTTGAAAATATCAATAATATAGTGAGAAAAACCAATTTGTAAACCAATAGAATATATAAAAATATTATATATATATATATAAATATATATATATATATATATATATATATATATATATATATATATATATATATACATGTGCATATATTTGTATAGGTATACATAGATAATATATATATAATATATATATAAAATATTTTATATTTATAACACACATATATATATATATATATATATATATATATATATATATATATATATATATATATATATATATATATATATATATGCATATATATATATATACACATGTGCATATATTTGTATAGGTATACATATATAATATATATATAATATATATATAAAATATTTTATATTTATAACACAAATATATATATATATATATATATATGAAGACCTCAGTGGAAAAACCGGCGTTGTCACATTTAAAAAGTATTGAGAAAGTATTTGTTGATCTTTAATAAATGTCTTTATTTAAAGCAAAGAGAAAAATATTTTTGTATAAAAAATTACAAAATGTTTTGTTTTGAATAAATTTTAAATAAAATAATTATAATATAAACTTTTTTAAATTGCTTAGTTTCATTTGCTTTAAATAAAGACTTTTATTAATGATCAATAAATACTTTCTCAATACTTTTTAAATGTGACAACGCCGGTTTTTCCACTGAGGTCTTCATATATATATATATATATATATATATATATATATATATATATATATATATATATATATATATATATATATATATATATATATATATATATATATATATATATATATATATATATATATATATATATATATATATATATATATATATATATATATATATATATATATATATATATATAAATCAGCAAATAAATTACTTTTAAGTCTGCACGTGGCAACTTATTGTCTACTTTCCCTTCTAAATTTCTAAAAAAAAAAAAAATTAGATCTATAATGTAAATATATTTGGAAAAATTCATCTTTAGAATATAGAAAAGTCTATAAATATTATAATTTTTAAAAGAAAATACTAACAGTTCAAATATGAAACATTACAAACCACGGAGAAAAAATTAACAACAATCAATAAAAGCATTAAACGCATTGCAAAAATGTATCTGTTCTTTCTAACTTAGTAGTTTTTTGTAGTTTCGTGCTAAATTAATTGCATGAATACGGTTTTTATTTTTGTGAATTTTTGAATAGTTGGTAAGCCTAATTTAAATTACTTATTAATTTTTACTTATTAACTTATTAGTTTCTATGATATTAGAAACTAAACTAAATTTAATATTAGGATATTTTGCAGCAGCAACTTAATTACTTAAATGTTGATTTCAAAAGAAAAATTATTAAGTAAAAATTGATGAAAAATACACAAAAAAACAAACAATTTTTTTAAAAATAATTAAATTTTTTTTTACCCATAACAGATTTTTTACAAACACAAATATTGATTGTTAAACTCTAACATGCATTGTTAGAGTTTCCTATTTCTATTTTAATATAGCTTGCATAAAGCGATGCTAATAATATCATACTGAAAGCAATTTGCATTTTGCTAATAGCGTTTTTTCTTAAAAATATACGTATCATAAATTAAATAAGGATTTGGGTTTGAGCAATAAAATCTTGATATGAAAAACATTTGTAAAGGTAAAAAAAAGAAAGATTTCTTTTCATTATTTTTTTATTTTTTCACAATTTTTTTTTTCTGCTTTGTCTGGAATAAAGTCAGCATTTTAAAAGTTGTGTCAAATATTATAAGAATAGGGTCAAAAGTCAGAAGAAGCAAATAATAATTGTCTATTTATAGCTAAATCATCGGCAAATCTTTTTTTAGCCACTTTAAAAGTGAGATTACCAGGAATATCATTTGCATAGATGAGAAACAACATAAGCAGGCCCAAGGATTAAACCTTGTGGCACACCAAAAGTTACTGTAAATAAAGGAAAGTGTTGTCCATTAAAGACAACTTTAATACTGCTGTTAAAAAGAAATAATTCAATAATTTTCCAAAGACACTGCAAGAAGCCAGTTTAGGAGACGACCAGTATGCCAGACTTTATCGAGATCCTTTGATAAGTCAAGAGCAATAGCCCTTGCCTTTCCTATCTAATGCATAATAGAACCTTTCTGTTATAACGGTTAGGAACTGCTGGGTTGTTTTTCTCAAAATACAGACTTTCTGTATTTTGAAAAGATATATTTACTTGGATATAAATGAAAAGTCTTTGGGATCATTGTGTATATGTGTGTGTTGAATATTTAACTTTGTAAAAAGGTAGCAAAATAAGTGTTTTTAAACTGGAAACAATAATCCGTTGACAAGAATCACAAAACCATCTCAATGACTGTTATTTTTTAGTGTCAACATAGAAGGCATTAACACTAAAAATCAAACTAAATGTCAATATCCTAGTAATTCTTGTGATCAATATCCAGTGCAACATTCACCAAATTCCTTAGCACCTTAAGATATGTTAAACCCTTAGTACAAGACAACAAAGAACCAGGCTCATCAGAAAATGATCCTAATTTTGAAAATATTCAACAAACCAACATGTTATTTTTACTAGTAATCATGAAAGTGAAAAAGAATTACAAAGTTTTTTATGAATATATTTCACAAATAAATAGATGTTTCTCTTTTCAATTTTGTTTTAGTTGTGCCAATGATGCAAAATTCAAAACTAATTTATGATAGTTTTATATTTGAACCCTCAAAGCAATTTTGTAACAATGATGTTTAAATGAAAAACAGAGTGAGGATCTAACATAATTTAACATAACTTTTATATTAGATTTACATAACTTTTGTAATTATATAACTTTTATTATTTACCGATATGTTTGCAAGCTATGTTCAATGACGCATAAATTACTTTATGAAAATTTATAAGCTTAAGACCAAGACATTTGGGCTCAAGACCAAGACCAAGACTTAAGATTTCTAGACCAATAACAAAGCCAAGACATCAAAAGGTCAACCCAAGACCAAGACCAAGACCAAGACTTTGAAAGTTTTCACAAGAACAAGACTATAATTTTAGGCCTTTAGTTGATGTAGCATTTTATCAGTTATACACATTACTATTATAATTCTATTATAAAACGTCATGACACATGTATAATATAACTATGTCATTGTATATATAGTGCACTGTTGCAGTCTACAAAAGATATCTTTAATAATGGCGGAAAACTAACTTGTATTGTTAAAAAAAAAATGTACAAAAAAAAAAAAAAAAGTGCAAGACATGGTCTTCTAGAAAGACAGGCCTTGACAACGCGCTGAAATTTTTATTGACTGGAGACCGAGTGAAGCCCTAATAAGTAAAGTGGATCCAGACAAGGAGAGCAAAAAACTATAATAATAACAATATATAAGAGCTTTCATAAAAGTAAAACAACAATAAAGTTAATAAACTATAATATACTTCTTATATATTATAACAAAATTTAAATAAAAACTCATTTTCATGATAGTTTTAAAACCTTTGGCCTGGACTTCTTGGAGTATCTTGGAGATTTTATTATTGCTAGATATTTTAGAAATAAAATTGCTAAAGTGCGGCTATGTCGGTCATAAATACCAAATTAAAATTTGTTTGATACAGATAAGAATTGCTTTATCAAAAATATTCAACAAAATTCATCTGATAACTGCTCAAGTAAAACCAAACAAAAGATGCACCATTAAACAATATTGTCAAAGGGAATAACAAGACCTCCTCTATCCAAGTCGTTAATGCAGGCACCACATTTTTTATAATAAAATTGTGTATCAGTATAATCATAATCAGCAATATATATAATTGAAAGTAATGATTCTGCTTGAACTTTATCCTCGAGTTCTGGTAAGTTATCAAAAATTCCGCACTCCTGCTCATTTAAACTTCGAAAACAGTTTTTACAGGAATGACCATTGGTACAATCATCAAAACTATCCATTTCTAACTGTAAAGAAAGTTTTGCATGTTGGATTCTTTTCCTATGACAGATTGAGCAGTAATAAAATAGGTTCCTCCAGAACTCTGGCGAAGCTTGCTAAAAGTTTTCTCTAATGGATCAGTTGTGAACTACCCTAGAATAACATAATCATTTCCACAATCAAAAAGATATTTTGCAATGTTGACTAATCCCCTACACACATGAGAAATACATTCAGAGGTATTTTTTGTAAGCTGCTTAATACATTTTGCGCCTGATTTTTTCATTTTTTCAACCATATCTGCCACATCTAATAAGAACAGCTGGCTTTTGTCTTTGTGTGATCTCATAACTGCACGGTATTCATCTTTATAACGAATATCTGCTTTAACAGCTTTCACATTACAAATTTTCTGAAACTTTACAAATATAGAAATAAATTTGGTGCCAATAACTTCATCTTTTTTAACGGATGGATGATTTTTAAGTGCAGCAACTGTTTCATCACAGAAAACTCATAAACAAGCGTCAACTTTCTGTCACTTAATTGGTTTTGAAGAAATGGAAATTTCATTTAATTTGCTAAGTTTCAAAAGATTAGCAGATTCCAACTCATAAAGATTTACTAAATCACTCCATTTTGCTACATGTTTGTTACCTTCAAACTCAAAAACTAATTCTCCGCTTTTTTCAGTTAACCAATTATTAGGAACACACTTCATGACATGAACATAATCAAACAACAAAAATGTGTTTTCATTATCTCCGCACAAAGGTTTTTCTTCAATTTTATTCATCATTTTAAAAAACTTTTGATTTACTCTATTTCCATCAGTTTGACAACAGTTTTGCATTGGGTTGATTGTTGTTTCAATAATTTTTTTACATTTGTTTAAAAAGAAAATCAGAATCTAAGTGACTGATTGAAATCATTTTTACTAAAAACTCTGGTCCATCAAATAAACATTTTACCATTATAGCCAACTTAGTTTTTGCAAGGACATCTATGAACCGACAGAATTTCTAAATAATACACCTCCATAAGTTAATGTGGATTTAATACAAACTTCATCAACCAGTGATATACATTTATGTTGTGTATTTTCAATACTCATCATAACATTTTTCAAAAATTCCAGACAATCTTGTGATACGACTTTTGAAGTGATTCTTGTCTATGTTCTAATGCTGGGTAATTTATAATAATTAGAAACTTGGCTGTACAGAGACCTAGATATAGCAAAATATTCAAAGGCTCGAGTAATTATATAGGAGAGTAAGTAAATTCACAAACTTTCTTTTGAGACATACAGTCCATATGTTCAAGTAATACATTTTTTTTATGGCAAACATCTTTATTTTTTAAGTAATGTATGATTTCATCAAAAACTGACCAATACTTACAACATGATGATATTAAAATAAGAATCCTGCAAGATGACCCAAGTTGAAACAAAGTTAATGTTAAATCCCTGTTAATGATAACTAAAAACTTTGGAATACCACATACAAATTCTTTTAACTTAATGTAAACAACATCATTATTGTCATTTATGTTGTATACAATAAGATCATTACTACTAAGAGTCTCTCTTTTATGCTATCAAATTGAAAAAAATCATGTTCTCAAAAGCTATCTAGTTCATCTGATGTTGATTTCTTATACCCGATGATGACAATTTTGTTGTTCTGGGTTTAGAAAAAGGTAAACTAAGACAGCTAGCTGGTATGTTAGAAAAGACAGTCGGTGGTTCTGTAGGACATTCTCCCCCATGATAAAATATCAAAGATTTGCAATCTATAGGCCAATGAAGTTGGCACATCACAGTGTACTTATTTACAATCAGATTTTTTCTTGGGATAGCTTTTATCCACTTTTCTTTGATAACTTTTTGTTAGATAAATATGTTGCACTTTAAAAAAAGATTAACCTTAAACTGCCATTTCTTTGTTGCAGATTAAATAAGGCTACACAGTCACTTAAAATTTGTGTTTAGACTAATTGCTGTTGATTATAACCATCGCAAAACAAAAATATTTCATTCAATGTAAATCTATCCATATAGAATGGGCCTCCAGTCAAAAGATATTTTATCGCAATGTCAAGGCCTGTATTTCTAGAAGGCCATGGTGCAAGACCATCACACTGAGAAACTAAGAATAGCACACATATAGCAGACATGCTTTAGTGCATCAAGTTTAAACATTCTATTTAAGTACTTTATGTACTTAAAGTGAAATAGACAATTATGCATCACTTGAATTCACAATTTATATTTTGACAATCTAACAAAGACTAGTATGCTAGGATATATAGTACACATCTTTCTGGATAAATTCTTCATGAAAGCGGGAAATTGCGGTGATTAACAATTTATTATCATTTACTTATTTATCCATTTTATTGATGTTTTTGTAAGGATTAAGACCATAACATAAATATATAAGTACATATCAAGTATACAAGGAATCAGGTGAATGTTGCACTGGATGTTGCACACAAGAATTACTAGGATATTGATATTTAGTGTCAATGTTTGCGCTAAAAAATAACAGCCATTAAAATGATTTTGTAATTCTTGACGAAGGATTATTGTTTCCAACTAAAAACACTTATTTTGTTACCTTTCCACAAAGTTGATACGTACTTGCATAGTACATATCAACTTTGTGGAAAGGTAACAAAATAAGAAGTTTTTTAAATTACGAAACTTTAGATACTTTGCAAGTATCTAAAGTTTCATAATTTAAAAAACTTCTTATTTTAGTAGCAAAAAGTCCTAGACTAGAAAAAGCTCTCTCAGCTTCTACGGATCTAGGAGGAATTATTTAAAGAGCTTTAAAAAGTAAACCTAAATACTTTAGGTTTACTTTTTAAAGCTATTTAAATAGCTTTGTTAGCTTCAAAACCTTTTGAACTAGGTTTGTTCTAATTCCTGATGGTCCAGTTTTATGTCTGATTGTTCAATAAAAAGTTAAATAATTGAATTCAATTCATTTTTGACTTTTTACTATTACTTTTTATTATTATTATTATTAATAGAATTGTTATTTTCGATAAAAATAACAATTCTATTAATAATAATAATATTAATAATATTAATGGTAATAATAACAACAATAGCAACAATAATAATAATGAAAACAATAATAAAAAACACCAATATTTGTAATAGTGAGAGTTGGAAATAGAATAGTGATATTAATTGGAGAAAAAGTTAGGAAAGAGCAAGTATTAATAGTAATAAATCAGCATTGAAATGAAGAAAGTAGTAGAAAAGAATTTTAGAAAAGATCAAGTATTAGTAGTTATAGACTAGCATTGAAGTGAATAAGGTTAAGATGGATAGTAGATAGTTAGCAGTAGAGTAGCATAGAAATTAGGAAGAATACTTATTTAATAAAAAATTAAATTGACTATATTTGAATTTGGAAAATGTAGGCAGAGATATTAACTGTGAGGAAAGACTATTCCATGTGCATTTGCTTTGATATTGGTATGACATCAAGCTTATTTTAGTTAGAGGAATCAATATTCATATCAAGCAGAGCTATTTTTACTTCTCTTTGCACCTCCAAAAATCGTTCAAGCATATTAATAGTACTGCTCCATCTTGCCTTTTAATCACAAGTCAAAACTTTTTCTTTTCCAAACTTTTCAATTACATTTTGTTGAAGTTTATCATAATTGATTACTGATGATCTACAAAAATGTTTAACCAATTTTCTTATTTTTGCCACAGTTTCTTAATATTTAAGTTTCAATAATGGAATAGAGTCTTCACTAACTGCATAAACAATTTGAATATCATTACCAACTTCAGTCCCATCTTCATCATCACTGTAACTTTAATCATAATCTATGGCTTCCATATCACCATTAACAGGGTTATTATCAAAACCTTGTGCATCAACTTTGTTTTTTGTAAAGAGCACACCATTTACACATAGATGAATAGCGTGGTTGAAACACATTTGATGTTCAGGTTAAGCATAACGACCATTTTTTTTCATTAAGCTAAGCTCCATCAGTAACAGAAGCTACAATGACTTAGTCCAAATTCAAACCAAATGAATTGAGCTTATCACTGATCAATTTAATAGCTTTTGCTGGCATTGTACCTTGGATTCTTAACATTCCAATTGATTGAAATCCTTCATTATAATGTAGATTTAAGTTTATATATCTTCTGTTTTTTACTGCAGTATACTCATCAAATGTAAGACAGCAGTATACTCTATATATGTACTATAAGTGTAATGTACTATATATGTACTATAAATGTAACATATATAATATATATGTACTATAAATGTAATAAACTGCTATAAATGTAAGACTGCAGTATACTCATCAAAGGTAAATTTAACGTTTATCTTCAAGTTTTATTTTCAAAGAACTTATAACTTGTTTCTTGACTAGCCTAAAATATTTAATGTCAAAATTGCAAATGGTTTGAGGGATTTGGTATTCCTGGGCAAGAAATGCTGATCGCTTTCACTTTTAGCAATGGTGTGAACACTGATTCCATCAATAGCTGATAGTTGACTCAAAATTTCAGGTAGAGTTTTATAGTCATCCTTGAAAAAACTTTCAATTCGTGGTATCTTGGCAGCAGAAATGTTTGCTGCTGCCAAGATACCACAATGTTTGAGCGCAGACTCATTACATTTAAAAATTTCAATTTTGTGTTTTGTTTTTAAATGCCTTGTAATAGCTGTTGTTGTTGAGCCAGGTGTTTTGAAAATAATTTTACAGATTTTACACTTTAAACTCAGTAATTCTTCCCAAAATTCGAAATAGCCCCATGCCTCAGATCTTCTAGTTGTGCTTTAAACTTATTTTTTATTTCGTACTAAAAACTTTTATTAGCTCATCAAAGCATTTATTAACTTGTGCTTTTTTTTTAATTTAGAAATTTTAATGATCTATTTTATGAGTCACCATCACCATGATATTTCTTTAACAATTAAAAGTATCTAACGCATAAATCTATTTTGATTTTTAAACATAAAAGTGACGTTCTAAACCATTTGTTTATATAATCCATTTGTGACATAAACTTTAAAAGTGTTACTTTAAAAAAAAAGTGCACAACAAAAATTAAGAGTTATGAAAACTAAAAAAGTCAGTTAAAAAAAGAATTTGGTTTAACTGTTAAATAATGATAATAGAGAAACTTATTTTCATATACATGTTCGAACTTTTAAAGAAAAAAAAATCGAACTTGAACTTCTTAAAAAATAGCAGAAGCTCGAACTTTGAACCTGAACATGTTCGAACTGGAAGCCCACCTAAAAAGTTTACAGTTGTTTGTCTAGTAATATTTATATTATTAATTTTAAGATTAGGTGATTTTAAAGGAAGGTTTCCTGTTTTGGTTGGTTTGTGAAATAGAATAAACTTAGTTTTGTTAACGTTAAGTGAAAGTGTAATATACTTTTTTTCACAGATTCTAAAATTAAAAACTACAATTTTTCTGTAAATTAGGCAAAAGAAATCAGGAAGAAAAATTGTTCACAGCCTAAGAGTTTGATAGATGATATACCCTACAGTGAACCTATAGACACAATTTTTAGCAAAGACTCTTTGATTGAATCTGATTTTGATCCAAGTGATTGGTATCACATGACTGAATTAAGAATGCTTCATTTTTGGAAATAAGTGACCAATGACAAAACTAATAGACCTGATAATCCTCTTTTCAAAAAGTTAAAAACTATTTTTGAAGAGCCTAATTTTAATTATAATCCAGTTCAACTGATAGGATTTGATTGAAATAAGGTTATAAGCTTTCTTTTAAAAAAGACAGTTGGTAAACCAGATGATAGAAGTAAGCTTGCAGAATTAGTTGTCACTTATTTATCCCCTTTTACATATAAAATAAGAAAAACTGGTGCTCACCATGCAAGATTTTTAGGAAAAGCAATTTATTATCTAAACTTTCAACTTCTATCCAATCAACTTGCATTTGTTTAAAAAAATGATAAACTGAAAACTGAAATTAGGCTTACAACAGAATTTATTGATTGCTTTTATGTAAAATGGTATCTACAACCTGAGGTTATCATTAAACCTCTGTTTCTTGATCTTATGATCATACATCAAATGCATCTGTACAAGAATGTATGTACAAACCCAATTGTTGTTGATGTTTCATTAGAGTTTCAGTATAAATATTGTTGGGTATTTGGAATCAACCATGATACCTCTAGCTTTGCTTGATGATAAGTTAACATTAGAGAAGGAAAAAATTACAAACACAATCTGTCAATTGATATGTCTAACTCTGACTATTATAAGCCTGAGAACAAACTAAAAGTCGATATCGAGGAAATTTCTAAAAAAGATAGAAATATTGGTAAAAAGCCACCATCTTTATCTGTCTTGATTAACCACTTTTCTTACCTGATTTTTGACACGAATGGGCTTGATAAGCAACAAGTTAAAGACTGGCTCTCACTTCCACCAAACTATTGGCATACTCAGTTATACTTCAAAAGTTTTCAAAAATATTTTGAAACTTTGATTTTTGAAAATGACCATTCAGAATGTTCTATAGGTATGATGGGACAGTGTATTCATAGATATTTCAATAAAATTGAAAAACACAACAGACTGCTCACAGTTGACACAGTTTGATCTGTATTCAGATCGCCAAAACAAAAATCCAGTACAATTTCAAAAAGTAAATTTAATGATGGCCTTGGTGTGATACAGAAAAAAATAAAGAGATAAACTTGATAAATTAATTAGTTGTCAATTTTTTTTTATGTTTGGTAATAATTTGAAATATATATTTCAAATATATATTTATCTTTTTATTTACTCTTACTCATTTTGATTTTTCAGTAAATAGCAGATTTTTAAATATAGCCTACTGACATTGTAGTGGTGACAGCCAAATACTTTTTTGGTAAAAGTTCATTGCCCCTCATGCACGAGGGGGCAGTGAACTTCTGTTTTCCCCTCAGGCTTGTTTTGAGAACAAGCAAAAGGGTCTGTGTGTTTATATATACAAACAGGGCTATTAATTTGTTATATATATATATATATATATATATATATATATATATATATATATATATATATATATACATATATATATACATATATATATAAATTATCTTAGTGTATTCTACAGAGTG